>NC_143032.1:1487500-1787500 GCF_057628025.1 Oncorhynchus mykiss | reverse complement strand
ATGAATACAGGGTGAATACAGGATGAGGTTGAATACAGGGTGAATACAGGGTGAATACAGGGTGAATACAGGATGAATACAGGGTGAATACAGGATGAGGTTGAATACAGGGTGAATACAGGGTGACTACAGGATGAATACAGGGTGAATACAGGATGAATACAGGGTGAATACAGGGTGAATACAGGGTGAATACAGGATGAATACAGAGTGAATACAGGGTGAATACAGGGTGAATACAGGATGAATACAGGGTGAATACAGGATGAGGTTGAATACAGGGTGAATACAGGGTGACTACAGGATGAATACAGGGTGAATACAGGATGAGGTTGAATACAGGGTGAATACAGGGTAAATACAGGATGCATACAGGGTAAATACAGGATGAGGTTGAATACAGGGTGAATACAGGATGAACACAGGATGAATACAGGATGAGGTTGAATACAGGGAGAATACAGGGTGAATACAGGATCAATACAGGGTGAATACAGGATGAATACAGGGTTAATACAGGATGAATACAGGATGAATACAGGATGAGGTTGAATACAGGATGAATACAGGGTGAATACAGGGTGAATACAGGGTGAATACAGGATGAATACAGGATGAGGTTGAATACAGGGTGAATACAGGGTGAATAAAGGATGAATACAGGGTGAATACAGGATGAATACAGGGTGAATACAGGGTAAATACAGGGTGAATACAGGATGAATACAGGATGAATACAGGGTAAATACAGGATGAATACAGGATGAATACAGGATGAGGTTGAATACAGGGTTAATACAGGATGAATACAGGATGAATACAGGGTAAATACAGGATGAATACAGGGTGAAAACAGGGTGAATACAGGGTGAATACAGGATGAGGTTGAATACAGGGTGAATACAGGGTAAATACAGGATGCATACAGGGTGAATACAGGATGAGGTTGAATACAGGGTGAATACAGGATGAACACAGGATGAATACAGGATGAGGTTGAATACAGGGAGAATACAGGGTGAATACAGGATCAATACAGGGTGAATACAGGATGAATACAGGGTTAATACAGGATGAATACAGGATGAATACAGGATGAGGTTGAATACAGGATGAATACAGGGTGAATACAGGATGAATACAGGGTGAATACAGGGTAAATACAGGATGAATACATGGTGAATACAGGATGAGGTTGAATACAGGGTTAATACAGGATGAATACAGGATGAATACAGGGTGAATACAGGATGAATACAGGGTGAATAAAGGATGAATACAGGGTGAATACAGGATGAATACAGGATGAATACAGGGTAAATACAGGATGAATACAGGGTGAATAAAGGATGAATACAGGGTGAATACAGGATGAATACAGGGTGAATACAGGGTAAATACAGGGTGAATACAGGATGAATACAGGATGAATACAGGGTAAATACAGGATGAATACAGGATGAATACAGGATGAGGTTGAATACAGGGTTAATACAGGATGAATACAGGATGAATACAGGGTAAGTACAGGATGAATACAGGGTGAATACAGGATGAATACAGGGTGAATACAGGATGAATACAGGATGAATACAGGGTAAATACAGGATGAATACAGGATGAATAAAGGATGAGGTTGAATACAGGGTGAATACAGGATGAACACAGGATGAATACAGGGTGAATGCAGGGTGAATACAGGATGAATACAGGGTGAATGCAGGGTGAATACAGGATGAATACTGGGTGAATACAGGATGAATACAGGAAGAGGTTGAATATAGGGAGAATACAGGATGAATACAGGATTAGGTTGAATACAGGGTGAATACAGGGTGAATGCAGGATGAGGTTGAATACAGGGTGAATACAGGGTGAATACAGGGTGAATACAGGATGAATACGGGATGAATACAGGATGAATACAGGATTAATACAGGGTGAATACAGGATAAATACAGGATGAATACAGGGTGAATGCAGGTTGAATGAAGGGTGAATACAGGATGAATACAGGATGAATACAGGGTGATTACAGGGTGAATACAGGATGAATACAGGATGAATACAGGATTAGGGTGAATACAGGGTGAATACAGGATGAATACAGTGTGAATACAGGATGAATACAGGATGAATACAGGCTGAGGGTGAATACAGGGTGAATACAGGATGAATACACTATGAATACAGGATGAATAAAGGGTGAATACAGGGTGAATACAGGATGAATACAGGGTGAATACAGGATGAATACAGGGTGAATACAGTGTGAATACAGGATGAATACAGGGTGAATACAGTGTGAATACAGTGTGAATACAGGATGAATACAGAGTGAATACAGGATGAATACAGGGTGAATACAGGATGAATACAGGATGAATACAGGGTGAATACAGGATGAATACAGGGTGAATATAGGATGAATACAGGATGAATACAGGGTGAATACAGGGTGAATACAGGATGAATACAGGATGAATACAGGGTGAATACAGTGTGAATACAGGATGAATACAGAGTGAATACAGGATGAATACAGGGTGAATACAGGATGAATACAGGATGAATACAGGGTGAATACAGTGTGAATACAGGATGAATACAGGGTGAATACAGGGTGAATACAGGATGAATACAGGGTGAATACAGGGTGAATACAGTGTGAATACAGGATGAATACAGGGTGAATACAGGGTGAATACAGGATGAATACAGGATGAATACAGGGTGAATACAGTGTGAATACAGGATGAATACAGAGTGAATACAGGATGAATACAGGGTGAATACAGATTGAATACAGGATGAATACAGGGTGAATACAAGGTGAATACAGGGTGAATACAGGATGAATACAGGGTGAATACAGGGTGAATACAGGGTGAATACATGATGAATACAGGGTGAATACAGGATGAATACAGGGTGAATACAGGGTGAATACAGGGTGAATACAGGGTGAATACAAGGTGAATACAAGGTGAATACAGGGTAAATACAGGATGAATACAGGGTGAATACAGGGTGAATACATGATGAATACAGGGTGAATACATGATGAATACAGGGTGAATACAGGGTGAATACAGGGTGAATACAAGGTGAATACAAGGTGAATACAGGGTAAATACAGGATGAATACAGGGTGAATACAGGGTGAATACAGGGTGAATACAGGATGAATACAGGGTGAATACAGGGTGAATACAGGGTAAATACAGGATGAATACAGGGTGAATACAGGGTGAATACAGGGTGAATACAGGGTGAATACAGGGTGAATACAAGGTGAATACAGGGTGAATACATGATGAATACAGGGTGAATACAGGGTGAATACAGGGTGAATACAAGGTGAATACAAGGTGAATACATGATGAATACAGGGTGAATACATGATGAATACAGGGTGAATACAGGGTGAATACAGGGTGAATACAGGGTGAATACAGGATGAATACAGGGTGAATACAGGGTGAATATAGGATGAATACAGGGTGAATACAGGGTGAATACAGGATGAATACAGGGTGAATATAGGATGAATACAGGATGAATACAGGGTGAATACAGGGTGAATACAGGATGAATACAGGATGAATACAGGGTGAATACAGTGTGAATACAGGATGAATACAGAGTGAATACAGGATGAATACAGGGTGAATACAGGATGAATACAGGATGAATACAGGGTGAATACAGTGTGAATACAGGATGAATACAGGGTGAATACAGGGTGAATACAGGGTGAATACAGGATGAATACAGGGTGAATACAGGGTGAATACAGTGTGAATACAGGATGAATACAGGGTGAATACAGGGTGAATACAGGATGAATACAGGATGAATACAGGGTGAATACAGTGTGAATACAGGATGAATACAGAGTGAATACAGGATGAATACAGGGTGAATACAGATTGAATACAGGATGAATACAGGGTGAATACAAGGTGAATACAGGGTGAATACAGGATGAATACAGGGTGAATACAGGGTGAATACAGGGTGAATACATGATGAATACAGGGTGAATACAGGATGAATACAGGGTGAATACAGGGTGAATACAGGGTGAATACAGGGTGAATACAAGGTGAATACAAGGTGAATACAGGGTAAATACAGGATGAATACAGGGTGAATACAGGGTGAATACATGATGAATACAGGGTGAATACATGATGAATACAGGGTGAATACAGGGTGAATACAAGGTGAATACAAGGTGAATACAGGGTAAATACAGGATGAATACAGGGTGAATACAGGGTGAATACAGGGTGAATACAGGATGAATACAGGGTGAATACAGGGTGAATACAGGGTAAATACAGGATGAATACAGGGTGAATACAGGGTGAATACAGGGTGAATACAGGGTGAATACAGGGTGAATACAAGGTGAATACAGGGTGAATACATGATGAATACAGGGTGAATACAGGGTGAATACAGGGTGAATACAAGGTGAATACAAGGTGAATACATGATGAATACAGGGTGAATACATGATGAATACAGGGTGAATACAGGGTGAATACAGGGTGAATACAGGGTGAATACAGGATGAATACAGGGTGAATACAGGGTGAATATAGGATGAATACAGGGTGAATACAGGGTGAATACAGGGTGAATACAGGGTGAATACAAGGTGAATACAAGGTGAATACAAGGTGAATACATGATGAATACAGGGTGAATACAGGATGAATACAGGGTGAATACAGGGTGAATACAGGATGAATGCAGGGTGAATACATGATGAATACAGGGTGAATACAGGATGAATACAGGGTGAATACAGGGTGAATACAGGATGAATGCAGGGTGAATACAAGGTGAATACAGGATGAATACAGAGTGAATACATGATGAATACAGGGTGAATACATGATGAATACAGGGTGAATACAAGGTGAATACAGGATGAATACAGGGTGAATACAGGGTGAATACAGGATGAATACAGGGTGAAGACAGGATGAATGCAGGGTGAATACAGGGTGAATACATGATGAATACAGGGTGAATACAAGGTGAATACAGGATGAATACAGGGTGAATACAGGGTGAATACAGGATGAATACAGGGTGAATACAGGATGAATGCAGGGTGAATACAGAGTGAATACATGATGAATACAGGGTGAATACAGGATGAATGCAGGGTGAATACAGGGTGAATACAGGATGAATACAGAGTGAATACATGATGAATACAGGGTGAATACAGGATGAATGCAGGGTGAATACAAGGTGAATACAGGATGAGGTTGAATACAGGATGAATACAGGATGAATACAGGATGAATACAGGGTGAATACAGGGTGAATACAGGATGAATACAGGGTGAATACAGGGTGAATACAGGGTGAATACAGGATGAATACAGGATGAATACAGGATGAATACAGAGTGAATACATGATGAATACAGGGTGAATACAGGATGAATGCAGGGTGAATACAAGGTGAATACAGGATGAGGTTGAATACAGGATGAATACAGGATGAATACAGGGTGAATACAGGGTGAATACAGGATGAATACAGGATGAATACAGGGTGAATACAAGGTGAATACAGGGTGAATACAGGGTGAATACAGGGTGAATACAAGGTGAATACAGGGTGAATACAGGGTGAATACATGATGAATATAGGATGAATACAGGATGAATACAGGGTGAATACAGGGTGGACACAGGATGAATACAGGGTGAATGCAGGGTCATCACAGTATTAACATTATAGCTCTGAATGTACATCCTGGTAATACGAAAGTAGACAATGAGTGTCAATAACTCGTATTTATGTCAGCATGGTTGTATGAAAACAGAATCACAGCTAATTATGTGTCCTCTCCAAATCTGTCCTTCTGATGTTCTCCCTGGAGAGGAGGTCCTCTCCACTCTGTCCTGTAGAGGAGGTCCTCTCCACTCTGTCCTGTAGAGGAGGTCCTCTCCACTCTGTCCGGTAGAGAAGGTCCTCTCCACTCTGTCCTGTAGAGGAGGTCCTCTCCACTCTGTCTTGCTGATGTTCTCCCTGGAGAGGAGGTCCACTCCACTCTGTCCTGTAGAGGAGGTCCTCTCCACTCTGTCCTGTAAAGGAGGTCCTCTCCACTCTGTCCTGTAGAGGAGGTCCTCTCCACTCTGTCTTGTAGAGGAGGTCCTCTCCACTCTGTCTTGCTGATGTTCTCCCTGGAGAGGAGGTCCTCTCCACTCTGTCCTGAAGAGGAGGTCCTCTCCACTCTGTCCTGAAGAGGAGGTCCTCTCCACTCTGTCCTGAAGAGGAGGTCCTCTCCACTCAGTCTTGCTGATGTTCTCCCTGAAGAGGAGGTCCTCTCCACTCTGTCTTGCTGATGTTCTCCCTGAAGAGAAGGTCCTCTCCACTCTGTCTTGCTGATGTTCTCCCTGAAGAGGAGGTCCTCTCCACTCTTTCTTGCTGATGTTCTCCCCGAAGAGGAGGTCCTCTCCACTCTGTCCTGAAGAGGAGGTCCTCTCCACTCTGTCCTGAAGAGGAGGTCCTCTCCACTCTGCCCTGAAGAGGAGGTCCTCTCCACTCAGTCTTGCTGATGTTCTCCCTGAAGAGGAGGTCCTCTCCACTCTGTCTTGCTGATGTTCTCCCTGAAGAGGAGGTCCTCTCCACTCTGTCTTGTTGATGTTCTCCCTGGAGAGGAGGTCCTCTCCACTCTGTCCTGGAGAGGTGGTCCTCTCCACTCTGTCCTGAAGAGGAGGTCCTCTCCACTCAGTCTTGCTGATGTTCTCCCTGAAGAGGAGGTCCTCTCCACTCTGTCTTGCTGATGTTCTCCCTGAAGAGGAGGTCCTCTCCACTCTGTCTTGCTGATGTTCTCCCTGGAGAGGAAGTGCTCTCCACTCTGTCCTGCGGATGTTGTTTTGTCTAGGTTTCTTCCTATCTGCTTCTCATTCTCTATTTCTCCACTTCAAAGACCCCGCTTGTTGACCACACTTGTTGTTTCCCCTTTCATGTTGAACATGTTTAAGGCTGTACCGATAGCAGCCCATGTCACACGTTTCCACAAGGCTCGACCAATAGCAGCCCTTGTCACACGTTTCCACAAGGCTCGACCAATAGCAGCCCTTGTCACACGTTTCCACAAGGCTCGACCAATAGCAGCCCTTGTCATATGTTTCCACAAGGCTCGACCAATACCTGCCCTTGTCACACGTTTCCACAAGGCTCGACCAATAGCTGCCCTTGTCACACGTTTCCACAAGGCTCGACCAATAGCTGCCCTTGTCACACATTTCCACAAGGCTCGACCAATAGCAGCCCTTGTCACACGTTTCCACAAGGCTCGACCAATAGCAGCCCTTGTCACACGTTTCCACAAGGCTCGACCAATAGCTGCCCTTGTCACACGTTTCCACAAGGCTCGACCAATAGCAGCCCTTGTCACACGTTTCCACAAGGCTCGACCAATAGCAGCCCTTGTCACACGTTTCCACAAGGCTCGACCAATAGCAGCCCTTGTCACACGTTTCCACAAGGCTCGACCAATAGCTGCCCTTGTCACACGTTTCCACAAGGCTCGACCGATAGCAGCCCTTGTCACACGTTTCCACAAGGCTCGACCAATAGCAGCCCTTGTCACACGTTTCCACAAGGCTCGACCAATAGCAGCCCTTGTCACATGTTTCCACAAGGCTCGACCAATAGCTGCCCTTGTCACACGTTTCCACAAGGCTCGACCGATAGCAGCCCTTGTCACACGTTTCCACAAGGCTCGACCAATAGCAGCCCTTGTCACACGTTTCCACAAGGCTCGACCAATAGCAGCCCTTGTCACACGTTTCCACAAGGCTCGACCAATAGCAGCCCTTGTCACACGTTTCCACAAGGCTCGACCGATAGCAGCCCTTGTCACACGTTTCCACAAGGCTCGACCAATAGCAGCCCTTGTCACACGTTTCCACAAGGCTCGACCAATAGCAGCCCTTGTCAGGCCGTCATTGTAAATAAGAATTTGTTCTTAAACTGACTTGCCTAGTTAAATAAAGGATAAATATAAAGAGATAAGAGGGGGATAGAGAGAGGGAATGTACTGCCTTGAAAGTCAAACATCTCAGTGTGTGCCAGCCTGGCCAGAACATTACATTTTAAAAAATAATAATAATTCACCGTGATTTGAATAAATAAAGGAATAAACACCATGATGTTAATTCAACTGAAGATTAGACTGCAGCCAGTACATCACTAAAGCAGACAGACAGACAGACAGACAGACACACAAACCTCCTCAGTGACCCTATAACAGTGATACTGACACCTCCTCACCTCCCCACCTCCTCAGTGACCCCATAACAGTGATACTGACACCTCCTCACCTCCTCAGTGACCATATAACAGTGATACTGACAACTCCTCACCTCCCCACCTCCTCAGTGAACCTATAACAGTGATACTGACACCTCCTCACCTCCTCAGTGACCCTATGACAGTGATACTGACACCTCCTCACCTCCTCACCTCCTCAGTGACCCTATAACAGTAATACTGACACCTCCTCACCTCCTCAGTGACCCTAAAACAGTGATACTGACACCTCCTCAGTTACCCTCAATCCCTCTACACTTGAGTCCTCTGTTCACCTGTGTCTACAGTGTGAGTGTAAAATGCTAATTACCGTCTACTTCTACAAAGCTGCCTCCTCCCTCAAGGCAGAGACCAATACCGCCTTGACATCTTGCATATAAAATATGCATTTCTCATTTCAGCTTTATTTTTAATCCAAGAGTTTCTCAACTTGCACCATTCCAAATAGCATTAGCCTGGTGATTATACAGTGGTCTTTCAAAAGAGGAACAGGCAGAACAGCTAGACATGATAAACACCTTTCATCTTTCATCACTTCACATGGACAAGGTCCTGGTCTGACAAAGCCTGATAAAAGCTTTTTACCGTGCTTATAGAGATCTATGACACTGAGAGGGACAAGCAGAACCTTGGGACTGATTAGTGCATTATCACCTGAACCTTAGCGACATCCTCCATCTCCTCTCTATCTCTTTTTCTCTCCTTTTCTCCCTCTCTCTCCCTCTCTCACCCTCTGTCCCTCTCTTTCTCTCTCTTTTTCGCTCTTTTGCTCTCTCTCTTCCTTTTTCTCTCTTTCTCCCTCTCTCTCTCTGTCCCTCTCTCACCCTCTCTCTCTCTCTCTCTCTCCGTCTCCCTCTCTCTCCCTCTCTCTCTGTCCCCCCCCCCCCCTCTCTCTCTCTCTCAAATTCACATTTTAAAGTCCAGTTTATTGAGTATTCCCCAAACCTCACTTCCGTAAAGAGCTATCGGTAGGATTACACTGTCAAATATTTTGGTCCAGACTCTAATTGGGATGTTGATTTTGTTTTTATTGCATACAATACTCTTTTATTTCATTCACTGCCATTTTAAAGTTTCCCATTGAAGATATGGTCAGACCAAGGTATGAGTAATTTTTAGTGTGTTCAATTATGGTGTTGTTCAGGGGGAATTTATATTTGTGTTTCTGACATCTGTATTTTTTCTGGAAAATCATGATTTTATATATTTATTTATTTTTCTGCCATGGCCCAATTATGGACATTTTGCTCTAGAATGTTTTAAGGTTCTGTTGAAGACCTTATTTGGTTGGTGATAAAAGAAGCAAATCATCAGCATATAGCAGGTAATTCACCTCTGTGTAATTCACATCAGCAAGACAGAGCGTGAGTCCTGGCGCTGCAGAATGGTCCAACACGTCTGCTAATTCATTGATATAAATGTTGAACAGGTTTGGACTCAAACTGCAGCCTTGTCTCACACCTCGATGTTGCAAAAATAATACTTTTCTTTGGTTTTTGACACTTGTTTTCTGTGTTCATACATTTTATACATACATACACCTTACCACCTTACCACCAAGCCCACTTTGGAGATTTTTGAAAAATAGACCTTTTTGCCAAATAAAATAAAACGCTTTTTTAAAGTCAATAAAGCAAGCAAAATCGTTTTCCTCTTTTTTTGTGGATGTGTTCATTACTTAGTGTGTGTAAAGTGTATATATGGTCAGTCGTGTGATGGTTGGGGAGAAAGACAATTTGAAATGTACATATTATGTTTTTTTCCTGAAGAAAGGAATGAATTCTTGAATTCAAAATGCTACAGAAGACCTTTCCCAAGTTGCTGTTTACACAAATTATTATTTTTTAGGTCTGATTTGTCTCCACTTTTTGTGGATAGGGGAGATGAGCCCCTGGTTCCAGACATCAGAGAAGCTGCCAGAAGATAGTACCATGTTGTATAGTTTAAACACAGCATCTCTCTCTCTCTCTCTCTCTCCCTCTCTCTCTCTCTCTCTCTCTCTCCCTCTCTCTCTCATCCTTAGTGACACTGTGACTGGTTAGGGCACTATATATTACAGTATATTATCAGTGTGTCTCAGAGATGTCCCTGGCTCACCTCCTCCTCCACATCCACGTGTCTGTCTGTCTGTCTGTCTGTCTGTCTGTCTTTATGTAAGTATGTATGTATGTATGTATGTATGTATGTATGTATGTATGTATGTATGTATGTATGTATGTATGTCTCACCTCCCTTGTAACCACTGCAGTCTCTCCAACCCACCACCAACCAGATGTAATCTCTGCTTCTCAGAGATGTCCATGTCTTTGTCTGGAAGAGAGAGATGACACAGGTCATGAACCCACTACCGCCTAACCAATCAGAGATGACACAGGTCATGAACCCACTACCGCCTAACCAATCAGAGATGACACAGGTCATGAACCCACTACCGCCTAACCAATCAGAGATGACACAGGTCATGAACCCACTACCGTCTAACCAATCAGAGATGACGCAGGTCATGAACCCACTACCGCCTAACCAATCAGAGATGACACAGGTCATGAACCCACTACCGTCTAACCAATCAGAGATGACACAGGTCATGAACCCACTACCGCCTAACCAATCAGAGATGACACAGGTCATGAACACACTACCACCTAAACAATCAGAGATGACACAGGTCATGAACCCACTACCACCTAACCAATCAGAGCTAACACAGGTCATGAATCCGCTACCGCCTAACCAATCAGAGATGACGCAGGTCATGAACCCACTACCGCCTAACCAATCAGAGATGACACAGGTCATGAACCCACTACCGTCTAACCAATCAGAGATGACACAGGTCATGAACCCACTACCGCCTAACCAATCAGAGATGACACAGGTCATGAACCCACTACCACCTAACCAATCAGAGCTAACACAGGTCATGAATCCGCTACCGCCTAACCAATCAGAGATGACACAGGTCATGAACCCACTACCACCTAACCAATCAGAGCTAACACAGGTCATGAATCCGCTACCGCCTAACCAATCAGAGATGACACAGGTCATGAACCCACTACCGTCTAACCAATCAGAGATGACGCAGGTCATGAACCCACTACCGCCTAACCAATCAGAGATGACACAGGTCATGAACCCACTACCGTCTAACCAATCAGAGATGACACAGGTCATGAACCCACTACCGCCTAACCAATCAGAGATGACACAGGTCATGAACACACTACCACCTAAACAATCAGAGATGACACAGGTCATGAACCCACTACCACCTAACCAATCAGAGCTAACACAGGTCATGAATCCGCTACCGCCTAACCAATCAGAGATGACGCAGGTCATGAACCCACTACCGCCTAACCAATCAGAGATGACACAGGTCATGAACCCACTACCGTCTAACCAATCAGAGATGACACAGGTCATGAACCCACTACCGCCTAACCAATCAGAGATGACACAGGTCATGAACCCACTACCACCTAACCAATCAGAGCTAACACAGGTCATGAATCCGCTACCGCCTAACCAATCAGAGATGACACAGGTCATGAACCCACTACTGCCTAACCAATCAGAGATGACACAGGTCATTAACCTACTACCCCCTAACCAATCAGAGATGACACATCTCAATTAAGAGATTCATTTAGAGATTCATTAAGAGATGAATTAAGAGATTAATTTAGAGATTCATTAAGAGATTCATTTAGAGATGAATTACGAGATTCAGTAAGAGATTCATTAATTGATTCATTTAGAGATGAATTAGAGATTCATTTAGGGATTCATTTAGAGATGAATAAAGAGATTCATTAAGTGATTCATTTAGAGATGAATAAGGATATTCATTTAGAGATTCAGTAAGATATTCATTAAGTGATTGATTTAGAGATGAATTAAGAGATTCATTAAGTGATTCATTTAGAGATTAATTAAGAGATTTATTTAGAGAGTCAGTAAGAGATTAATTTAGAGATTCAGTGAGAGATTCATTATTTGATTCATTTAGAGATGAATTAAGAGATTCATTATTTGATTCATTTAGAGATGAATTAAGACATTAATTTGGAGATTCATTAAGATATTCATTAAGTGATTCATTTAGAGATGAATTAAGAGATGCATTAAGTGATTCATTTAGAGATTAATTAAGAGATTCATTATTTGATTCAATTAGAGATGAATTAAGACATTCATTTGGAGAAAGAGTGAATAAAGATATTCATTAAGTGATTCATTTAGAGATGAATTAAGAGATGCATTAAGTGATTAATTTAGAGATGAATTAGGAGATGCTTGTGTATTTTGGTTGGGAGTTTTTTCCCTGAATGTATACGTTGATTCCAGCATGTTAAAGGGGAGCTTGAAAATGCAGTAGCTGGGTTTAGCTAATTGTGTGTTTAGCAGATAAATGAAGCACTAAGAGACATCTGGCAATGTCCTATAGCATTCTAGGATTAGATTAAGGAAGAAAGGGAGGGAGGGTATTTTACCCCTCTATTCTAACATTCCATTGAAGAGGAGAGGAGAATGGTCTGCTAATATAGTCCTCAGGCAATTAAGGCTCTCTAAGAACAAATGAAGTCATATGTAATAAGTGTTGTGCTTTACGTAGCTAGTTACTTTGGATGTCTCAGTACCCTGTTGGAAGAAGACTGAATGAAGGAGTAAATACTGGCGTCAATGAATGAGAAACGGCATCCATTTGTCCCTCCCTCTATCCTGTCCTCCCCCAGAGGAAGAAAGGACATGAGACTCCCTACCTCCTACCTATTCTTCCATAAAGGCAGCCCCACCCCCCCAACCGGGATGGATTTGAAACTACACTATGATTTGTATTTTGTACATTTACTTTACATATGATTAAATTATTACAGATTCAGCATCAGCATTCGGCATTACAGGCAGGGTTAGGTGTAATCCCAAAGTCTCACAGATACAGAGCTGTGTTAATGATATTCATGAAATATATGGCTCCCTTGAGGCCAAGCCAAGCCTCTGTGTGTCTAATGATAAACCACATACAGTATCTCCCCCTGCTACACTACACTACACTACACTATGCTGTACTACGGTAGTGTTACGATACGGCAGGCAGCTAGGGACATGGGTAATTCAGTATCTCCCCCTGCTACACTATGCTGTACTACGGTAGTGTTACGATACGGCAGGCAGCTAGGGACATGGGTAATTCAGTATCTCCCCCTGCTACACTACACTACACTATGCTGTACTACGGTAGTGTTACGATACAGTAGGAAGCTAAGGACACGGGTAATTCAGTTTCTCCCCCTGCTACACTATGCTGTACTACGGTAGTGTTACGATACAGCAGGCAGCTAGGGACATGGGTAATTCCACTGTTAAGCACACAGTTCATCAATGCTGCCATCACTGATCCTGAATGTGGATATGGCTCTTTAGTGAACATTGTGTCAAATGATGCTGTACTAGGGTATACCCCCTGTGAATTTAGGGTATACCCCCTGTGAATTTAGGGTATAACCCCTGTGAATTTAGGGTATAACCCCTGTGAATTTAGGGTATAACCCCTGTGAATTTAGGGTATAACCCCTGTGAATTTAGGGTATAACCCCTGTGAATTTAGGGTATAACCCCTGTGAATTTAGGGTATAACCCCTGTGAATTTAGGGTATAACCCCTGTGAATTTAGGGTATAACCCCTGTGAATTTAGGGTATAACTGTGAATTTAGGGTATAACCCCTGTGAATGTAGGGTATAACCCCTGTGAATTTAGGGTATAACCCCTGTGAATTTAGGGTATAACCCCTGTGAATTTAGGGTATAACCCATGTGAATTTAGGGTATAACCCCTGTGAATTTAGGGTATAACCCCTGTGAATTTAGGGTATAACCCCTGTGAATTTAGGGTATAACCCCTGTGAATTTAGGGTATAACCCCTGTGAATTTAGGGTATAACCCCTGTGAATTTAGGGTATAACGGTGAATTTAGGGTATAACCCCTGTGAATTTAGGGTATAACCCCTGTGAATTTAGGGTATAACCCCTGTGAATTTAGGGTATAACCCCTGTGAATTTAGAGTATAACCCCTGTGAATGTAGGGTATAACCCCTGTGAATTTAGGGTATAACCCCTGTGAATTTAGGGTATAACCCCTGTGAATTTAGGGTATAACTGTGAATTTAGGGTATAACCCCTGTGAATTTAGGGTATAACCCCTTTGAATTTAGGGTATAACCCCTGTGAATTTAGGGTATAACCCCTGTGAATTTAGGGTATAACTGTGAATTTAGGGTATAACCCCTGTGAATTTAGGGTATAACCCCTATGAATTTAGGGTATAACCCCTGTGAATTTAGGGTATAATCCCTTTGAATTTAGGGTATAACCCCTGTCATTATTTAAGGGCATTGGAAACATATGTTACATTGTTAAACCAATTGAGATAGATAATAAACAAAAGTTAAATAAATTGTATAAAACTAAAAGTAAACATCAGAGAGACATTACAATTGTCATATTATGTCTTTATTCAGTGTTGTAACGATGTACAAATGGTTAAAGAACACAAGGGAAAATAAATAAACATAAATATGGGTTGTATTTACAGTGGTGTTTGTTCTTCACTGGTTTTCTTCTGGCAACAGGTCACAAATCTTGCTGCTGTGATGCACACTGTGGAATTTCACCCAGTAGATATGGGAGTTTCACCCAGTAGATATGGGAGTTTATCAACATTGGCTTTGTGGGAGGGGGAAGATCAGCTTGGTTTCAACCAGTGGTGTAATTACTTTGTGGGAGGGGGAAGTACAGCTTGGTTTCAACCAGTGGTGTAATTACTTTGTGGGAGGGGGAAGAGCAGCTTGGTTTCAACCAGTGGTGTAATTACTTTGTGGGAGGGGGAAGAGCAGCTTGGTTTCAACCAGTGGTGTAATTACTTTGTGGGAGGGGGAAGAGCAGCTTGGTTTCAACCAGTGGTGTAATTACTTTGTGGGAGGGGGAAGTACAGCTTGGTTTCAACCAGTGGTGTAATTACTTTGTGGGAGGGGGAAGTACAGCTTGGTTTCAACCAGTGGTGTAATTACTTTGTGGGAGGGGGAAGAGCAGCTTGGTTTCAACCAGTGGTGTAATTACTTTGTGGGAGGGGGAAGTACAGCTTGGTTTCAACCAGTGGTGTAATTACTTTGTGGGAGGGGGAAGAGCAGCTTGGTTTCAACCAGTGGTGTAATTACTTTGTGGGAGGGGGAAGAGCAGCTTGGTTTCAACCAGTGGTGTAATTACTTTGTGGGAGGGGGAAGTGCAGCTTGGTTTCAACCAGTGGTGTAATTACTTTGTGGGAGGGGGAAGTACAGCTTGGTTTCAACCAGTGGTGTAATTACTTTGTGGGAGGGGGAAGTACAGCTTGGTTTCAACCAGTGGTGTAATTACTTTGTGGGAGGGGGAAGAGCAGCTTGGTTTCAACCAGTGGTGTAATTACTTTGTGGGAGGGGGAAGTACAGCTTGGTTTCAACCAGTGGTGTAATTACTTTGTGGGAGGGGGAAGTACAGCTTGGTTTCAACCAGTGGTGTAATTACTTTGTGGGAGGGGGAAGTACAGCTTGGTTTCAACCAGTGGTGTAATTACTTTGTGGGAGGGGGAAGTACAGCTTGGTTTCAACCAGTGGTGTAATTACTTTGTGGGAGGGGGAAGAGCAGCTTGGTTTCAACCAGTGGTGTAATTACTTTGTGGGAGGTGGAAGTACAGCTTGGTTTCAACCAGTGGTGTAATTACTTTGTGGGAGGGGGAAGAGCAGTTTGGTTTCAACCAGTGGTGTAATTACTTTGTGGGAGGGGGAAGAGCAGCTTGGTTTCAACCAGTGGTGTAATTACTTTGTGGGAGGGGGAAGTACAGCTTGGTTTCAACCAGTGGTGTAATTACTTTGTGGGAGGGGGAAGTACAGCTTGGTTTCAACCAGTGGTGTAATTACTTTGGTAAAAATACTTTAAAGTACTATTTTAGTCGTTCTTGGGGGTATCTGTACTTTACTATTTATATTTGTGACAACTTTTAATTTTACTTCACTACAATCCTAAAGCAATTCATGTACTATTTACTCCATACATTTCCCCTGACAGCCAAAAGTACTAATTACATTTTGAATGCTTAAACAGGACAGGAAAATGGTCTAATTCACACACTTATCAAGAGAACATCCCTGGTCATCCCTACTGCCTCTGATCTGGAGGACTCACTAAACAGAGAACATCCCTGGTCATCCCTACTGTCTCTGATCTGGAGGACTCACTAAACAGAGAACATCCCTGGTCATCCCTACTGCCTCTGATCTGGAGGACTCACTAAACAGAGAACATCCCTGGTCATCCCTACTGCCTCTGATCTTGAGGACTCACTAAACAGAGAACATCCCTGGTCATCCCTACTGCCTCTGATCTGGTGGACTCACTAAACAGAGAACATACCTGGTCATCCCTACTGCCTCTGATCTGGAGAACTCACTAAACAGAGAAGATCCCTGGTCATCACTACTGCCTCTGATCTGGAGGACTCACTAAACAGAGAACATCCCTGGTCATCCCTACTGCCTCTGATCTGGAGGACTCACTAAACAGAGAAGATCCCTGGTCATCCCTACTGCCTCACATCTGGAGGACTCACTAAACAGAGAACGTCTCTGGTCATCCCTACTGCCTCACATCTGGAGGACTAACTAAACAGAGAACATCCCTGGTCATCCCTACTGCCTCTGATCTGGAGGACTCACTAAACAGAGAACATCCCTGGTCATCCCTACTGTCTCTGATCTGGAGGACTCACTAAACAGAGAACATCCCTGGTCATCCCTACTGCCTCTGATCTGGAGGACTCACTAAACAGAGAACATCCCTGGTCATCCCTACTGCCTCTGATCTTGAGGACTCACTAAACAGAGAACATCCCTGGTCATCCCTACTGCCTCTGATCTGGTGGACTCACTAAACAGAGAACATACCTGGTCATCCCTACTGCCTCTGATCTGGAGAACTCACTAAACAGAGAAGATCCCTGGTCATCACTACTGCCTCTGATCTGGAGGACTCACTAAACAGAGAACATCCCTGGTCATCCCTACTGCCTCTGATCTGGAGGACTCACTAAACAGAGAAGATCCCTGGTCATCCCTACTGCCTCACATCTGGAGGACTCACTAAACAGAGAACGTCTCTGGTCATCCCTACTGCCTCACATCTGGAGGACTAACTAAACAGAGAACATCCCTGGTCATCCCTACTGCCTCTGATCTGGAGGACTCACTAAACAGAGAACATCCCTGGTCATCCCTACTGTCTCTGATCTGGAGGACTCACTAAACAGAGAACATCCCTGGTCATCCCTACTGCCTCTGATCTGGAGGACTCACTAAACAGAGAACATCCCTGGTCATCCCTACTGCCTCTGATCTTGAGGACTCACTAAACAGAGAACATCCCTGGTCATCCCTACTGCCTCTGATCTGGTGGACTCACTAAACAGAGAACATACCTGGTCATCCCTACTGCCTCTGATCTGGAGAACTCACTAAACAGAGAAGATCCCTGGTCATCACTACTGCCTCTGATCTGGAGGACTCACTAAACAGAGAACATCCCTGGTCATCCCTACTGCCTCTGATCTGGAGGACTCACTAAACAGAGAAGATCCCTGGTCATCCCTACTGCCTCACATCTGGAGGACTCACTAAACAGAGAACGTCTCTGGTCATCCCTACTGCCTCACATCTGGAGGACTAACTAAACAGAGAACATCCCTGGTCATCCCTACTGCCTCTGATCTGGAGGACTCACTAAACAGAGAACATCCCTGGCCATCCCTACTGTCTCTGATCTGGAGGACTCACTAAACAGAGAACATCCCTGGTCATCCCTACTGCCTCTGATCTGGAGGACTCACTAAACAGAGAACATCCCTGGTCATCTCTACTGCCTCTGATCTGGAGGACTCACTAAACAGAGAACATCCCTGGTCATCCCTACTGCCTCTGATCTGGAGGACTCACTAAACAGAGAACATCCCTGGTCATCTCTACTGCCTCTGATCTGGAGGACTCACTAAACAGAGAACATCCCTGGTCATCCCTACTGCCTCTGATCTGGTGGACTCACTAAACAGAGAACATACCTGGTCATCCCTACTGCCTCTGATCTGGAGAACTCACTAAACAGAGAAGATCCCTGGTCATCACTACTGCCTCTGATCTGGAGGACTCACTAAACAGAGAACATCCCTGGTCATCCCTACTGCCTCTGATCTGGAGGACTCACTAAACAGAGAAGATCCCTGGTCATCCCTACTGCCTCACATCTGGAGGACTCACTAAACAGAGAACGTCTCTGGTCATCCCTACTGCCTCACATCTGGAGGACTAACTAAACAGAGAACATCCCTGGTCATCCCTACTGCCTCTGATCTGGAGGACTCACTAAACAGAGAACATCCCTGGTCATCCCTACTGCCTCTGATCTGGAGGACTCACTAAACAGAGAACATCCCTGGTCATCTCTACTGCCTCTGATCTGGAGGACTCACTAAACAGAGAACATCCCTGGTCATCCCTACTGCCTCTGATCTGGTGGACTCACTAAACAGACATGGTTCCTTTGTAAATGATGTCTGAGTGTTGGAGTGCGCCCCTGGCTGTTGAAAAAAAGGAAATTGTGCTGTCTGGTTTGCTAAATTAAAGTAGCATTTACTTTTACTTCAGTTTAACAATTGAGCTTTTTCTTAACACCACTGTGCCCCATCTTTTTTCAATTTTCTCCTAAAATAAACATACCAATATCTAACTGCCTGTAGCTCAGACCCTGAAGCAAGGACATGCATATTCTCCTAAAATAAACATACCAATATCTAACTGCCTGTAGCTCAGACCCTGAAGCAAGGACATGCATATTCTTGGTACCATTTGAAAGGAAACACTTTGAAGTTGAACCAAGACCTCACAACCATAAAGGACAATGGGCTCTACAACTGATTCAAGTATTTTTAGGCAGATCCTAATTGGTTTGTGGAATGTTCCTTTTGATGGCATAGAAGGCCCTTCTGCCTTGTCACTCAGATCGTTCACAGCATTGTCTTACTGAGATTTACTGTCAGGGCCAGACAGAATCTGTGCAGAAGAGCTCTCTCTCGCTCGCTCTCTCTCTCTCTCTCTCTCTCTCTCTCTCTCTCTCTTCATCTCTCCCCTCTCTCTGTACCTCTCCCTCTCTATCCCCCACCCTCTCTCTCTTCATCTCTCTCTGTCTCTCAATTCAATTCAATTCAATTCAATTCAATTCAATTCAAGGGCTTTATTGGCATGGGAAACATGTGTTAACATTGCCAAAGCAAGTGAGGTAGACAACATACAAAGTGAAAATATAAAGTGAAAAACAACAAAAATTAACAGTAAACATTACACATACAGAGGTTTCAAAACAGTAAAGACATTACAAATGTCATATTATATATATATATACAGTGTTTTAACAATGTACAAATGGTTAAAGGACACAAGATAAAATAAATAAGCATAAATATGGGTTGTATTTACAATGGTGTGTGTTCTTCACTGGTTGCCCTTTTCTCGTGGCAACAGGTCACAAATCTTGCTGCTGTGATGGCACACTGTGGAATTTCACCCAGTAGATATGGGAGTTTTTCAAATTTGGATTTGTTTTCGAATTCTTTGTGGATCTGTGTAATCTGAGGGAAATATGTCTCTCTAATATGGTCATACATTGGGCAGGAGGTTAGGAAGTGCAGCTCAGTTTCCACCTCATTTTGTCTCTCTCTGTCTCTCTCTCTCTCTGTCTCTCTCTCTCTGTCTCTCTCTCTCTCTCTCTCTCACTCTTCATCTCTCCCTCTCTCACTCTCTCGCTCTCTCTCTCTTCATCTCTCTCTCTCTGTTCATCCCCGTAATGATATTATCAGTAGCTTTCTATTGGATATAAACCCTCAGCTACCCCCCCCCATGTCATCCACCACAATTTAACACAAGACAATGGACTAAGAAGTCAAGCTGCTGTGTTCATTAGTCCAGCACTATAAATCAAGACGAGCCATGTGAATCTATTTCACCAAACCCCTAATAGAATGTTATCTCTGTTTCTGCACTATAGCGGTTAGCTGGTGAGTGCTGCAGTAACAGTGGGATAGATGGGAAGATAAAGCAGCAACAGTTTGACTCAGGGAGGAATGGAGGGAGGGAAGGAGGATCCATGACCTCATTCAGATGACAGAATAATCCACTACTACCTCCTGATGAATGAGGGTGATCTATTACCTCCTGATGAATGAGGGTGATCTACTACCTCCTGATGACTGAGGGTGATCTATTACCTCCTGATGACTGAGGGTGATCTACTACCTCCTTCTGATGACTGAGGGTGATCTATTACCTCCTTCTGATGACTGGGTGATCTATTACCTGATGACTGAGGGTGATCTACTACCTCCTTCTGATGACTGAGGGTGATCTACTACCTCCTTCTGATGACTGAGGGTGATCTACTACCTCCTGATGACTGAGGGTGATCTACTACCTCCTGCTGATGACTGAGGGTGATCTACTACCTCCTTCTGATGACTGAGGGTGATCTACTACCTCCTGATGACTGAGGGTGATCTACTACCTCCTTCTGATGACTAAGGGTGATCTACTACCTCCTCCTGATGACTGAGGGTGATCTACTACCTCCTCCTGATGACTGAGGGTGATCTACTACCTCCTTCTGATGACTGAGGGTGATCTACTACCTCCTGATGACTGAGGGTGATCTACTACCTCCTCCTGATGACTGAGGGTGATCTACTACCTCCTGATGACTGAGGGTGATCTACTACCTCCTTCTGATGACTGAGGGTGATCTACTACCTCCTCCTGATGACTGAGGGTGATCTACTACCTTCTGATGACTGAGGGTGATCTACTACCTCCTTCTGATGACTGAGGGTGATCTACTACCTCCTCCTGATGACTGAGGGTGATCTACTACCTCCTTCTGATGACTGAGGGTGATCTACTACCTCCTTCTGATGACTGAGGGTGATCTACTAACGCCTTCTGATGACTGAGGGTGATCTACTACCTCCTCCTGATGACTGAGGGTGATCTACTACCTCCTTCTGATGACTGAGGGTGATCTACTACCTCCTCCTGATGACTGAGGGTGATCTACTACCTCCTGATGACTGAGGGTGATCTACTACCTCCTTCTGATGACTAAGGGTGATCTACTACCTCCTCCTGATGACTGAGGGTGATCTACTACCTCCTCCTGATGACTGAGGGTGATCTACTACCTCCTTCTGATGACTGAGGGTGATCTACTACCTCCTGATGACTGAGGGTGATCTACTACCTCCTCCTGATGACTGAGGGTGATCTACTACCTCCTGATGACTGAGGGTGATCTACTACCTCCTTCTGATGACTGAGGGTGATCTACTACCTCCTCCTGATGACTGAGGGTGATCTACTACCTTCTGATGACTGAGGGTGATCTACTACCTCCTTCTGATGACTGAGGGTGATCTACTACCTCCTCCTGATGACTGAGGGTGATCTACTACCTCCTTCTGATGACTGAGGGTGATCTACTACCTCCTTCTGATGACTGAGGGTGATCTACTAACGCCTTCTGATGACTGAGGGTGATCTACTACCTCCTCCTGATGACTGAGGGTGATCTACTACCTCCTTCTGATGACTGAGGGTGATCTACTACCTCCTCCTGATGACTGAGGGTGATCTACTACCTCCTGATGACTGAGGGTGATCTACCACCTCCTTCTGATGACTGAGGGTGATCTACTACCTCCTTCTGATGACTGAGGGTGATCTACCACCTCCTCCTGATAAATGAGGGTGATCTACTACCGCCTTCTGATGACCGAGGGTGATCTACTACCTCTTTCAGGTGACTGAGGGTGATCTACTTCCTCCTTAAGGTGACTAAGGGTGATCAACTACCTCCTTCAGGTGTCTGAGGGTGATCTACTACCTCCTTCTGATGACTGAGGGTGATATATTACCTCCTTCAGGTGACTGAGGGTGATCTAATACCTCCTGAGAGTTAAAGTCAGTAACGAATCCTTACTAGTCTAGCTACAGCGCACAATTGCGTGTGTGATTGTCTGTGTATATCCATTAGTAAGTACGTACGCGTGTGTGTGTTTGTGTGTGCCTTTGTGAGTGTATGTCATTCCTCATTGTGTGACCTTCAATGTTCTGTATGCTTTAGTGCCAATGATCTCTATGTTACTGTCAATGTGTCTTTCACTGATGTGGCTATTCAACCCCCAACATAACAGGCCCCCTATTGGATTAATCCTATTGGTTGGAGCCCATTTGCATGACAGTTCAGTTGATTTCTGGCTGTGGTGCTCTGGTAGATTCTATAATCCCCAGGGACATTTTTGCAGGGTGTTAATAGTGACTGTAGAGACACACCAAAGCGCAGGACTGTACCACGACTTCAAAGAGGGTTTTCACTTCACAGGGAATCCTGACAAAGAACACTGATAGGAACAGAACACAGTGACTTCACTAGGGTTCTGAAACACCAAGGTGAACCAGCTGGGGATGTTTTTGTTCACGTGTTTCACTCGTTCTCTCACTTTTATTCTTCTTCTCCCCTCCATCTTACCACGGCCAAGCATTGAGCCATCAACTGGAGATCTACAGTTGCTGCTGTCGATGGGGGGGGGGGGGGGGGGGGTGGTGTGAGTGATGAAAACCTGAGGGGAAGGAGGAGAGGAGGAACAGGCGGGGTAGAAGGAGAGTGGGTGTCATCTGTGATTCATGTTTTGGTCGGGTTGTGTTGTGGCATTGTAAAGAGAATTGTGTAATTGTCCCAGTGTCAGAGTATCCTTGAGTCCCGGTGTCCTGATGACAATGGAAGGATGTTTCTCTTTAGTTGTGGAACATGGGCAGAGATCAATGGGCTCCTAGCACCGTTCTGGTCTCTAGTCTAGCTGGTCTCTAGTCTAGCTGGGTCTCTAGTCTAGCTGTGTCTCTTGTCTAGCTGTGTCTCTTGTCTAGCTGTTCTCTAGTCTAGCTGTGTCTCTAGTCTAACTGTGTCTCTAGTCTAGCTGATCTCTAGTCTAGCTGATCTCTAGTCCAGCTGGTCTCTAGTCTAGCTGGTCTCTAGTCTAGCTGGTCTCTAGTCAAGCTGGTGTCTAGTCAAGCTGGTCTCTAGTCTAGCTGGTCTCTAGTCTAGCTGGTCTCTAGTCTAGCTGGTCTCTTGTCCGGCTGGTCTCTTGTCAAGCTGCTGTCTAGTCAAGCTCGTCTCTAGTCTAGCTCGTATCTAGTCTAGCTGGTCTCTATTCTAGCTGTGTCTTTAAGCTAGCAGGTGTCTAGACTAGCTGGTCTCTAGTCTAGCTGGTCTCTAGTCAAGCTGGTGTCTAGTCAAGCTGGTCTCTAGTCTAGCTTGTCTCTAGTCTAGCTGGTGTCTAGTCAAGCTGTGTCTCTAGTCTAGCTGGTGTCTAGTCGAGCAGGTCTCTAGTCAAGCTGGTTTCTACTCAAGCTGATCTCTAGTCTAGCTGATGTCTAGTGTAGCTGGTCCCTAGACTAGCTGGTGTCTAGTCTAGCTGGTGTCTAGTCTAGCTTGTCTCTAGTCTAGCTAGTGTCTAGTCTAGCTGGTCTCTAGTCTAGCTGGTCTCTAGTCTAGCTGGTCTCTAGTCTAGATGTGTCTCTAGTCTAGCTGTGTCTCTAGTTTATTTGGTCTCTAGTCTAGCTGGTCTCTAGTTAAGCTGGTTCCTACTCAAGCTGATCTCTAGTCTAGCTGATGTCTAGTGTAGCTGGTCCCTAGACTAGCTGGTGTCTAGTCTAGCTGGTGTCTAGTCTAGCTTGTCTCTAGTCTAGCTAGTGTCTAGTCTAGCTGTTCTCTAGTCTAGCTGGTCTCTAGTCTAGCTGGTCTCTAGTCTAGATGTTTCTCTAGTCTAGCTGTGTCTCTAGTCTAGCTGTGTCTCTAGTTTAGCTGGTCTCTAGTCTAGCTGGTCTCTAGTCTAGCTGGTCTCTAGTCTGGCTGGGTCTCTAGTCTAGATGTGTCTCTAGTCTAGCTGTGCATCTAGTTTAGCTGGTCACTAGTCTAGCTGGTCTCTAGTCTAGCTGGTCTCTAGACTAGCTGGTCTCTAGTCTAGCGGTGTCTCTAGTCTAGCTGGTCTCAAGTCTAGCTGTGTCTCTAGTCTAGCTGGTCTCTTGTCCAGCTGGTCTCTTGTTAAGCTGCTGTCTAGTCAAGCTCGTCTCTAGTCTAGCTCGTATCTAGTCTAGCTGGTCACTATTCTAGCTGTGTCTCTAAGCTAGCAGGTGTCTAGACTAGCTGGTCTCTAGTCTAGCTGGTCTCTAGTCAAGCTGGTGTCTAGTCAAGCTGGTCTCTAGTCTAGCAGGTCTCTAGTAAAGATGGTTTCTACTCAAACTGATCTCTAGTCAAGCTGATGTCTAGTGTAGCTGGTCCCTAGACTAGCTGGTGTCTAGTCTAGCTGGTCTCTTGTCAAGCTGATCTCTTGTCAAGCTGGTCTCTTGTCAAGCTAGTGTCTAGTCTAGCTCGTCTCTAGTCTAGCTGTGTCTCTAGTCTAGCTGTGTCTCTAGTCTAGCTGGTGTATACTCTAGCTGTGTCTCTAGTCTAGCGGTGTCTCTAGTCTAGATGGTGTCTAGTCAAGCTGGTCTCTAGTCTAGCTGGTATCTAGTCTAGCTGTGTCTCTAGTCTAGCTCGTCTCTAGTCTAGCTGGTCTCTAGTCAAGCTGGTGTCTAGTCAAGCTGGTCTCTAGTCTAGCTGGTCTCTAGTCTAGCTGGTGTCTAGTCAAGCTCGTCTCTAGTCTAGCTCGTCTCTAGTCTAGTTGTGTCTCTAGTCTAGCTCGTCTCTAGTCTAGCTGTGTCTCTAGTCTAGCGGTGTCTCTAGTCTAGATGGTGTCTAGTCAAGCTGGTCTCTAGTCTAGCTGGTATCTAGTCTAGCTGTGTCTCTAGTCTAGCTCGTCTCTAGTCTAGCTGTGTCTCTAGTCTAGCGGTGTCTCTAGTCTAGATGGTGTCTAGTCAAGCTGGTCTCTAGTCTAGCTGGTCTCTCTCTAGTCTAGCTGTGTCTCTAGTCTAGCTGGTCTCAATTCTAGCTGGTGTCTAGTCAAGCTGTGTCTCTAGTCTAGCTGGTCTCTAGTCTAGCTGGTCTCTAGTCAAGCTGTGTCTCTTGTCTAGCAGGCATCTAGTCTAGCTGGTATCTAGTCTAGCTAGTCTCTAGTCAAGCTGGTGTCTAGTCAAGCTGGTCTCTAGTCTAGCTGGTCTCTAGTTAAGCTGGTTTCTACTCAAGCTGATCTCTAGTCTAGCTGATGTCTATTGTAGCTGGACCCTAGTCTAGCTGGTGACTAATCTAGCTGGCGTCGAGTCTAGCTTGTCTTTAGTCTAGCTAGTTCTAGTCTAGCTGGTCTCTAGTCTAGCTGGTCTCTAGTCTAGCTGTGTCTCTAGTCAAGCTTTGTCTCTAGTCCAGCTAGTGTATAGTCAAGCTGGTCTCTAGTCTAGCTGGTCTCTAGTCAAGCCGGTTCTCTAGTCTAGCTGGTGTCTAGTCTAGCTGGTCTCTTATCTAGCTGGTCACTAGTCTAGTCGGTCTCTAGTCTAGCTGGTCTCTAGTCTAGCTGGTCTCTAGTCTAGTTGGGTCTCTAGTCTAGCTGGTCTCTAGTCTAGCTGTGTTTCTAGACTAGCTGGTGTCTAGTCTAGCTGGTCTCTAGTCTAGCTGTGTTTCTAGTCTAGCTGGTCTCTAGTCTAGCCAGTCCCTAGTCTAGCTGGTCTCTAGTCTAGCTGGTCTCTAGTTTAGCTGTGTCTCTAGTCTAGCTGGTCTCTAGTCAAGCTGGTCTCTAGTCTAGCTGGTGTCTAGTCTAGCTGGTATCTCGTCTAGCTAGTCCCTAGTCTAGCTGTGTCTCTAGTCTAGCTGCTCTCTAGTCTACCTGGTCTCTAGTCTAGCTGTTCTCTAGTCTAGCTATGTGTTGGTGGGAGAGAGAGATCTGTTGGTGGGAGAGAGAGAAATGTGTTGGTGGGAGAGAGAGAGAGAGATGTGTTGGTGGGGAAGAGAGAGAGATGAGTTGGTGGGAGAGAGAGATGTGTTGATCGGAGAGAGAGATGTGTTGGTGGGAGAGAGATTTGTTGGTGGGAGAGAGAGAGATGCATTGGTGGGAGAGAGAGATGTATTGGTAGGAGAGAGTAGAGATGTATTGGTGGGAGAGAGAGATGTATTGGTGGGAGAGACTAGGGATGCTTTGGTGGGAGAGAGTAGGGATGTATTGGTGGGAGATAGTAGGGATGTGTTGGTGGGAGAGAGAGATGCATTGGTGGGAGAGAGTAGTGATGCATTGGTGGGAGAGAGTAGGGATGTATTGGTGGGAGAGAGTAGAGATGTATTGGTGGGAGAGTGTAGGGATGTGTTGGTGGGAGAGAGTAGTGGTGTGTTGGTGGGAGAGAGAGAGATGCATTGGTGGGAGAGAGTAGGGATGTGTTGGTGGGAGAGAGAGATGTATTGGTGGGAGAGAGTAGGGATGTGTTGGTGGGAGAGAGTAGTGATGTGTTGGTGGGAGAGAGTAGTGATGTGTTGGTGGGAGAGAGTAGAGGTGTGTTTTTGGGAGAGAGTAGGGATGCATTGGTGGGAGAGAGTAGAGATTTATTGGTGGGAGAGAGAGATTCATTGGTGGGAGAAAGAGAGATGCATTGGTGGGAGATAGTAGGGATGTATTGGTGGGAGAGAGTAGGGATGTATTGGTGTGTGAGAGAGAGATGCATTGGTGGGAGAGAGAGATGCATTGGTGGGAGAGATTATGGATGTATTGGTGGGAGAGAGTAGAGATGTTTTGGTGGGAGAGAGTAGGATGTTTTGGTGGGAGAGAGAGATGTATTGGTGGGAGAGAGTAGAGATGTGTTGGTGGGGGAGAGAGAGAGATGTGTTGGTGGGAGAGAGTAGATATGTATTGGTGGGAGAGAGGGAGATGTTTTGGTGGGAGAGAGTAAGGATTTATTGGTGGGAGAGAGAGATGTATTGGTGGGAGAGAGAGAGAGAGAGAGATGTATTGGTGTGAGAGAGTAGAGATGTGTTGGTGGGAGAGAGTAAGGATGTATTGGTGGGAGAGAGATGTATTGGTGGGAGACAGTAGGGGTGTGTTGGTGGGAGAGAGTAGGGATGTGTTGGTGGGAGAGAGAGATGCATTGGTGGGAGAGAGTAGGGATGTATTGGTGGGAGAGAGAGATGCATTGGTGGGAGAGAGAGAGAGATGTATTGGTGGGAGAGAGTATAGATGTGTTGGTGGGAGAGAGTAGGGATGTATTGGTGGGAGAGAGTATGGATGTATTGGTGGGAGAGAGTAGAGATGTATTGGTGGGAGAGAGTAGAGATGTGTTGGTGGGAGAGATAGAGATGCATTGGTGGGAGACAGTAGGGATGTGTTGGTGGGAGAGAGTAGAGATGTTTTGGTGGGAGAGAGGGAGATGTGTTGGTGGAAGAGAGTAAGGATTTATTGGTGGGAGAGAGAGATGTATTGGTGGGAGAGAGTAGAGATGTGTTGGTGGGAGAGAGAGAGATGTGTTGGTGGGAGAGAGTAGAGATGTATTGGTGGGAGAGAGTAGGGATGTATTGGTGGGAGATAGTAGGGATGTGTTGGTGGGAGAGAGAGAGAGATGCATTGGTGGGAGAGAGTAGAGATGTATTGGTGGGAGAGAGTAGGGATGTATTGGTGGGAGAGAGTAGAGATGTGTTGGTGGGAGAGAGAGAGATGTGTTGGTGGGAGAGAGTAGAGATGTGTTGGTGGGAGAGAGAGAGATGTGTTGGTGGGAGAGAGTATGGATGTATTGGTGGGAGAGAGTAGATATGTGTTTGTGGTAGAGATTAGATATGTTTTGGTGGGAGAGAGAGATGTATTGGTGGGAGAGAGTAGGATGTTTTGGTGGGAGAGAGTAGGATGTTTTGGTGGGAGAGAGTAGGATGTTTTGGTGGGAGAGAGTAGGATGTTTTGGTGGGAGAGAGAGATGTATTGGTGGGAGAGAGTAGAGATGTGTTGGTGGGAGAGAGAGAGATGTATTGGTGGGAGAGAGAGAGATGTATTGGTGGGAGAGAGTAGTGATGTGTTTGTGGGAGAGAGTAGAGATGTATTGTGGGAGAGAGTAGGATTTATTGGTGGGAGAGAGAGATGTATTGGTGGGAGAGAGTAGAGATGTGTTGGTGGGAGAGAGAGAGAGATGTATTGGTGGGAGAGAGTAGGATGTATTGGTGGGAGAGAGAGATGTATTGGTGGGAGAAATTAGAGATGTGTTGGTGGGAGAGAGAGAGAGAGATGTGTTGGTGGGAGAGAGAGAGATGTGTTGGTGGGAGAGAGTAAGGATTTATTGGTGGGAGAGAGAGATGTATTGGTGGGAGAGAGAGAGATGTGTTGGTGGGAGAGAGTAAGGATTTATTGGTGGGAGAGAGAGATGTATTGGTGGGAGAGAGAGAGAGAGAGACGTATTGGTGGGAGAGAGTAGAGATGTGTTGGTGGGAGAGAGTAGGGATGTATTGGTGGGAGATAGTAGGGATGTGTTGGTGGGAGAGAGAGATGCATTGGTGTGAGAGAGTAGAGATGTATTTGTGGGAGATAGTAGGGATGCTTTGGTGGGAGAGAGTAAGGATGTATTGGTGGGAGATAGTAGGGATGTGTTGGTGGGAGAGAGAGATGCATTGGTGAGAGAGAGTAGAGATGTATTGGTGGGAGAGAGTGTTGATGTATTGGTGGGAGAGAGTAGAGATGTATTGGTGTGAGAGAGTAGGGATGTGTTGGTGGGAGAGAGTAAGGATGTATTGGTGGGAGAGAGAGATGTATTGGTGGGAGACAGTAGGGATGTGTTGGTGGGAGAGAGTAGGGATGTGTTGGTGGGAGAGAGAGATGCATTGGTGGGAGAGAGTAGGGATTTATTGGTGGGAGAGAGAGATGTATTGGTGGGAGAGAGTAGGCTGTATTGGTGGGAGAGAGAGATGTATTGGTGGGAGAGAGTAGAGATGTGTTGGTGGGAGAGAGAGAGATGTATTGGTGGGAGAGAGAGAGATGTATTGGTGGGAGAGAGTAAGGATGTATTGGTGGGAGAGAGAGATGTACTGGTGGGAGAAATTAGAGATGTGTTGGTGGGAGAGATCAATCAATCAAATTTATTTTTTATATAGCCCTTCGTACATCAGCTGATATCTCAAAGTACAGAAACCCAGCCTAAAACCCCAAACAGCAAGCAATGCAGGTGAAGAAGCACGGTGGCTAGGAAAAACTCCCTAGAAAGGCCAAAACCTAGGAAGAAACCTAGAGAGGAACCAGGCTATGTGGGGTGGCCAGTCCTCTTCTGGCTGTGCCGGGTGGAGATTATAACAAAACATGGTCAAGATGTTCAAATGTTCATAAATGACCAGCATGGTCGAATAATAATAAGGCAGAACAGTTGAAACTGGAGCAGCAGCACAGTCAGGTGGACTGGGGACAGCAAGGAGTCATCATGTCAGGTATTCCTGGGGCATGGTCCTAGGGCTCAGGTCCTCCGAGAGAGAGAAAGAAAGAGAGAATTAGAGAGAGCATATGTGGGATGGCCAGTCCTCTTCTGGCTGTGCCGGGTGGAGATTATAACAGAACATGGCCAAGATGTTCAAATGTTCATAAATGATCAGCATGGTCGAATAATAATAAGGCAGAACAGTTGAAACTGGAGCAGCAGCACAGCCAGGTGGACTGGGGACAGCAAGGAGTCATCATGTCAGGTAGTCCTGGGGCATGGTCCTAGGGATAGAGAGAGAGATAGAGATAGAGAGAGAGATGTATTGGTGGGAGAGAGTAGAGATTCATTGGTGGGAGAGAGTAGGGATATATTGGTGGGAGATAGTAGGGATGTTTTGGTGGGAGAGAGAGATGCATTGGTGGGAGAGAGTAGTGATGTATTTGTGGGAGATAGTAGGGATGCTTTGGTGGGAGAGAGTAAGGATGTATTGGTGGGAGATAGTAGGGATGTGTTGGTGGGAGAGAGAGATGCAATGGTGGGAGAGAGTAAGGACTTATTGGTGGGAGAGAGAGATGTATTGGTGGGAGACAGTAGGGATGTGTTGGTGGGAGAGAGTAATGACTTATTGGTGGGAGAGAGAGATGTATTGGTGGGAGACAGTAGGGATGTATTGGTGGGAGAGAGTAGTGATGTGTTGGTGGGAGATAGTAGAGATGTATTGGTGGGAGAGAGTAGGATGTATTGGTGGGAGAGAGAGATGTGTTGGTGGGAGAGAGTAGAGATGTGTTGGTGGGGGAGAGAGAGAGATGTGTTGGTGGGAGAGAGAGATGCATTGGTGGGAGAGAGTAGGGATGTATTGGTGGGAGAGAGTAGTGATGTATTGGTGGGAGAGAGAGATGCATTGGTGGGAGAGAGAGAGAGATGTATTGGTGGGAGAGAGTATAGATGTGTTGGTGGTAGAGAGTAGGGATGTATTGGTGGGAGAGAGTATGGATGTATTGGTGGGAGAGAGTAGAGATGTATTGGTGGGAGAGAGTAGAGATGTGTTGGTGGGAGAGATAGAGATGCATTGGTGGGAGACAGTAGCGATGTGTTGGTGGGAGAGAGTAGAGATGTATTGGTGGGAGAGAGGGAGATGTGTTGGTGGGAGAGAGTAAGGATTTATTGGTGGGAGAGAGAGATGTATTGGTGGGAGAGAGAGAGAGAGATGTATTGGTGGGAGAGAGTAGAGATGTGTTGGTGGGAGAGAGAGAGATGCATTGGTGGGAGAGAGTAGAGATGTGTTGGTGGGAGAGAGTAGGGATGTATTGGTGGGAGAGAGAGAGATGTGTTGGTGGGAGAGAGTAGAGATGTGTTGGTGGGAGAGAGTAGGGTGTGTTGGTGGGAGAGAGTAGAGATGTATTGGTGGGAGAGAGGGAGATGTGTTGGTGGGAGAGAGTAAGGATTTATTGGTGGGAGAGAGAGATGTATTGGTGGGAGAGAGAGAGAGAGATGTATTGGTGGGAGAGAGTAGAGATGTGTTGGTGGGAGAGAGAGAGAGATGCATTGGTGGGAGAGAGTAGAGATGTGTTGGTGGGAGAGAGAGAGAGATGTGTTGGTGGGAGAGAGTATGGATGTATTGGTGGGAGAGAGTAGAGATGTATTGGTGGGAGAGAGTAGGGTGTGTTGGTGGGAGAGAGTAGAGATGCATTGGTGGGAGAGAGAAGAGATGTGTTGGTGGGAGAGAGAGAGATGTGTTGGTGGGAGAGAGTATGGATGTATTGGTGGGAGAGAGTAGAGATGTATTGGTGGGAGAGAGTAGAGATGTGTTGGTGGGAGAGATAGAGATGCATTCGTGGGAGACAGTAGGGATGTGTTGGTGGGAGAGAGTAGAGATGTATTGGTGGGAGAGAGAGATGCATTGGTGGGAGAGAGTAAGGACTTATTGGTGGGAGAGAGAGATGTATTGGTGGGAGACAGTAGGGATGTGTTGGTGGGAGAGAGTAGGGATGTGTTGGTGGGAGAGAGTAATGACTTATTGGTGGGAGAGAGAGATGTATTGGTGGGAGACAGTAGGGATGTGTTGGTGGGAGAGAGTAGTGATGTGTTGGTGGGAGATAGTAGAGATGTATTGGTGGGAGAGAGTATGATGTATTGGTGGGAGAGAGAGATGTGTTGGTGGGAGAGAGAGATGCATTGGTGGAAAAGAGTAGGGATGTATTGGTGGGAGAGAGTAGTGATGTATTGGTGGGAGAGAGAGATGCATTGGTGGGAGAGAGAGAGAGATGTATTGGTGGGAGAGAGTATAGATGTATTGGTGGGAGAGAGTATGGATGTATTGGTGGGAGAGAGTAGAGATGTATTGGTGGGAGAGAGTAGAGATGTGTTGGTGGGAGAGAGTAGAGATGTATTGGTGGGAGAGAGTAGAGATGTGTTGGTGGGAGAGAGTATGGATGTATTGGTGGGAGAGAGTAGAGATGTATTGGTGGGAGAGAGTAGAGATGTGTTGGTGGGAGAGAGTAGAGATGTGTTGGTGGGAGAGAGAGAGATGTATTGGTGGGAGAGAGTAAGGATGTATTGGTGGGAGAGAGATGTATTGGTGGGAGAAATTAGAGATGTGTTGGTGGGAGAGATAGAGAGAGAGAGATGTATTGGTGGGAGAGAGTAGAGATGCATTGGTGGGAGAGAGTAGGGATATATTGGTGGGAGATAGTAGGGATGTGCTGGTGGGAGAGAGAGATGCATTGGTGGGAGAGAGTAGTGATGTATTTGTGGGAGATAGTAGGGATGCTTTGGTGGGAGAGAGTAGGGATGTATTGGTGGGAGGTAGTAGGGATGTGTTGGTGGGAGAGATAGATGCATTGGTGGGAGAGAGTGGTGATGTAGTGGTGGGAGACAGTAGGGATGTGTTGGTGGGAGAGAGTAGGGATGTGTTGGTGGGAGAGAGTAAGGACTTATTGGTGGGAGAGAGAGATGTATTGTTGGGAGACAGTAGGGATGTGTTGGTGGGAGAGAGTAGTGATGTGTTGGTGGGAGAGAGTAGAGATGTATTGGTGGGAGAGAGTAGGATGTATTGGTGGGAGAGAGAGATGTATTGGTGGGAGAGAGTAGAGATGTGTTGGTGGGAGAGATAGAGATGCATTGGTGGGAGAGAGAGAGAGATGTATTGGTGGGAGAGAGTATAGATGTGTTGGTGGGAGAGAGTAGGGATGTATTGGTGGGAGAGAGTATGGATGTATTGGTGGGAGAGAGTAGAGATGTATTGGTGGGAGAGAGTAGAGATGTGTTGGTGGGAGAGATAGAGATGCATTGGTGGGAGACAGTAGGGATGTGTTGGTGGGAGAGAGTAGAGATGTATTGGTGGGAGAGAGGGAGATGTGTTGGTGGGAGAAAGTAAGGATTTATTGGTGGGAGAGAGAGATGTATTGGTGGGAGAGAGAGAGATGTATTGGTGGGAGAGAGTAGAGATGTGTTGGTGGGAGAGAGAGAGAGATGCATTGGTGGGAGAGAGTAGAGATGTGTTGGTGGGAGAGAGAGAGATGTGTTGGTGGGAGAGAGTATGGATGTATTGGTGGGAGAGAGTAGAGATGTATTGGTGGGAGAGAGTAGAGATGTGTTGGTGGGAGACAGTAGGGATGTGTTGGTGGGAGAGAGTAGAGATGTATTGGTGGGAGAGAGGGAGATGTGTTGGTGGGAGAGAGTAAGGATTTATTGGTGGGAGAGAGAGATGTATTGGTGGGAGACAGTAGGGATGTGTTGGTGGGAGAGAGTAGGGATGTGTTGGTGGGAGAGAGTAATGACTTATTGGTGGGAGAGAGAGATGTATTGGTGGGAGACAGTAGGGATGTGTTGGTGGGAGAGAGTAGAGATGTATTGGTGGGAGAGAGTAGAGATGTGTTGGTGGGAGAGAGAGAGAGATGTATTGGTGGGAGAGAGTAGAGATGTGTTGGTGGGAGAGAGAGAGAGATGCATTGGTGGGAGAGAGAAGAGATGTGTTGGTGGGAGAGAGAGAGATGTGTTGGTGGGAGAGAGTATGGATGTGTTCGTGGGAGAGAGAGAGAGATGCATTGGTGGGAGAGAGTAGAGATGTATTGGTGGGAGAGAGTATAGATGTGTTGGTGGGAGAGATAGAGATGCATTGGTGGGAGACAGTAGAGATGTGTTGGTGGGAGAGAGTAGAGATGTATTGGTGGGAGAGAGAGATGCATTGGTGGGAGAGAGTAAGGACTTATTGGTGGGAGAGAGAGATGTATTGGTGGGAGACAGTAGGGATGTGTTGGTGGGAGAGAGTAGGGATGTGTTGGTGGGAGAGAGTAATGACTTATTGGTGGGAGAGAGAGATGTATTGGTGGGAGACAGTAGGGATGTGTTGGTGGGAGAGAGTAGAGATGTATTGGTGGGAGAGAGAGATGCATTGGTGGGAGAGAGTAAGGACTTATTGGTGGGAGAGAGAGATGTATTGGTGGGAGACAGTAGGGATGTGTTGGTGGGAGAGAGTAGGGATGTGTTGGTGGGAGAGAGTAATGACTTATTGGTGGGAGAGAGAGATGTATTGGTGGGAGACAGTAGGGATGTGTTGGTGGGAGAGAGTAGAGATGTATTGGTGGGAGAGAGTAGGATGTATTGGTGGGAGAGAGTAGAGATGTGTTGGTGGGGGAGAGAGAGAGATGTGTTGGTGGGAGAGAGAGATGCATTGGTGGAAGAGAGTAGGGATGTATTGGAGGGAGAGAGTAGTGATGTATTGGTGGGAGAGAGAGATGCATTGGTGGGAGAGAGAGAGAGATGTATTGGTGGGAGAGAGTATAGATGTGTTGGTGGTAGAGAGTAGGGATGTATTGGTGGGAGAGAGTATGGATGTATTGGTGGGAGAGAGTAGAGATGTATTGGTGGGAGAGAGTAGAGATGTGTTGGTGGGAGAGATAGAGATGCATTGGTGGGAGACAGTAGGGATGTGTTGGTGGGAGAGAGTAGAGATGTGTTGGTGGGAGAGATAGAGATGCATTGGTGGTAGAGAGTAGGGATGTGTTTGTGGGAGAGAGTAGAGATGTATTGGTGGGAGAGAGTAGTGATGTGTTGGTGGGAGACAGTAGGGATGTGTTGGTGGGAGAGAGTAGAGATGTGTTGGTGGGAGAGAGTAGTGATGTGTTGGTGGGAGAGAGTAGTGATGTGTTGGTGGGAGAGAGTAGAGATGTGTTGGTGGGAGAGAGAGAGATGTGTTGGTGGGAGAGAGAGAGATGTGTTGGTGGGAGAGAGTAGAGATGTGTTGGTGGGAGAGAGTAGTGATGTGTTGGTGGGAGACAGTAGGGATGTGTTGGTGGGAGAGAGTAGAGATGTGTTGGTGGGAGAGAGAGAGATGTGTTGGTGGGAGAGAGAGAGATGTGTTGGTGGGAGAGAGTAGAGATGTATTGGTGGGAGAGAGTAGTGATGTGTTTGTGGGAGAGAGTAGAGATGTATTGGTGGGAGAGAGTAGGATTTATTGGTGGGAGAGAGTAGGATTTATTGGTGGGAGAGAGAGATGTATTGGTGGGAGAGAGTAGAGATGTATTGGTGGGAGAGAGTAGGATTTATTGGTGGGAGAGAGAGATGTATTGGTGGGAGAGAGTAGGATGTATTGGTGGGAGAGAGAGATGTATTGGTGGGAGAGAGTAGAGATGTGTTGTTGGGAGAGAGAGAGAGATGTATTGGTGGGAGAGAGAGCTGTATTGGTGGGAGAGAGTAAGGATGTATTGGTGGGAGAGAGAGATTTATTGGTGGGAGAAATTAGAGATATGTTGGTGGGAGAGAGAGAGAGAGAGATGTATTGGTGGGAGAGAGTAGAGATGCATTGGTGGGAGAGAGTAGGGATATATTGGTGGGAGATAGTAGGGATGTGTTGGTGGGAGAGAGAGATGCATTGGTGGGAGAGAGTAGTGATGTATTTGTGGGAGATAGTAGGGATGTGTTGGTGGGAGAGAGAGATGCATTGGTGGGAGAGAGTGGTGATGTATTGGTGGGAGAGAGTAAGGACTTATTGGTGGGAGAGAGAGATGTATTGGTGGGAGACAGTAGGGATGTGTTGGTGGGAGAGATTAGGGATGTGTTGGTGGGAGAGAGAGATGCATTGGTGGGAGAGAGTAGGGATGTATTGAAGGGAGAGAGTAGTGATGTATTGGTGGGAGAGAGAGAGATGCATTGGTGGGAGAGAGAGAGATGTATTTGTGCGAGAGAGTAGAGATATGTTGGTGGGAGAGAGTAGGGATGTATTGGTGGGAGAGAGTAGTGATGTGTTGGTGGGAGAGAGTAGGGATGTATTGGTGGGAGAGAGTATGGATGTATTGGTGGGAGAGAGTAGGGATGTGTTGGTGGGAGAGAGTAGTGATGTGTTGGTGGTAGAGAGTAGAGATGTATTGGTGTGAGAGAGTATGGATGTATTGGTGGGAGAGAGTAGAGATGTATTGGTGGGAGAGAGTAGAGATGTGTTGGTGGGAGAGATAGAGATGCATTGGTGGGAGACAGTAGGGATGTGTTGGTGGGAGAGAGGGAGATGTTTTGGTGGGAGAGAGTAAGGATTTATTGGTTGGAGAGAGAGATGTATTGGTGGGAGAGAGAGAGAGAGAGATGTATTGGTGGGAGAGAGTAGAGATGTGTTGGTGGGAGAGAGAGAGAGATGCATTGGTGGGAGAGAGTAGAGGTGTTGGTGGGAGAGAGAGAGAGATGTGTTGGTGGGAGAGAGTAGGATGTATTGGTGGGAGAGAGAGAGAGAGAGATGTATTGGTGGGAGAGAGTAGAGATGTGTTGGTGGGAGAGAGAGAGAGATGCATTGGTGGGAGAGAGTAGAGGTGTTGGTGGGAGAGAGAGAGAGATGTGTTGGTGGGAGAGAGAGATGCATTGGTTGGAGAGAGTAGGGATGGGTTGGTGGGAGAGAGTAAGGATGTATTGGTGGGAGAGAGTAGTGATGTGTTTGTGGGAGAGAGTAGAGATGTATTGGTATATACTGTACTCACTACCATCTACTGCATCTTGCCATCTTTATATAATAAATGTATCACTAGTAACATTAAACAATGCCACTTTTATATGTTTACATACCCTACATTACTCATCTCATATGTATATACTGTACTCTATACCATCTACTGTATCTTGCCTATGCCGTTCTGTACCATCACTCATTCATATATCTTTATGTACATATTCTTCATCCCTTTACACTTGTGCGTATAAGGTAGCTGTTGTGAAATTGTTAGGTTAGATTTCTCGTTGGTTATTACTGCATTGTCGGAACTAGAAGCACAAGCTTTTCGCTACACTCGCATTAACATCTGCTAACCATTTGTATGTGACAAATACAATTAGATTTGATTTGATTAATGAACATGCACCTCGTTAAGACACTAACAGCTGACAGACGGTAGACAATTAAGGTCACAGTTTTGAAAACTTAGGACACTAAAGAGGCCTTTCTACTGACTCTGAAAAATACCAAAAGAAAGATGCCCAGGGTCCCTGCTCATCAGCGTAAACGTGCCTTTGGCATGCTGCAAGGAGGCATGAGAACTGCAGATGTGGCCAGGGCAATAAATTGCCCTGTCTGTACTGTGAGACGCCTGTCACAGCAATACAGGGAGACAGGATGGACAGCCGATTGTCCTCGCAGTGGCAGACCACGTGCAACAACACCTGCACAGGATCGGTACATTCGAACATCACACCTGTGGGACAGGTACAGGATGGCAACAACAACTGCCTGAGTTACACCAGAAACGCACAATCCCTCTATCAGTGCTCAGACTGTCTGCAATAGGCTGAGAGAGGCTGGACTGAGGGCTTGTAAGGCCTGTTGTAAGGCAGGTCCTCACCAGACATCACCGGCAACAACGTCGCCTATGGGCACAAACCCACCGTCGTTGGATCAGACAGGACTGGCAAAAGGTGCTGTTCACTGACGAGTCACGGTTTCATCAGGGGTGATGGTCAGATTCATGTTTATCATCGAAGGAATGAGCGTTACACCGAGGCCTGTACTCTGCAGCGGGATCGAGGTGGATGGTCCATAATGGTCTGGGGCGGTGTGTCACAGCATCATCGGACTGAGGTTGTTGTCATTGCAGGCAATCTCAACGCTGTGTGTTACAGGGAATACATCCTCCTCCCTCATGTGGTACCTTTCCTGCAGGCTCATCCTGACATGACCCTCCAGCATGACAATGCCACCAGCCATACTGTTCTGTGTGTGATTTCCTGCAAGACAGGAATGTCAGTGTTCTGTCATGTCCAGCGAAGAGCCCGGATCTCAATCCCATTGAACACGTCTGGGACCTCTTGGATCGGAGGGTGAGGGCTAGGGCCATTCCCCGCAGAAATGTCTGGGAAGGTGCAGGTGCCTTGGTGGAAGAGTGGGGTAACATCTCACAGCAAGAACTGGCAAATCTGGTGCAGTCCATGAGGAGGAGATGCACTGCAGTACTTAATGCAGCTGGTGGCCACACCAGATACTGACTGTTACTTTTGATTTGACCCCCCCTTTGTTCAGGGACACATTATTCCATTTCTGTTAGTCACATGTCTGTGGAACTTGTTCAGTTTGTGTCTCAGTTGTTGAATCTTGTTATGTTCATACAAATATTTACACCTGTTCAGTTTGCTGAAAATTAACACAGTTGACAGTAAGAGGACATTTCTTTAGTTAACATACACCCACCATTTCTAGATTTAAAAAAAGAGAATACAGAAAGTATATAATTTATTATACTTTATTTTGAACTGTGGAGCCAACTGAACAGGTGTAGAATATTAACTTGATCCAGTTTGCTACTGTAGGAAAATAATCCTACACCATCCGGAAATGTGAATTATTATGTGTGTTATAATTAATGGACATTGTTTGTATGGGTTGATATATTTACACCTGATATTGTAGAGTGTGACACAAATCAAACATGACAATTTAAAGTGGCATTTATCCAATTTATAAGTATTTTTCAACACTATACGTTTGGGATTTCCTGCTATGCAAGACATTTCTCCAAATGAAAAGTGATCTGCAGTACAATACCAGATTATTTCGTTCCTGTATACCAAAGCCGACATGACATGCAAAACACATGCATTCACATTAATGCCATTATATGGAGGAGCGCCATTTTGAAACATCTTTAATATTACCCTAGGCCATACGGTTTACTTGTTCACGATAAAGGCTGATGTTGATGTATCCCATATATAGATAGAATGGACTGTCTACTAGGGAAATCCTTATTTAACACAACTAGCTAAAGGAAAACATCAAGGGAACCACATTCTCCCACCATAAGAAGTAAAAATAGCTTGGTCATCTCTGCCCCAATGTGTCTCTGTCCCAGTGTGTCTTCTTCTTTGTGTGTCTGTGTCAGAGTTGGGACTCTCAGTGGGGTGCACACTTCAAAGCAACCAGGGAATTCTACAACAACAACTGCTGGCTACTCCAAATCAGTTTTAATTCAAACTGGATGTTCTGGTTTTCAACTTAAATAATGATGTGTGGAAACACATTTATCCTAATTTTTTTTAACCATAACAAATACAAAATAAATAGTATATTTATCTGATTCATGATGTTTACAAAACAATTGTAGGATATTTAGTTTTTTCTCATTACAAAATTAGACAAGGTCATCACATCAAGTCTCATAGCTGTATGTCACTGGGGTCTGATTGGCTTGTAGTGGTCTTGTTCCAATCAAAAACTTTACCTCATAGAGGTCTTCAGAGGAGGAGGTCTTCAGAGGAGGAGGTCTTCAGAGGAGGAGGTCTTCAGAGGATGAGGTCTTCAGAGGAGGAGGTCTTCAGAGGAGGAGGTCTTCAGATGATGAGGTCTTCAGAGGAAGAGGTCTTCAGAGGAGGAGGTCTGCATAGGAGGAGGTCTTCAGAAGAGGAGGTCTTCAGAGGAGGAGGTCTTCAGAAGAGGTCTTCAGAAGACTGTCTGTCAGTCTAACAGTTGGTGGGAAATTAAAAAGACCTGCCAGGATCAAAGGCCATAAGAAAGCATGACAAGAATTTCCCAGGATGCATTTCAAGGGCGGACAGACGGGACAGTGTAAATCATAAAAACAACACCAGTTTTTCATTTAGTCCTATCATCACTCAGATAGCCGGATTTCAGCTCCAAAGTGAGAGGAAAAGAGAAGAGAAAAAAGCTGTGTTTGATGGGTTTGTGTTGCATCATGGATAATGACCAGTGAGGCGAGTGGGGCCCTCCGAGCGCCGGGAGCTGAGCTCTCTCTCTCTCTGCAGCCAAATCAGGGTCCCAGCTGCTCTGTCCAGTCCTCACCTCTCTTCTGTCTCGTTCTTTCTCCCTCCTCTTCAACTGTTATTTGGTGTGTTAGCATTGGTGGTGTTGATGATGAGGTTGACGTTTGGATTCTGAGCTGAAACTTTGTGGGATTACAGTATCTCTAGATGTTTATTTTAGGGAGAGAGTTACTAAATCCAAACAGTATATCATTTGATGGTGTGATTTGTGGACCCAGAAGCTGCCAGAGTCATTACCATGCCGAGACACCACAACACACCAGTCCCACTGGGCAAACACCGGTTGAATCAACGTTGTTTCCACGTCATTTCAATAAAATTACGTTGAACCAACATGGAATAGGTGTTGATTTGACGTCTGTGCCCAGTGGCGTGTGTGTGTCTGTCTGTCTGTCTGTCTGTCTGTCTGTCTGTCTGTCTGTCTGTCTGTCTGTCTGTCTGTGTGTGTGTGTGTGTGTGTGTGTGTGTGTGTGTGTGAACCAGAATATCCCCAGGGCATGAATGAAGAGATCTGAGGTACATATGTGTAGTTATGATCAGGTTTCCTGTACCGCTGTATGTTGTTCACACCATGAGGTATAGTTGAATGTGTGTGTGTGTGTGTGTGTGTGTGTGTGTGTGTGTGTTAATGTGTGTGTGTGTGTGTGTGTGTGTGTGTGTGTGTGTGTGTGTGTGTGTGCATGAATGCATGTGTGTGTGTGTGTGTGTATGAATATATGTGTATTTGTGTGTGTGTGTGTGTGTGTGTGTATGAATGTGTGTGTGTTTGTGTATGACTGTATGTGTATGTGTGTGTGTCTCCTCCACTACCCCTCTCCCCCTCCTCTCCTCTCCTCCTCCTCTTCCATCCCTCTCCTCCTCCTATCCATCTCTCCTCCTCCTCTCCCCCTCCTCCTCTTCTATAGCTCTCCTCCTCCTCTCCCCCTCCTCTCCTCTCCTCCAACTCTCCTCTCCTCCTCCTGTCCCCCTCTCCCCCTCCTCTTCTCTTCCTCTCTTCCTCTTTTACACCTCTCCGCCTCTCCTTCTCCTCCTCCTCTTACAGCTCACTCTCAGTGTAATAATCCACGCATTGTAGGACAGAGACGAGACTCAAAGACACAAGGCTCACAGAGAGACAAGACCACACCTCCGTCCGTCTGTCCCTTTGTCTGTCAGTCGGCTCCATGGCAGAGAGGAGCAGGTTAGGCTGTTTTGTGTCTGTTGTTTCAGACAGAAGAGCAAAGCTAGAACAGGCCAAATGGATAGAGAACTAACTGACAGAGGGAGAACAGGCCTTAAAATGCCAGTTGGAGAGAGAACAAAATGACAGAGGGAGAACAGGCCAGATGGATAGAGAACTAACTAACGGAGGGAGAACAGGCCAGTTGGATAGAGAACTAACTGTCAAGGGGAGAACAGGACAGTTGGATAGAGACCTAACTGTCAGAGGGAGAACAGGCCAGTTGGATAGAGAACTAACTGACAGAGGGAGAACAGACCAGAAGAGGCCAGTTGGACATAGAACTGACTGACAGAGAGAACAGGCCAGTTGGATAGAGAACTAACTGACAGAGGGAGAACAGGCCAGTTGGATAGAGAACTAACTGACAGAGGGAGAACAGACCAGAACAGGCCAGTTGGATAGAGAACTAACTGACTGAAGGAAAACAGGCCAGAACAGGCCAGTTGGATAGAGAACTAACTGACAGATGGAGAACAGACCAGAACAGGCCAGTTGGATAGAGAACTAACTGACTGTGGGAGAATGGGCCAGTTGGACAGAGAACTAACGGAATGAATGAGAACAGGCCAGAACAGGCCAGTTGAAAAGAGAACTAACTGACAAAGGGAGAACAGACCAGAACAGATCAGTTTGAAAGAGTACTAACTATCAGAGGGAGAACAGTCCAGTTGGATAGATAAATAACTGACTGAGGGAGAACAGGCCAGTTGGATAGAGAACTAACTGTCAGAGGGAGAACAGACCGGAACAGACCAGTTGGATAGAGAACTAACTGACAGAGGGAGAACAGACCAGTTGGTTGAGAACTAACTGACAGAGAGAGAACAGGCCCGTTGGATAGAGAACTAACTGACAGAGAGAGAACAGGCCAGTTGGTTGAGAACTAACTGACAGAGGGAGAACAGGCCAGAAAAGGCCAGTTGGATAGAGAACTAACTGACAGAGGGAGAACAGGCCAGTTGGGTAGAGATCTAACTGACAGAGGGAGAACAGGCCTTAAAATGCCAGTTGGAGAGAGAACAAAATGACAGAGGGAGAACAGGCCAGATGGATAGAGAACTAACTAACGGAGGGAGAACAGGCCAGTTGGATAGATAACTAACTGTCAGGGGGAGAACAGGACAGTTGGATAGAGACCTAACTGTCAGAGGGAGAACAGGCCAGTTGGATAGAGAACAAACTGTCACAGGGAGAACAGGCCAGTTGGATAGAGAACTAACTGACAGAGGGAAAACAGGCCAGAACAGGCCAGTTGGACATAGAACTGACTGACAGAGAGAACAGGCCAGTTGGATAGAGAACTAACTGACAGAGGGAGAACAGGCCAGTTGGATAGAGAACTAACTGACAGAGGGAGAACAGACCAGAACAGGCCAGTTGGATAGAGAACTAACTGACTGAATGAAAACAGGCCAGAACAGGCCAGTTGGATAGAGAACTAACTGACATATGGAGAACAGACCAGAACAGGCCAGTTGGATAGAGAACTAACTGACTGTGGGAGAATGGGCCAGTTGGACAGAACTAACGGAATGAATGAGAACAGGCCAGAACAGGCCAGTTGAAAAGAGAACTAACTGACAAAGGGAGAACAGACCAGAACAGATCAGTTGGAAAGAGTACTAACTATCAGAGGGAGAACAGTCCAGTTGGATAGATAACTAACTGACTGAGGGAGAACAGGCCAGTTGGATAGAGAACTAACTGTCAGAGGGAGAACAGACCGGAACAGACCAGTTGGATAGAGAACTAACTGACAGAGGGAGAACAGACCAGTTGGTTGAGAACTAACTGACAGAGGGAGAACAGGCCAGAAAAGGCCAGTTGGATAGAGAACTAACTGACAGAGAGAGAACAGGCCCGTTGGATAGAGAACTAACTGACAGAGAGAGAACAGGCCAGTTGGTTGAGAACTAACTGACAGAGGGAGAACAGGCCAGAAAAGGCCAGTTGGATAGAGAACTAACTGACAGAGGGAGAACAGGCCAGTTGGGTAGAGATCTAACTGACAGAGGGAGAACAGGCCTTAAAATGCCAGTTGGAGAGAGAACAAAATGACAGAGGGAGAACAGGCCAGATGGATAGAGAACTAACTAACGGAGGGAGAACAGGCCAGTTGGATAGAGAACTAACTGTCAGGGGGAGAACAGGACAGTTGGATAGAGAACAAACTTTCAGAGGGAGAACAGGCCAGTTGGATAGAGAACTAACTGACAGAGGGAAAACAGGCCAGAACAGGCCAGTTGGACATAGAACTAAATGACAGAGAGAGAACAGGCCAGTTGGATAGAGAACTAACGGACTGAATGAGAACAGACCAGAACAGATCAGTTGGATAGAGAACTAACTGACAGAGGGAGAACAGACCAGTTGGACATAGAACTGACTGACAGAGAGAGAACAGGCCCGTTGGATAGAGAACTAACTAACGGAGGGAGAACAGGCCAGTTGGATAGAGAACTAACTGTCAGGGGGAGAACAGGACAGTTGGATAGAGACCTAACTGTCAGAGGGAGAACAGGACAGTTGGATAGAGAACAAACTGTCAGAGGGAGAACAGGCCATTTGGATAGAGAACTAACTGACAGAGGGAAAACAGGCCAGAACAGGCCAGTTGGGATACAGAACTAACGGACTGAATGAGAACAGACCAGAACAGATCAGTTGGATAGAGAACTAACTATCAGAGGGAGAACAGGCCAGTTGGATAGAGAACTAACTGACAGAGGGAGAACAGACCAGAACAGGCCAGTTGGATAGAGAACTAACTGACTGAATGAAAACAGGCCAGAACAGGCCAGTTGGATAGAGAACTAACTGACATATGGAGAACAGACCAGAACAGGCCAGTTGGATAGAGAACTAACTGACTGTGGGAGAATGGGCCAGTTGGACAGAACTAACGGAATGAATGAGAACAGGCCAGAACAGGCCAGTTGAAAAGAGAACTAACTGACAAAGGGAGAACAGACCAGAACAGATCAGTTGGAAAGAGTACTAACTATCAGAGGGAGAACAGTCCAGTTGGATAGATAACTAACTGACTGAGGGAGAACAGGCCAGTTGGATAGAGAACTAACTGTCAGAGGGAGAACAGACCGGAACAGACCAGTTGGATAGAGAACTAACTGACAGAGGGAGAACAGACCAGTTGGTTGAGAACTAACTGACAGAGGGAGAACAGGCCAGAAAAGGCCAGTTGGATAGAGAACTAACTGACAGAGAGAGAACAGGCCCGTTGGATAGAGAACTAACTGACAGAGAGAGAACAGGCCAGTTGGTTGAGAACTAACTGACAGAGGGAGAACAGGCCAGAAAAGGCCAGTTGGATAGAGAACTAACTGACAGAGGGAGAACAGGCCAGTTGGGTAGAGATCTAACTGACAGAGGGAGAACAGGCCTTAAAATGCCAGTTGGAGAGAGAACAAAATGACAGAGGGAGAACAGGCCAGATGGATAGAGAACTAACTAACGGAGGGAGAACAGGCCAGTTGGATAGAGAACTAACTGTCAGGGGGAGAACAGGACAGTTGGATAGAGAACAAACTTTCAGAGGGAGAACAGGCCAGTTGGATAGAGAACTAACTGACAGAGGGAAAACAGGCCAGAACAGGCCAGTTGGACATAGAACTAAATGACAGAGAGAGAACAGGCCAGTTGGATAGAGAACTAACGGACTGAATGAGAACAGACCAGAACAGATCAGTTGGATAGAGAACTAACTGACAGAGGGAGAACAGACCAGTTGGACATAGAACTGACTGACAGAGAGAGAACAGGCCCGTTGGATAGAGAACTAACTAACGGAGGGAGAACAGGCCAGTTGGATAGAGAACTAACTGTCAGGGGGAGAACAGGACAGTTGGATAGAGACCTAACTGTCAGAGGGAGAACAGGACAGTTGGATAGAGAACAAACTGTCAGAGGGAGAACAGGCCATTTGGATAGAGAACTAACTGACAGAGGGAAAACAGGCCAGAACAGGCCAGTTGGGATACAGAACTAACGGACTGAATGAGAACAGACCAGAACAGATCAGTTGGATAGAGAACTAACTATCAGAGGGAGAACAGGCCAGTTGGATAGAAAACTAACTGATTGAGGGAGAACAGGCCAGTTGGATAGAGAACTAACTGTCAGAGGGAGAACAGACCGGAACAGACCAGTTGGATAGAGAACTAACTGACAGAGGGAGAACAGACCAGTTGGATATAGAACTAACTGACAGAGAGAGAACAGATCAGTTGGATAGAGAAGTAACTATCAGAGGGAGAACAGGCCAGTTGGATAGAAAACTAACTTACTGAGGGAGAACAGGCCAGTTGGATAGAGAACTAACTGACAGAGATAGAACAGACCAGAACAGGCCAGTTGGATAGAGAACTAATTGTCAGATTGAAAACAGGCCAGAACAGACCAGTTGGATAGAGAACTAACTGACAGAGAGAGAACAGACAAGAACAGGCCAGTTGGATAGAGAACTAATTGTCAGATTGAAAACAGGCCAGAACAGACCAGTTGGATAGAGAACTAACTGACACAGGGAGAACAGGCCAGAATAGGCCAGTTGGATAGAGAACTAACTGTCAGAAGGAGAACAGGCCAGAACAGGCCAGTTGGATAGAGAACTAACTGACAGAGGGAGAACAGACCAGTTGGATAGAGAACTAACTGTCAGAGGGAGAACAGGCCAGAACAGGCCAGTTGGATAGAGAACTAACTGACAGAGGGAGAACAGGCGAGTTGGATAGAGAACTAACTGACAGAGGGAGAACAGACCAGTTGGATAGAGAACTAACTGTCAGAAGGAGAACAGACGGGAACAGACCAGTTGGATAGAGAACTAACTGTCAGAGGGAGAACAGGCCAGTTGGATAGAGAACTTACTGGCAGAGGGAGAACAGGCTAGTTGGATAGAGAACAAACTGTCAGAGGGAGAACAGGCCAGAACAGGCCAGTTGGATAGAGAACTAACTGACAGAGGGAGAACAGACCAGAACAGACCAGTTGGATAGAGATTTAACTGTCAGAGGGAGAACAGACCAGAACAGACCAGTTGGTTAGAGAATTAACTGACAGAGGGAGAACAGAACAGAACAGACCAGTTGGATAGAGATCTAACTGTTAGAGGGAGAACAGAGCAGAACAGACCAGTTGGGAAGAGAACTAACTGACAGAGGGAGGACAGACCAGTTGGATAGAGAACTAACTGTCAGAGGGAGAACGGGACAGTTGGATAGAGAACTAACTGACAGAGGGAGGACAGACCAGTTGGATGGAGAATTAACTGTCAGAGGGAGAACAGACCATTTGGATAGAGAACTAACTGTCAGAGTGAGAACAGGCCAGAACAGACCAGTTGGATAGAGAACTAACTGTCAGAGGGAGAACGGGACTGTTGGATAGAGAACTAAATGTCAGGGGGAGAACAGACCATTTGGATAGAGAACTAACTGACAGAGAGAGAACAGGCCAGAACAGACCAGTTGGATAGATAACTAACTGACAGAGGGAGAACAGGCCAGAATAGGCCAGTTGGATAGAGAACTAACGGTCAGAAGGAGAACAGGCCAGAACAGACCGTTTGGATAGAGAACTAACTGACAGAGGAAGAACAGGCCAGAACAGGCCAGTTGGATAGAGAACTAACTGACAGAGGGAGAACAGGCCAGAATAGGCCAGTTGGATAGAGAACTAACTGACAGAGGGAGAACAGGCCAGTTGGATAGAGAACTAACTGACAGAGATAGAACAGACCAGAACAGGCCAGTTGGATAGAGAACTAATTGTCAGATTGAAAACAGGCCAGAACAGACCAGTTGGATAGAGAACTAACTGACAGAGACAGAACAGACCAGAACAGGCCAGTTGGATAGAGAACTAATTGTCAGATTGAAAACAGGCCAGAACAGACCAGTTGGATAGAGAACTAACTGACACAGGGAGAACAGGCCAGAATAGGCCAGTTGGATAGAGAACTAACTGTCAGAAGGAGAACAGGCCAGAACAGACCGTTTGGATAGAGAACTAACTGACAGAGGAAGAACAGGCCAGAACAGGCCAGTTGGATAGAGAACTAACTGACAGAGGGAGAACAGGCCAGAACAGGCCAGTTGGATAGAGAACTAACTGAGAGAGTTAGAACAGAGCAGAACAGACCAGTTGGGAAGAGAACTAACTGACAGAGGGAGAACAGGCGAATTGGATAGAGAACTAACTGTCAGAGGGAGAACAGACCGGAACAGACCAGTTGGATAGAGAACTAACTGACACAGGGAGAACAGGCCAGAATAGGCCAGTTGGATAGAGAACTAACTGTCAGAAGGAGAACAGGCCAGAACAGACCGTTTGGATAGAGAACTAACTGACAGAGGAAGAACAGGCCAGAACAGGCCAGTTGGATAGAGAACTAACTGACAGAGGAAGAACAGGCCAGAACAGGCCAGTTGGATAGAGAACTAACTGACAGAGGGAGAACAGGCCAGAATAGGCCAGTTGGATAGAGAACTAACTGACAGAGGGAGAACAGGCCAGTTGGATAGAGAACTAACTGACAGAGATAGAACAGACCAGAACAGGCCAGTTGGATAGAGAACTAATTGTCAGATTGAAAACAGGCCAGAACAGACCAGTTGGATAGAGAACTAACTGACAGAGACAGAACAGACCAGAACAGGCCAGTTGGATAGAGAACTAATTGTCAGATTGAAAACAGGCCAGAACAGACCAGTTGGATAGAGAACTAACTGACACAGGGAGAACAGGCCAGAATAGGCCAGTTGGATAGAGAACTAACTGTCAGAAGGAGAACAGGCCAGAACAGACCGTTTGGATAGAGAACTAACTGACAGAGGAAGAACAGGCCAGAACAGGCCAGTTGGATAGAGAACTAACTGACAGAGGGAGAACAGGCCAGAACAGGCCAGTTGGATAGAGAACTAACTGAGAGAGTTAGAACAGAGCAGAACAGACCAGTTGGGAAGAGAACTAACTGACAGAGGGAGAACAGGCGAATTGGATAGAGAACTAACTGTCAGAGGGAGAACAGACCGGAACAGACCAGTTGGATAGAGAACTAACTGACAGAGAGAGAACAGGCCAGTTGGCAGAGAACTAACTGTCAGAGGGAGAACAGACCAGAACAGACAAGTTGGATAGAGAACTAACTGACAGAAGGATATCAGGCCAGTTGGATAGAGAACTAACTGACAGAGAGAGAACAGGTCAGTTGGATAGAGAACTAACTGACAGAGGGAGAACAGACCAGTTGGATAGAGAACTAACTGTCAGAGGGAGAACAGACCAGAACAGGCCAGTTGGATAGCGAACTAACTGACAGAGAGAGAACAGACCAGTTCGATAGAGACCTAACTGACAGAGGGAGAACAGGCCAGTCGGATAGAGAATTAACTGACAGAGGGAGAACAGGCCAGTTGGATAGAGAACTATCTGACAGAGGGGGAACAGGCCAGTTGGATAGAGAACTAACTGACAGAGAGAGAACAGACCAGAACAGTCCAGTTGGATAGAGAACTAACTGACAGAGGGAGAACAGACCAGAACAGTCCAGTTGGATAGAGAACTAACTGACAGAGGGAGAACAGGCCAGTTGGATAGAGAACTAACTGACAGAGATAGAACAGACCAGAACAGGCCAGTTGGATAGAGAACTAATTGTCAGATTGAAAACAGGCCAGAACAGACCAGTTGGATAGAGAACTAACTGACAGAGACAGAACAGACCAGAACAGGCCAGTTGGATAGAGAACTAATTGTCAGATTGAAAACAGGCCAGAACAGACCAGTTGGATAGAGAACTAACTGACACAGGGAGAACAGGCCAGAATAGGCCAGTTGGATAGAGAACTAACTGTCAGAAGGAGAACAGGCCAGAACAGACCGTTTGGATAGAGAACTAACTGACAGAGGAAGAACAGGCCAGAACAGGCCAGTTGGATAGAGAACTAACTGACAGAGGGAGAACAGGCCAGAACAGGCCAGTTGGATAGAGAACTAACTGAGAGAGTTAGAACAGAGCAGAACAGACCAGTTGGGAAGAGAACTAACTGACAGAGGGAGAACAGGCGAATTGGATAGAGAACTAACTGTCAGAGGGAGAACAGACCGGAACAGACCAGTTGGATAGAGAACTAACTGACACAGGGAGAACAGGCCAGAATAGGCCAGTTGGATAGAGAACTAACTGTCAGAAGGAGAACAGGCCAGAACAGACCGTTTGGATAGAGAACTAACTGACAGAGGAAGAACAGGCCAGAACAGGCCAGTTGGATAGAGAACTAACTGACAGAGGAAGAACAGGCCAGAACAGGCCAGTTGGATAGAGAACTAACTGACAGAGGGAGAACAGGCCAGAATAGGCCAGTTGGATAGAGAACTAACTGACAGAGGGAGAACAGGCCAGTTGGATAGAGAACTAACTGACAGAGATAGAACAGACCAGAACAGGCCAGTTGGATAGAGAACTAATTGTCAGATTGAAAACAGGCCAGAACAGACCAGTTGGATAGAGAACTAACTGACAGAGACAGAACAGACCAGAACAGGCCAGTTGGATAGAGAACTAATTGTCAGATTGAAAACAGGCCAGAACAGACCAGTTGGATAGAGAACTAACTGACACAGGGAGAACAGGCCAGAATAGGCCAGTTGGATAGAGAACTAACTGTCAGAAGGAGAACAGGCCAGAACAGACCGTTTGGATAGAGAACTAACTGACAGAGGAAGAACAGGCCAGAACAGGCCAGTTGGATAGAGAACTAACTGACAGAGGGAGAACAGGCCAGAACAGGCCAGTTGGATAGAGAACTAACTGAGAGAGTTAGAACAGAGCAGAACAGACCAGTTGGGAAGAGAACTAACTGACAGAGGGAGAACAGGCGAATTGGATAGAGAACTAACTGTCAGAGGGAGAACAGACCGGAACAGACCAGTTGGATAGAGAACTAACTGACAGAGAGAGAACAGGCCAGTTGGCAGAGAACTAACTGTCAGAGGGAGAACAGACCAGAACAGACAAGTTGGATAGAGAACTAACTGACAGAAGGATATCAGGCCAGTTGGATAGAGAACTAACTGACAGAGAGAGAACAGGTCAGTTGGATAGAGAACTAACTGACAGAGGGAGAACAGACCAGTTGGATAGAGAACTAACTGTCAGAGGGAGAACAGACCAGAACAGGCCAGTTGGATAGCGAACTAACTGACAGAGAGAGAACAGACCAGTTCGATAGAGACCTAACTGACAGAGGGAGAACAGGCCAGTCGGATAGAGAATTAACTGACAGAGGGAGAACAGGCCAGTTGGATAGAGAACTATCTGACAGAGGGGGAACAGGCCAGTTGGATAGAGAACTAACTGACAGAGAGAGAACAGACCAGAACAGTCCAGTTGGATAGAGAACTAACTGACAGAGGGAGAACAGACCAGAACAGTCCAGTTGGATAGAGAACTAACTGACTGGAGGAGATCAGGCCAGTTGGATAGAGAACTAACTGACTGAGGGAGAACAGGCCAGTTGGATAGAGAACTAACTGACTGAGGGAGAACAGGCCAGTTGGATAGAGAACTAACTGACTGAGGGAGAACAGCCCAGTTGGATAGAGAACTAACTGACTGAGGGAGAACAGGCCAATTGGATAGAGAACTAACTGTCAGAGGGAGAACAGACCAGATGGATAGAGAACTAACTGATTGAGGGAGAACAGACCAGTTGGATAGAGGACTAACTGTCAGGTCAGATGGAGAACAGACCAGTTGGATAGACAACTAACTGACAGAGGGAGAACAGACCAGAACAGTCCAGTTGGATAGAGAACTAACTGTCAGATGGAGAACAGACCAGTTGGATAGAGAACTAACTGACTGAGGGAGAACAGACCAGAACAGTCCAGTTGGATAGAGAACTAACTGTCAGAGGGAGAACAGACCAGAACAGGCCAGTTGGATAGCGAACTAACTGACAGAGGGAGAACAGACCAGTTCGATAGAGACCTAACTGACAGAGGGAGAACAGGCCAGTCGGATAGAGAATTAACTGACAGAGGGAGAACAGGCCAGTTGGATAAAGAACTATCTGACAGAGGGGGAACAGGCCAGTTGGATAGAGAACTAACTGACAGAGGGAGAACAGGCCAGTTGGATAGAGAACTAATTCACTGAGGGAGAACAGGCCTGAACAGTCCAGTTGGATAAAGAACTAACTGACAGAGGGAGAACAGACCAGAACAGACCAGTTGGATAGAGAACTAACTGAGAGAGTGAGAACAGACCAGAACAGTCCAGTTGGATAGAGAACTAAGTGACAGAGGGAGAACAGGCCAGTTGGATAGAGAACTAACTGACTGAGGGAGAACAGGCCAATTGGATAGAGAACAAACTGAAAGAGGGAGAACAGACCAGAACAGTCCAGTTGGATAGAGAACTGAGTGACAGAGGGAGTACAGGCCAGTTGGATAGAGAACTAACTGACTGAGGGAGAACAGGCCAGTTGGATAGAGAACTAACTGACTGAGGGAGAACAGGCCAGTTGAATAGAGAACTAACTGTCAGAGGGAGAACAGACCAGTTGGATAGAGAACTAACTGATTGAGGGAGAACAGACCAGTTGGATAGAGAACTAACTGTCAGATGGAGAACAGACCAGAACAGACCAGTTGGATAGAGAACTAACTGAAAAAGGGAGAACAGGCCAGAACAGGCCAGTTGGACAAAGAACGATTTGTCAGAGGGAGATCAGACCAGAACAGACCAGTTGGATAGAGAACTAACTGTCAGAGGGAGAACAGACCACAACAGACCAGTTGGATAGAGAAATAACTGACACAGGGAGAACAGGCCAGTTGGATAGAGAATTAACTGACAGAGGGAGAACAGGCCAGTTGGGTAGAGAACTAACTGTCAGAGGGAGAACAGACCAGAACAGACCAGTTGGATAGAGAACTAAATGACAGAGAGAGAACAGGCCAGTTGGATAGAGAACTAACTGACAGAGAGAGAACAAGCCAGTTGGATTGAGAACTAACTGACAGAGGGAGAAAGGGCCAGTTGGATAGAGAACTAACTGACAGAGGGAGAACAGACCAGAACAGACCAGTTGGATAGAGAACTAACTGAGAGAGAGAGAACAGGCCAGTTGGATAGCGAACTAACTGACAGAGAGAGAACAGACCAGTTGGATAGAGAACTAACTGACAGAGAGAGAACAGGCCAGTTGGATAGAGAACTAACTGACAGAGGGAGAAAGGGCCAGTTGGATAGAGAACTAACTGACTGAGGGAGAACAGGCCAGTTGGATAGAGAACTAACTGACTGAGGGAGAACAGGCCAGTTGGATAGAGAACTAACTGACTGAGGGATAACAGGCCAGTTGGATAGAGAACTAACTGACTGAGGGAGAACAGGCCAGTTGGATAGAGAACTATCTGACTGAGGGAGAACAGACCAGCTGGATAGAGAACTAACTGACAGAGGGAGATCAGGCCAGTTGGATAGAGAACTAACTGACAGAGAGAGAACAGGCCAGTTGGATAGAGAACTAACTGACAGAGGGAGAACAGGCCAGCTAAATAGAGAACTAACTGACAGAGGGAAAACAGACCAGAACTGTCCAGTTGGATAGAGAACTAACTGTCAGAGGGAGAACAGACCAGAACAGGCCAGTTGGATAGCGAACTAACTGACAGAGAGAGAACAGACCAGTTGGATAGAGAACTAACTGACAGAGAGAGAACAGGCCAGTTGGATAGAGAAGTAACTGACAGAGAGAGAACAGGCCAGTTGGATAGAGAACTAACTGACAGAGGGAGAAAGGGCCAGTTGGATAGAGAACTAACTGACTGAGGGAGAACAGGCCAGTTGGATAGAGAACTTACTGAGAGAGAGAGAACAGGCCAGTTGGATAGAGAACTAACTGACAGAGAGAGAACAGACCAGTTGGATAGAGAACTAACTGACAGAGAGAGAACAGGCCAGTTGGATAGAGAAGTAACTGACAGAGAGAGAACAGGCCAGTTGGATAGAGAACTAACTGACAGAGGGAGAAAGGGCCAGTTGGATAGAGAACTAACTGACTGAGGGAGAACAGGCCAGTTGGATAGAGAACTAACTGACTGAGGGAGAACAGGCCAGTTGGATAGAGAACTATCTGACTGAGGGAGAACAGGCCAGTTGGATAGAGAACTAACTGACTGAGGGAGAACAGGCCAGTTGGATAGAGAACTATCTGACTGAGGGAGAACAGACCAGTTGGATAGAGAACTAACTGACAGAGAGAAAACAGGCCAGTTGGATAGAGAACTAACTGACAGAGGGAGAACAGGCCAGCTGAATAGAGAACTAACTGACAGTGGGAGAACAGACCAGAACAGTCCAGTTGGATAGAGACCTAACTGTCAGAGGGAGAACAGACCAGAACAGGCCAGTTGGATAGCGAACTAACTGACAGAGGGAGAAGAGACCAGTTCGATAGAGACCTAACTGACAGAGGGAGAACAGGCCAGTCGGATAGAGAATTAACTGACAGAGGGAGAACAGGCCAGTTGGATAGAGAACTATCTGACAGAGGGGGAACAGGCCAGTTGGATAGAGAACTAACTGACAGAGGGAGAACAGACCAGAACAGTCCAGTTGGATAGAGAACTAACTGACAGAGGGAGAACAGACCAGAACAGTCCATTTGGATAGAGAACTAACTGACTGGAGGAGAACAGGCCAGTTGGATAGAGAACTAACTGACTGAGGGAGAACAGGCAAGTTGGATAGAGAACTAACTGACTGAGGGAGAACAGGCCAGTTGGATAGAGAACTAACTGACTGAGGGAGAACAGCCCAGTTGGATAGAGAACGAACTGACTGAGGGAGAACAGGCCAATTGGATAGAGAACTAACTGTCAGAGGGAGAACAGACCAGATGGATAGAGAACTAACTGATTGAGGTAGAACAGACCAGTTGGATAGAGAACTAACTGTCAGAGGGATATCAGGCCAGTTGGATAGAGAACTAATTGACAGAGAGAGAACAGGCCAGTTGGATAGAGAACTAACTGACAGAGGGAGAACAGGCCAGTTTGATAGAAAACTAACTGACAGAGGGAGAACAGGCCAGAACAGGCCAGTTGGATAGAGAACTAACTGTCAGAGGGAGAACAGACCAGAACAGACCAGTTGGATAGAGAACTAACTGACAGAGGGAGATCAGGCCAGTTGGATAGAGAACTAACTGACAGAGGGAGAACAGGCCAGTTGGATAGAGAACTAACTGACAGAGGGAGAACAGACCAGAACAGTCCAGTTGGATAGAGAACTAACTGTCAGAGGGAGAACAGACCAGAACAGGCCAGTTGGATAGCGAACTAACTGACAGAGGGAGAACAGACCAGTTCGATAGAGAACTTACTGACAGAGAGAGAACAGGCCAGTTGGATAGAGAACTAACTGACTGAGGGAGAACAGGGCAGTTGAATAGAGAACTAACTGATTGAGGGAGAACAGGCCAGTTGGATAGAGAACTAACTGACTGAGGGAGAACAGGCCAATTGGATAGAGAACTAACTGTCAGAGGGAGAAAAGACCAGTTGGATAGAGAACTAACTGATTGAGGGAGAACAGACGAGTTGGATAGAGAACTAACTGACAAAGGGAGAACAGGCCAGAACAGGCCAGTTGGACAGAGAACGATTTGTCAGAGGGAGATCAGACCAGAACAGACCAGTTGGATAGAGAACTAACTGTCAGAGGGAGAACAGACCACAACAGACCAGTTGGATAGAGAACTAACTGACAGAGGGAGATCAGGCCAGTTGGATAGAGACTTAACTGACAGAGGGAGAACAGGCCAGTTGGATAGAGAACTAACTGTCAGAGGGAGAACAGACCAGAACAGACCAGTTGGATATAGAACTAACTGAGAGAGAGAAAACAGGCCAGTTGGATAGAGAACTAACTGACAGAGAGAGAACAGACCAGTTGGATAGAGAACTAACTGACAGAGAGAGAACAGGCCAGTTGGATAGAGAAGTAACTGACAGAGAGAGAACAGGCCAGTTGGATAGAGAACTAACTGACAGAGGGAGAAAGGGCCAGTTGGATAGAGAACTAACTGACTGAGGGAGAACAGGCCAGTTGGATAGAGAACTAACTGACTGAGGGAGAACAGGCCAGTTGGATAGAGAACTAACTGACTGAGGGAGAACAGGCCAGTTGGATAGAGAACTAACTGACTGAGGGAGAACAGTTCAGTTGGATAGAGAACTATCTGACTGAGGGAGAACAGACCAGTTGGATAGAGAACTAACTGTCAGAGGGAGAACAGACCAGAACAGACCAGTTGGATAGAGAACTAACTGACAGAGGGAGATCAGGCCAGTTGGATAGAGAACTAACTGACAGAGAGAGAACAGGCCAGTTGGATAGAGAACTAACTGACAGAGGGAGAACAGGCCAGTTGGATAGAGAAATAACTAACAGAGGGAGAACAGACCAGAACAGTCCAGTTGGATAGAGAACTAACTGACAGAGGGAGAACAGACCAGAACAGTCCAGTTGGATAGAGAACTAACTGACTGGAGGAGAACAGGCCAGTCTGATAGAGAACTAACTGACTGAGGGAGAACAGGCCAGTTGGATAGAGAACTAACTGACTGAGGGATAACAGGCCAATTGGATAGAGAGCTAACTGTCAGAGGCAGAACAGACCAGTTGGATAGAGAACTAACTGATTGTGGGAGAACAGACCAGTTGGATAGAGAACTAACTGTCAGAGGGAGAACAGACCAGAACAGTCCAGTTGGATAGAGAACTAAGTGACAGAGGGAGAACAGGCCAGTTGGATAGATAACTAACTGACTGAGGGAGAACAGGCCAGTTGGATAGAGAACTAACTAACTGAGGGAGAACAGGCCAGTTGGATAGAGAACTAACTGACAGAGGGAGAACAGACCAGAACAGTCCAGTTGGATAGAGAACTAAGTGACAGAGGGAGAACAGGCCAGTTGGATAGAGAACTAACTGACTGAGGGAGAACAGGCCAGTTGGATAGAGAACTAACTAACTGAGGGAGAACAGGCCAGTTGGATAGAGAACTAACTGACAGAGGGAGAACAGACCAGAACAGTCCAGTTGGATAGAGAACTAAGTGACAGAGGGAGAACAGGCCAGTTGGATAGAGAACTAACTGACTGAGGGAGAACAGGCCAGTTGGATAGAGAACTAACTAACTGAGGGAGAACAGGCCAGTTGGATAGAGAACTAACTGACAGAGGGAGAACAGACCAGAACAGTCCAGTTGGATAGAGAACTAAGTGACAGAGGGAGAACAGGCCAGTTGGATAGATAACTAACTAACTGAGGGAGAACAGGCCAGTTGGATAGAGAACTAACTGACTGAGGGAGAACAGGCCAGTTGGATAGAGAACTAACTGACTGAGGGAGAACAGGCCAGTTGGATAGAGAACTAACTGACAGAGGGAGAACAGACCTAACATACCAGTTGGATAGAGAACTAACTGACTGTGTCCTCTGACACTTATACTGTACGATAAACAGTCTCCTCTCATCCCACTCGTTCAGGCTCATACTGCTGACACTGTATGCACTCCCCCAACACGTCCCAACATGTCCCAGCATGTCCTAACATATCCCAACGTTTCCTAACATATCCCAACATGTCCCAGCATGTCCTAACTTGTCCCAACTTGTCCATCATGTCCTAACTTGTCCCAACTTGTCCTAACATATCCCAGCATATCCCAACATGTCCCAGAATGTCCTAACTTGTCCCAACATGTCCCAACATATCCCAACATGTCCCAACATGTCCCAACATGTCCCAGCATGTCCTAACTTGTCCCAACATGTCCTAACATGTCCAAACATATCCCAACATGTCCCAACATTGAACTAACTGACTGAGGGAGAACAGGCCAGTTGGATAGAGAACTAACTGACTGAGGGAGAACAGGCCAGTTGGATAGAGAACTATCTGACTGAGGGAGAACAGACCAGTTGGATAGAGAACTAACTGACAGAGGGAGATCAGGCCAGTTGGATAGAGAACTAACTGACAGAGAGAGAACAGGCCAGTTGGATAGAGAACTAACTGACAGAGGGAGAACAGGCCAGTTGGATAGAGAAATAACTAACAGAGGGAGAACAGACCAGAACAGTCCAGTTGGATAGAGAACTAACTGACAGAGGGAGAACAGACCAGAACAGTCCAGTTGGATAGAGAACTAACTGACTGGAGGAGAACAGGCCAGTTGGATAGAGAACTAACTGACTGAGGGAGAACAGGCCAGTTGGATAGAGAACTAACTGACTGAGGGATAACAGGCCAATTGGATAGAGAGCTAACTGTCAGAGGCAGAACAGACCAGTTGGATAGAGAACTAACTAACATATCCCAACATGTCCCAACATGTCCCAACATGTCCCAGCATGTCCTAACTTGTCCCAACATGTCCTAACATGTCCAAACATATCCCAACATGTCCCAACATATCCCAACATGTCCCAGCATGTCCTAACTTTTCCCAACATGTCCTAACATGTCCCAACATGTTAGGACAAGACAAGACATTTTTGGACTTGTGAGACTATCACTCGGATTGGAGGACACGAGTTACATCCTCAAAGTAAACAGTACAGAAAGGTATGAAGTGTTCTTTTCATTAGAGCAGAGCTTCACAAGAACAAATACTCCCTGTATTATCAAGGATTTCAAGATTTTGACGATTAAATGCTACGCTCTACAGTTTTATACAAGCAGCCTGGATTCATTCAGCTGGTAAAGACTCCACATCAACTGTATTTACATTCCTAGTGGAATACAGAATGTCTCGACGGCCAATCAGATTATTTGCAACAATTAAACAAGTGGATTAGTAATCCACTCCAATTGACCTCATCCGTAAAGGACCCAAATACACTGCTGCCTTGTTGTTTGAGAAGTCCCCCTCCCTAAAATATATATGTTAGCCTCAAGTGATTTTATTCTAGTTAAATACAGGCTAAATGGGGTTATGTTAGGCCGGGTTAGGTTAGTTTAATGTCAGCCCCTGTTGTCTTTGCTGTTTCTCTGAAAGTGGTGACCTTTTGCTTTGAAAGGTCTGGAATTGGTGTCTTTTTAAATGCAGCTGACAGGTGAACATAAAGCAGATGTATAAACACAAATTATTAAAGCTTTTCTACATATATATATTTTAAATCCCTTCACTATTCTATTTAATAAAAGAGAGAAAGAAGGAGAGAAAGAGAGAGAGAAAGGAGGAGAGGAAGAGAGAGAGGAAGAAGGAGAGGAAGAGAGAGAGAAAGGAGGAGAGGAAGTGAGAGAGGAAGAAGGAGAGGAAGAGAGAGAGAAAGGAGGAGAGGAAGAGAGAGAGAAAGGAGGAGAGGAAGAGATAGAGGAAGAAGGAGAGGAAGAGAGAGAAAGGAGGAGAGAAAGAGAGAGAGGAAGAAGGAGAGGAAAGAGAGGAAGAAGGAGAGGAAGAGAGAGAGAAAGGAGGAGAGGATAAATAATAGCTTGATCTGTCCTTGTGGCTGTCTCTCTGCCCTAATCACTCAGGACTGATTCAGAAAATGCAGGCTTGAATGTCACAGGGCCTCCTGCGGAGAGGCAGAGCGTTTCACCGTCTCAGGACGGTCGTGGCCCGGTAATCACTACTCTCACCAATGCGTCACCATCACCAACCGACCGGCTGGCCTGGCACTTCACCGCTCCCTGATTGAGCACCTCAATCTAACAAGGTACTACTGACTGTCTGACTGACTGCTGTATGTTGCGGAGAAGAGGCGGAGGAGGAGAGGGGAGGGGAGGGGAGAGGAGAGGCAGAGGAGGGGAGGGGAGGAGGTGGTAGGGGAGGGGAGAGGAGGGGAGGGGGGAGGGAAGGGGAGGAGGTGGGAGGGGAGGGGAGGGGAGAGGAGAGGCGGAGGAGGGGAGGGGAGGAGGTGGGAGGGGAGGGGAGGGGAGGGGAGGGGGGAGGTGGTAGGGGAGGGGAGAGGAGGGGAGGGGGGGAGGGAAGGGGAGGAGGTGGGAGGGGAGGGGAGGGGAGGGGAGAGGAGAGGCGGAAGAGGGGAGGGGAGGAGGTGGGAGGGGAGGGGAGGGGAGGGGAGGAGGTGGGAGGGGAGAAGAGAGGAGAGGAGAGGAGAGGAGAGGAGAGGAGGAGGTGGGAGGGGAGGGGAGGAGGGAAGGGAAGGGAAGGGGAGGAGGTGGGAGGGGAGGGGAGAGGAGGGGAGGGGGGTGGCAGGGCTGTGCACAGACCTTTCATGGGGCAGGCGCTTCCCCCCCACCAAAAAAATATCATAATATATTAACTTCCATTTTTTTTTGCTTAGACCTATTTTTGATAAAAACACATTTTACTGGTTGTGATTCATTTTGAATTCTCTTTGATAACAACTTCATAATATAACCTAATGTCCATCATCTTCTAACTCGTGATATATGGCTGGCTAGTGGCTTGTGTGGATATTTTAATATATGGTGGTTAGCTACAGTCTAGACGAGGCCTACCTGTGGTTAGATGGAGTATGGACTCTATCTAAACAAGTAGCCTAGACTACAGGTAGCCTCGTGGTTAGAGAGTTGGGCAACTAACCGAAAGGTTGCTAGATTGACCTTGGGGGGGGGGGGGGGGGGGGGTGACCTTTGGGTGGGGTGGGGGTGGGGGGGGCTGACCTTGGGTACTCAGATGTACTGGAACGCATGAGATACATATTTCTAACCTTGATAATAAAGCATTGCACAAAGCAGTAGAATACAGAATCTTAGAGAAGTTACACACGTGGGGAGCATTTTTAGTATTCTAGGGTCATCTGAAGAAAAGGGGGCAATTCTACATCTTTGTCTGGTGAATTTGACGGAACCTTTTTTAGTACTGCGCAAATTATCAAAATGAGACTTTGACAAATGACCTTGTCTTGAATCCATCAAAAGCCCAGACCTAGGTGTGTGGAGACATGAATACGAGGAGGAAATTATAGTCCTAAAAAAAGCTTTCCAGTTTCACTGACTCAATGATAAGCAGCTCACTCAGCGGTTATGGCTGCTGATTGCCAAAAGCCTGCATCTCTCTGTAATTTAGTGAAAAAATTTTCATTTAACAGGTCTATTTGGAAGTTGATCGATATATTGTTAGCCTAAAGCAGACAGATTAGTTGATCGATATATTGTTAGTTTACAGCAGACAGATTAGTTGATCGATATATTGTTAGCCTAAAGCAGACAGATTAGTTGATCGATATATTGTTAGTTTACAGCAGACAGATTAGTTGATCGATATATTGTTAGTTTACAGCAGACAGATTAGTTGATCGATATATTGTTAGTTTACAGCAGACAGATTAGTTGATCGATATATTGTTAGTTTACAGCAGACAGATTAGTTGATCAATATATTGTTAGCCTAAAGCAGACAGATTAGTTGATCAATATATTGTTAGTTTACAGCAGACAGATTAGTTGATCAATATATTGTTAGTTTACAGCAGACATTAGTTGATCGATATATTGTTAGCATAAAGCAGACAGATTAGTTGATCGATATATTGTTAGTTTACAGCAGACAGATTCATTGATCGATATATTGTTAGCCTAAAGCAGACAGATTAGTTGATTGATATATTGTTAGTTTACAGCAGACAGATTAGTTGATCGATATATTGTTAGTTTACAGCAGACAGATTAGTTGATCAATATATTGTTAGTTTACAGCAGACAGATTAGTTGATCGATATATTGTTAGATTACAGCAGACAGATTAGTTGATCGATATATTGGTAGTTTACAGCAGACAGATAAGTTGATCAATATATTGTTAGCCTAAAGCAGACAGATTAGTTGATCAATATATTGTTAGTTTACAGCAGACAGATTAGTTGATCAATATATTGTTAGTTTACAGCAGACAGATTAGTTGATCAATATATTGTTAGCCTAAAGCAGACAGATTAGTTGATCGATATATTGTTAGTTTACAGCAGACAGATTCATTGATCGATATATTGTTAGCCTAAAGCAGACAGATTAGTTGATCGATATATTGTTAGTTTACAGCAGACAGATTAGTTGATCGATATATTGTTAGTTTACAGCAGACAGATTAGTTGATCGATATATTGTTAGTTTACAGCAGACAGATTAGTTGATCAATATATTGTTAGTTTACAGCAGACAGATCAGTTGATCGATATATTGTTAGTTTACAGCAGACAGATTAGTTGATCGATATATTGTTAGTTTACAGCAGACAGATTAGTTGATCGATATATTGTTAGTTTACAGCAGACAGATTAGTTGATCGATATATTGTTAGTTTACAGCAGACAGATTAGTTGATCGATATATTGTTAGTTTACAGCAGACAGATTAGTTGATCAATATATTGGTAGTTTACAGCAGACAGATTAGTTGATCAATATATTGGTAGTTTACAGCAGACAGATCAGTTGATCGATATATTGTTAGTTTACAGCAGACAGATTAGTTGATCAATATATTGTTAGTTTACAGCAGACAGATTAGTTGATCAATATATTGTTAGCCTAAAGCAGACAGATTAGTTGATCGATATATTGTTAGTTTACAGCAGACAGATTCATTGATCGATATATTGTTAGCCTAAAGCAGACAGATTAGTTGATCGATATATTGTTAGTTTACAGCAGACAGATTAGTTGATCGATATATTGTTAGTTTACAGCAGACAGATTAGTTGATCGATATATTGTTAGTTTACAGCAGACAGATTAGTTGATCAATATATTGTTAGTTTACAGCAGACAGATCAGTTGATCGATATATTGTTAGTTTACAGCAGACAGATTAGTTGATCGATATATTGTTAGTTTACAGCAGACAGATTAGTTGATCGATATATTGTTAGTTTACAGCAGACAGATTAGTTGATCGATATATTGTTAGTTTACAGCAGACAGATTAGTTGATCGATATATTGTTAGTTTACAGCAGACAGATTAGTTGATCAATATATTGGTAGTTTACAGCAGACAGATTAGTTGATCAATATATTGGTAGTTTACAGCAGACAGATCAGTCTTCTCTTTTCAGCAGGAGACATCTGCTTTCTAACCTGTGTTTTCCAGCGATTATATTTCAGATATGGTAAAGACCTGCTTGGTCTGCTTGCTGTGTTGACTGACAGAGGTCCTGACTGTAGACAGGTCTGCTTGCTGTGTTGACTGACAGAGGTCCTGACTGTAGACTGGGCCTTGTTATTGGGTCACACATAGACAGGTCTGCTTGCTGAGTTGACTGACAGAGGTCCTGACTGTAGACTGGGCCTTGTTATTGGGTCACACATAGACAGGTCTGCTTGCTGCGTTGACTGACAGAGGTCCTGACTGTAGACTGGGCCTTGTTATTGGGTCACACATAGACAGGTCTGCTTGCTGCGTTGACTGACAGAGGACCTGACTGTAGACTGGGCCTTGTTATTGGGTCACACATAGACAGGTCTGCTTGCTGTGTTGACTGACAGAGGTCCTGACTGTAGACTGGGCCTTGTTATTGGGTCACACATAGACAGGTCTGCTTGCTGCGTTGACTGACAGAGGTCCTGACTGTAGACTGGGCCTTGTTATTGGGTCACACATAGACAGGTCTGCTTGCTGTGTTGACTGACAGAGGTCCTGACTGTAGACTGGGCCTTGTTATTGGGTCACACATAGACAGGTCTGCTTGCTGTGTTGACTGACAGAGGACCTGACTGTAGACTGGGCCTTGCTATTGGGTCACACATAGACAGGTCTGCTTGCTGTGTTGACTGACAGAGGTCCTGACTGTAGACTGGGCCTTGTTATTGGGTCACACATAGACAGGTCTGCTTGCTGCGTTGACTGACAGAGGACCTGACTGTAGACTGGGCCTTGTTATTGGGTCACACATAGACAGGTCTGCTTGCTGCGTTGACTGACAGAGGACCTGACTGTAGACTGGGCCTTGTTATTGGGTCACACATAGACAGGTCTGCTTGTTGTGTTGACTGACAGAGGACCTGACTGTAGACTGGGCCTTGTTATTGGGTCACACATAGACAGGTCTGCTTGCTGTGTTGACTGACAGAGGACCTGACTGTAGACTGGGCCTTGTTATTGGGTCACACATAGACAGGTCTGCTTGCTGCGTTGACTGACAGAGGACCTGACTGTAGACTGGGCCTTGTTATTGGGTCACACATAGACAGGTCTGCTTGTTGTGTTGACTGACAGAGGACCTGACTGTAGACTGGGCCTTGTTATTGGGTCACACATAGACAGGTCTGCTTGCTGTGTTGACTGACAGAGGTCCTGACTGTAGACTGGGCCTTGTTATTGGGTCACACATAGACAGGTCTGCTTGCTGCGTTGACTGACAGAGGATCTGACTGTAGACTGGGCCTTGTTATTGGGTCACACATAGACAGGTCTGCTTGTTGTGTTGACTGACAGAGGACCTGACTGTAGACTGGGCCTTGTTATTGGGTCACACATAGACAGGTCTGCTTGCTGTGTTGACTGACAGAGGTCCTGACTGTAGACTGGGCCTTGTTATTGAGGTCACACATAGACAGGTCTGCTTGCTGTGTTGACTGACAGAGGTCCTGACTGTAGACTGGGCCTTGTTATTGGGTCACACATAGACAGGTCTGCTTGCTGTGTTGACTGACAGAGGTCCTGACTGTAGACTGGGCCTTGTTATTGGGTCACACATAGACAAGTCTGCTTGCTGTGTTGACTGACAGAGGTCCTGACTGTAGACAGGTCTGCTTGCTGCGTTGACTGACAGAGGTCCTGACTGTAGACAGGTCTGCTTGCTGTGTTGATTGACAGAGGTCCTGACTGTAGACAGGTCTGCTTGCTGCGTTGACTGACAGAGGTCCTGACTGTAGACTGGGCCTTGTTATTGGGTCACAGATAGACAGGTCTGTTTGCTGTGTTGACTGACAGAGGTCCTGACTGCAGACTGGGCCTTGTTATTGGGTCACACATAGACAGGTCTGCTTGCTGTGTTGACTGACAGAGGTCCTGACTGTAGACTGGGCCTTGTTATTGGGTCACACATAGACAGGTCTGCTTGCTGCGTTGACTGACAGAGGTCCTGACTGTAGACTGGGCCTTGTTATTGGGTCACACATAGACAGGTCTGCTTGCTGTGTTGACTGACAGAGGTCCTGACTGCAGACTGGGCCTTGTTATTGGGTCACACATAGACAGGTCTGCTTGCTGTGTTGACTGACAGAGGTCCTGACTGTAGACTGGTCTGCTTGCTGTGTTGACTGACAGAGGTCCTGACTGCAGACTGGGCCTTGTTATTGGGTCACACATAGACAGGTCTGCTTGCTGTGTTGACTGACAGAGGACCTGACTGCAGACTGGGCCTTGTTATTGGGTCACACATAGACAGGTCTGCTTGCTGTGTTGACTGACAGAGGACCTGACTGTAGACTGGGCCTTGTTATTGGGTCACACATAGACAGGTCTGCTTGCTGTGTTGACTGACAGAGGTCCTGACTGTAGACTGGGCCTTGTTATTGGGTCACACATAGACAGGTCTGCTTGCTGCGTTGACTGACAGAGGTCCTGACTGTAGACTGGGCCTTGTTATTGGGTCACACATAGACAGGTCTGCTTGCTGTGTTGACTGAAAGAGGTCCTGACTGTAGACTGGGCCTTGTTTTCGGGTCACACATAGACAGGTCTGCTTGCTGTGTTGACTGACAGAGGTCCTGACTGCAGACTGGGCCTTGTTATTGGGTCACACATAGACAGGTCTGCTTGCTGTGTTGACTGACAGAGGTCCTGACTGTAGACTGGGCCTTGTTATTGGGTCACCCATAGACAGGTCTGCTTGCTGTGTTGACTGACAGAGGTCCTGACTGTAGACTGGGCCTTGTTATTGGGTCACACATAGACAGGTCTGCTTGCTGTGTTGACTGACAGATGTCCTGACTGTAGACTGGGCCTTGTTATTGGGTCACACATAGACAGGTCTGCTTGCTGCGTTGACTGACAGAGGACCTGACTGTAGACTGGGCCTTGTTTTCGGGTCACACATAGACAGGTCTGCTTGCTGTGTTGACTGACAGAGGTCCTGACTGTAGACTGGGCCTTGTTATTGGGTCACACATAGACAGGTCTGCTTGCTGTGTTGACTGACAGAGGTCCTGACTGTAGACTGGGCCTTGTTATTGGGTCACACATAGACAGGTCTGCTTGCTGCGTTGACTGACAGAGGACCTGACTGTAGACTGGGCCTTGTTATTGGGTCACACATAGACAGGTCTGCTTGCTGCGTTGACTGACAGAGGACCTGACTGTAGACTGGGCCTTGTTATTGGGTCACACATAGACAGGTCTGCTTGTTGTGTTGACTGACAGAGGACCTGACTGTAGACTGGGCCTTGTTATTGGGTCACACATAGACAGGTCTGCTTGCTGTGTTGACTGACAGAGGACCTGACTGTAGACTGGGCCTTGTTATTGGGTCACACATAGACAGGTCTGCTTGCTGCGTTGACTGACAGAGGACCTGACTGTAGACTGGGCCTTGTTATTGGGTCACACATAGACAGGTCTGCTTGTTGTGTTGACTGACAGAGGACCTGACTGTAGACTGGGCCTTGTTATTGGGTCACACATAGACAGGTCTGCTTGCTGTGTTGACTGACAGAGGTCCTGACTGTAGACTGGGCCTTGTTATTGGGTCACACATAGACAGGTCTGCTTGCTGCGTTGACTGACAGAGGACCTGACTGTAGACTGGGCCTTGTTATTGGGTCACACATAGACAGGTCTGCTTGTTGTGTTGACTGACAGAGGACCTGACTGTAGACTGGGCCTTGTTATTGGGTCACACATAGACAGGTCTGCTTGCTGTGTTGACTGACAGAGGTCCTGACTGTAGACTGGGCCTTGTTATTGAGGTCACACATAGACAGGTCTGCTTGCTGTGTTGACTGACAGAGGTCCTGACTGTAGACTGGGCCTTGTTATTGGGTCACACATAGACAGGTCTGCTTGCTGTGTTGACTGACAGAGGTCCTGACTGTAGACTGGGCCTTGTTATTGGGTCACACATAGACAAGTCTGCTTGCTGTGTTGACTGACAGAGGTCCTGACTGTAGACAGGTCTGCTAGCTGCGTTGACTGACAGAGGTCCTGACTGTAGACAGGTCTGCTTGCTGTGTTGATTGACAGAGGTCCTGACTGTAGACAGGTCTGCTTGCTGCGTTGACTGACAGAGGTCCTGACTGTAGACTGGGCCTTGTTATTGGGTCACAGATAGACAGGTCTGTTTGCTGTGTTGACTGACAGAGGTCCTGACTGCAGACTGGGCCTTGTTATTGGGTCACACATAGACAGGTCTGCTTGCTGTGTTGACTGACAGAGGTCCTGACTGTAGACTGGGCCTTGTTATTGGGTCACACATAGACAGGTCTGCTTGCTGCGTTGACTGACAGAGGTCCTGACTGTAGACTGGGCCTTGTTATTGGGTCACACATAGACAGGTCTGCTTGCTGTGTTGACTGACAGAGGTCCTGACTGCAGACTGGGCCTTGTTATTGGGTCACACATAGACAGGTCTGCTTGCTGTGTTGACTGACAGAGGTCCTGACTGTAGACTGGTCTGCTTGCTGTGTTGACTGACAGAGGTCCTGACTGCAGACTGGGCCTTGTTATTGGGTCACACATAGACAGGTCTGCTTGCTGTGTTGACTGACAGAGGACCTGACTGCAGACTGGGCCTTGTTATTGGGTCACACATAGACAGGTCTGCTTGCTGTGTTGACTGACAGAGGACCTGACTGTAGACTGGGCCTTGTTATTGGGTCACACATAGACAGGTCTGCTTGCTGTGTTGACTGACAGAGGTCCTGACTGCAGACTGGGCCTTGTTATTGGGTCACACATAGACAGGTCTGCTTGCTGCGTTGACTGACAGAGGTCCTGACTGTAGACTGGGCCTTGTTATTGTGTCACACATAGACAGGTCTGCTTGCTGTGTTGACTGACAGAGGTCCTGACTGTAGACTGGGCCTTGTTATTGGGTCACACATAGACAGGTCTGCTTGCTGTGTTGACTGAAAGAGGTCCTGACTGTAGACTGGGCCTTGTTATTGGGTCACACATAGACAGGTCTGCTTGCTGTGTTGACTGACAGAGGACCTGACTGTAGACTGGGCCTTGTTATTGGGTCACACATAGACAGGTCTGCTTGCTGCGTTGACTGACAGAGGTCCTGACTGTAGACTGGGCCTTGTTATTGGGTCACACATAGACAGGTCTGCTTGCTGTGTTGACTGACAGAGGACCTGACTGTAGACTGGGCCTTGTTATTGGGTCACACATAGACAGGTCTGCTTGCTGCGTTGACTGACAGAGGTCCTGACTGTAGACTGGGCCTTGTTATTGGGTCACACATAGACAGGTCTGCTTGCTGCGTTGACTGACAGAGGACCTGACTGTAGACTGGGCCTTGTTATTGGGTCACACATAGACAGGTCTGCTTGCTGTGTTGACTGACAGAGGACCTGACTGTAGACTGGGCCTTGTTATTGGGTCACACATAGACAGGTCTGCTTGCTGCGTTGACTGACAGAGGTCCTGACTGCAGACTGGGCCTTGTTATTGGGTCACACATAGACAGGTCTGCTTGCTGCGTTGACTGACAGAGGTCCTGACTGTAGACTGGGCCTTGTTATTGGGTCACACATAGACAGGTCTGCTTGCTGTGTTGACTGACAGAGGTCCTGACTGCAGACTGGGCCTTGTTATTGGGTCACACATAGACAGGTCTGCTTGCTGCGTTGACTGACAGAGGTCCTGACTGCAGACTGGGCCTTGTTATTGGGTCACACATAGACAGGTCTGCTTGCTGCGTTGACTGACAGAGGTCCTGACTGTAGACTGGGCCTTGTTATTGGGTCACACATAGACAGGTCTGCTTGCTGTGTTGACTGACAGAGGTCCTGACTGTAGACTGGGCCTTGTTATTGGGTCACACATAGACAGGTCTGCTTGCTGCGTTGACTGACAGAGGACCTGACTGTAGACTGGGCCTTGTTATTGGGTCACACATAGACAAGTCTGCTTGCTGTGTTGACTGACAGAGGTCCTGACTGTAGACAGGTCTGCTTGCTGCGTTGACTGACAGAGGTCCTGACTGTAGACAGGTCTGCTTGCTGTGTTGATTGACAGAGGTCCTGACTGTAGACAGGTCTGCTTGCTGCGTTGACTGACAGAGGTCCTGACTGTAGACTGGGCCTTGTTATTGGGTCACACATAGACAGGTCTGTTTGCTGTGTTGACTGACAGAGGTCCTGACTGCAGACTGGGCCTTGTTATTGGGTCACACATAGACAGGTCTGCTTGCTGTGTTGACTGACAGAGGTCCTGACTGTAGACTGGGCCTTGTTATTGGGTCACACATAGACAGGTCTGCTTGCTGCGTTGACTGACAGAGGTCCTGACTGTAGACTGGGCCTTGTTATTGGGTCACACATAGACAGGTCTGCTTGCTGTGTTGACTGACAGAGGTCCTGACTGCAGACTGGGCCTTGTTATTGGGTCACACATAGACAGGTCTGCTTGCTGTGTTGACTGACAGAGGTCCTGACTGTAGACTGGTCTGCTTGCTGTGTTGACTGACAGAGGTCCTGACTGCAGACTGGGCCTTGTTATTGGGTCACACATAGACAGGTCTGCTTGCTGTGTTGACTGACAGAGGACCTGACTGCAGACTGGGCCTTGTTATTGGGTCACACATAGACAGGTCTGCTTGCTGTGTTGACTGACAGAGGACCTGACTGTAGACTGGGCCTTGTTATTGGGTCACACATAGACAGGTCTGCTTGCTGTGTTGACTGACAGAGGTCCTGACTGCAGACTGGGCCTTGTTATTGGGTCACAGATAGACAGGTCTGCTTGCTGCGTTGACTGACAGAGGTCCTGACTGTAGACTGGGCCTTGTTATTGTGTCACACATAGACAGGTCTGCTTGCTGTGTTGACTGACAGAGGACCTGACTGTAGACTGGGCCTTGTTATTGGGTCACACATAGACAGGTCTGCTTGCTGTGTTGACTGAAAGAGGTCCTGACTGTAGACTGGGCCTTGTTATTGGGTCACACATAGACAGGTCTGCTTGCTGTGTTGACTGACAGAGGACCTGACTGTAGACTGGGCCTTGTTATTGGGTCACACATAGACAGGTCTGCTTGCTGCGTTGACTGACAGAGGTCCTGACTGTAGACTGGGCCTTGTTATTGGGTCACACATAGACAGGTCTGCTTGCTGTGTTGACTGACAGAGGACCTGACTGTAGACTGGGCCTTGTTATTGGGTCACACATAGACAGGTCTGCTTGCTGCGTTGACTGACAGAGGTCCTGACTGTAGACTGGGCCTTGTTATTGGGTCACACATAGACAGGTCTGCTTGCTGCGTTGACTGACAGAGGACCTGACTGTAGACTGGGCCTTGTTATTGGGTCACACATAGACAGGTCTGCTTGCTGTGTTGACTGACAGAGGACCTGACTGTAGACTGGGCCTTGTTATTGGGTCACACATAGACAGGTCTGCTTGCTGCGTTGACTGACAGAGGTCCTGACTGTAGACTGGGCATTGTTATTGGGTCACACATAGACAGGTCTGCTTGCTGTGTTGACTGACAGAGGTCCTGACTGTAGACTGGGCCTTGTTATTGGGTCACACATAGACAGGTCTGCTTGCTGTGTTGACTGACAGATGTCCTGACTGTAGACTGGGCCTTGTTATTGGGTCACACATAGACAGGTCTGCTTGCTGCGTTGACTGACAGAGGTCCTGACTGTAGACTGGGCATTGTTATTGGGTCACACATAGACAGGTACGCTTGCTGTGTTGACTGACAGAGGTCCTGACTGTAGACTGGGCCTTGTTATTGGGTCACACATAGACAGGTCTGCTTGCTGCGTTGACTGACAGAGGTCCTGACTGTAGACTGGGCCTTGTTATTGGGTCACACATAGACAGGTCTGCTTGCTGCGTTGACTGACAGAGGTCCTGACTGTAGACTGGGCATTGTTATTGGGTCACACATAGACAGGTCTGCTTGCTGCGTTGACTGACAGAGGTCCTGACTGTAGACTGGGCCTTGTTATTGGGTCACACATAGACAGGTCTGCTTGCTGCGTTGACTGACAGAGGTCCTGACTATAGACTGGGCCTTGTTATTGGGTAACACATAGACAGGTCTGCTTGCTGTGTTGACTGACAGAGGTCCTGACTGTAGACTGGGCCTTGATATTGGGTCACACATAGACAGGTCTGCTTGCTGTGTTGACTGACAGAGGTCCTGACTGTAGACTGGGCCTTGTTATTGGGTCACACATAGACAGGTCTGCTTGCTGTGTTGACTGAAAGAGGTCCTGACTGTAGACTGGGCCTTGTTTTCGGGTCACACATAGACAGGTCTGCTTGCTGTGTTGACTGACAGAGGTCCTGACTGCAGACTGGGCCTTGTTATTGGGTCACACATAGACAGGTCTGCTTGCTGTGTTGACTGACAGAGGTCCTGACTGTAGACTGGGCCTTGTTATTGGGTCACACATAGACAGGTCTGCTTGCTGCGTTGACTGACAGAGGTCCTGACTGTAGACTGGGCCTTGTTATTGGGTCACACATAGACAGGTCTGCTTGCTGCTTTGACTGACAGAGGTCCTGACTGTAGACAGGTCTGCTTGCTGCGTTGACTGACAGAGGTCCTGACTGTAGACAGGTCTGCTTGCTGTGTTGATTGACAGAGGTCCTGACTGTAGACTGGGCCTTGTTATTGGGTCACACATAGACAGGTCTGCTTGCTGTGTTGACTGAAAGAGGTCCTGACTGTAGACTGGGCCTTGTTTTCGGGTCACACATAGACAGGTCTGCTTGCTGTGTTGACTGACAGAGGTCCTGACTGCAGACTGGGCCTTGTTATTGGGTCACACATAGACAGGTCTGCTTGCTGTGTTGACTGACAGAGGTCCTGACTGTAGACTGGGCCTTGTTATTGGGTCACACATAGACAGGTCTGCTTGCTGCGTTGACTGACAGAGGTCCTGACTGTAGACTGGGCCTTGTTATTGGGTCACACATAGACAGGTCTGCTTGCTGCTTTGACTGACAGAGGTCCTGACTGTAGACAGGTCTGCTTGCTGCGTTGACTGACAGAGGTCCTGACTGTAGACAGGTCTGCTTGCTGTGTTGATTGACAGAGGTCCTGACTGTAGACTGGGCCTTGTTATTGGGTCACACATAGACAGGTCTGTTTGCTGTGTTGACTGACAGAGGTCCTGACTGTAGACTGGGCCTTGTTATTGGGTCACACATAGACAGGTCTGCTAGTCAATTGGAGTGGATTACTAATCCACTTGTTTAAGTGTTGTAAATAATCTGATTGGGTGGTTGAGACATTCTGTATTCCACTAGGAATGTAAATACAGTTGATGTGGCCGAGTCTGAATGAATCCAGGCTGCCTGTTTAAAACTGTAGAGCGTAGCATTTAATCGTCAAAATCCTAAAATAATTGATAATACAGGGAGTATTTACTACTGTGAAGCTCTGCTCTAATCAACAGAACACTTCATACCTTCCTGTACTGTTTCTATAGTAATGCACCACCTCCTCAGGGAATACATGATGAAGAGCTACACCACCTCCTCAGGGAATACATGATGAGGAGCTACACCACCTCCTCAGGGAATACATGATGAAGAGCTACACCACCTCCTCAGGGAATACATGATGAAGAGCCACACCACCTCCTCAGGGAATACATGATGAAGAGCTACACCACCTCCTCAGGGAATACATGATGAAGAGCTGCACCATCTCCTCAGGGAATACATGATGAAGAGCTACACCACCTCCTCAGGGAATACATGATGAAGAGCTACACCACCTCCTCAGGGAATACATTATGAAGAGCTACACCACCTCCTCAGGGAATACATGATGAAGAGCCACACCATCTCCTCAGGGAATACATGATGAAGAGCTACACCACCTCCTCAGGGAATACATGATGAAGAGCTACACCACCTCCTCAGGGAATACATGATGAAGAGCTGCACCATCTCCTCAGGGAATACATGATGAAGAGCTACACCACCTCCTCAGGGAATACATGATGAAGAGCTACACCACCTCCTCAGGGAATACATGATGAAGAAGAGCTACACCACCTCCTCAGGGAATACATGATGAAGAGCTACACCACCTCCTCAGGGAATACATTATGAAGAGCTACACCACCTCCTCAGGGAATACATGATGAAGAGCCACACCATCTCCTCAGGGAATACATGATGAAGAGCTACACCACCTCCTCAGGGAATACATGATGAAGAGCTACACCACCTCCTCAGGGAATACATGATGAAGAGCTGCACCATCTCCTCAGGGAATACATGATGAAGAGCTACACCACCTCCTCAGGGAATACATGATGAAGAGCTACACCACCTCCTCAGGGAATACATGATGAAGAGCTACACCACCTCCTCAGGGAATACATGATGAAGAAGAGCTACACCACCTCCTCAGGGAATACATGATGAAGAGCTACACCACCTCCTCAGGGAATACATTATGAAGAGCTACACCACCTCCTCAGGGAATACATGATGAAGAGCTACACCACCTCCTCAGGGAATACATGATGAAGAAGAGCTACACCACCTCCTCAGGGAATACATGATGAAGAGCTACACCACCTCCTCAGGGAATACATGATGAAGACTAGACCACCTCCTCAGGGAATACATGATGAAGAGCTACACCACCTCCTCAGGGAATACATGATGAAGAGCTGCACCACCTCCTCAGGGAATACATGATGAGGAGCTACACCACCTCCTCAGGGAATGCATGATGAAGAGCTACACCACCTCCTCAGGGAATACATGATGAAGAGCCACACCACCTCCTCAGGGAATACATGATGAAGAGCTACACCACCTCCTCAGGGAATACATGATGAAGAGCTGCACCATCTCCTCAGGGAATACATGATGAAGAGCTACACCACCTCCTCAGGGAATACATGATGAAGAGCTACACCACCTCCTCAGGGAATACATGATGAAGAGCTACACCACCTCCTCAGGGAATACATGATGAAGAAGAGCTACACCACCTCCTCAGGGAATACATGATGAAGAGCTACACCACCTCCTCAGGGAATACATTATGAAGAGCTACACCACCTCCTCAGGGAATACATGATGAAGAGCTACACCACCTCCTCAGGGAATACATGATGAAGAAGAGCTACACCACCTCCTCAGGGAATACATGATGAAGAGCTACACCACCTCCTCAGGGAATACATGATGAAGAAGAGCTGCACCATCTCCTCAGGGAATACATGATGAAGAGCTACACCACCTCCTCAGGGAATACATGATGAAGAGCTACACCACCTCCTCAGGGAATACATGATGAAGAAGAGCTACACCACCTCCTCAGGGATTACATGATGAAGAGCTGCACCATCTCCTCAGGGAATACATGATGAAGAGCTACACCACCTCCTCAGGGAATACATGATGATGAAGAGCTACACCACCTCTTCAGGGAATACATGATGAAGAGCTGCACCATCTCCTCAGGGAATACATGATGAAGAGCTACACCACCTCCTCAGGGAATACATGATGATGAAGAGCTACACCACCTCCTCAGGGAATACATGATGAAGAGCTGCACCACCTCCTGCACCCTTCCCACAGCTCTGATTCTATAAGGGTGATGAAGAGCTGCTGTATGTGGGCTATCAGCCAACCAGACCGAATATTGATGATGATGCTGATGATGTACAGTAAATTAAGTGTAAATCAAATGCTGCTGTGGCAGTAGTCTTGATATTTAAACTGGACAACTTGTTACACACACTGGATCAGTGCATGATGCCGGACATGGGCAAGCTCAGTACACGGCAGACTGAGAAAAAGGCTCAGTACACGCAGACTGAGAGAAAAAGGCTCAGTACACGGCAGACTGAGAGAAAAAGGCACAACCAGAATGTGAGTTCAGTACACAGCAGACTGAGAAAAAGGCACAACCAGAATGCGAGCTCAGTACACGGCAGACTGAGAAAAAAGGCTCAGTACAGGACAGACCGACTGACAGGTTAGGGGGAAGGGGAGCGAACTTGTCGACGTCACGCCGACTTGGGGGCTTGGTTTGGTTGAAGAACACTGAATTCGGTTGAGGAGCCAACAATTTGTGCTCCCTAGAGATTTTGTATGGAGTAAAAATATTTGTGTGCTTCTCAGAGCCTCCAGAAATGAAGAATTTGAAGTGCTAACTCAGGCCAGATGTGAAGATCCTAGTGATATGATCGTTGAGCAGTGTACAGACCTCTGTTTCTGTTTGATGTCACAATGGAGAGAGACTGAGAAAGCGTTTCATGTTGCACTGGTGGTCTTTGACTCAGTTCCCATGCTTCTACCCCTCTCTGTCTCTCTGCCCATTCTCTGGCTGTATCACAAGGGCTTCTCCTCAGGTATGTTCCCCTTGGATCTCCACTAAAGACAGCAGCATGTTTAGCAGCACCTCTCAGCCCTCTCCACTAAGGACATGACCTTTAACCCCAGACCCACAGTTAAGTGCTTCTAATGACAGCCTGAGGTTGTGTCCCAAAATGCCACCCCGTTCCCTATATTCCCAATTGACCCTGGTGAAAAGTAGTTCACTATATAGGGAATAGGGCTCTGGACAAAGGTAGTGCACTAGATAGGGAATAGGGCCATGGACAAAGGTAGTGCACTAGATAGGGAATAGGGCTCTGGACAAAGGTAGTGCACTAGATAGGGAATAGGGTGCCATTTGGGATGCAGATGCGATATAGGTAAGCGACGTCAGGATGTTGTTGTATTACAGAGCCGTGCTTTGGCTGTAGTTTGAATACCCTGAACCATCCACAAGGCCAAGGGTCACGGAAGGGTTTGACGTGAGAAAGGAGATTACAGTATATAACACCAACAAACTAATATTCCCTGCACACTGTAATCCACTCTGTCTCTCCACTGTAGACATTAACATACTGTATATTAGGTCGCCATCTTAAAGCCCCCTGAAGCCTGGTTCCTCTCTCGGTTTCTTCCCAGGTTCCCTGCCTTTTTAGGGAGGTTTTTCCTTGCCACTGTGCTTCTACATCTGCATTGCTTGCTGTTTGAGGTTTTTAGACTGGGATTCTGTAAAGCACTTGGGTGACAACTGCTGATGTGAAAGGGGCTTTATAAAATACATGTGATTGATTTGACTGATTGGGGTATGAAAGGGCATATTTGGATATAGTAAAAGGTACATTATACCTGTATGTATTACTCCACAATCCTGATTTTCAACATGCTTTCATAATGTCTAAAACTCTGGACATAGTACTTAATGAAGTACAAGTGTAGCCGCTCAATATAAAATACTAGAATTGTCTTCCGTGACAGCTAGGTTGAGCTCTGTAGTGGTACTCAGCCGGGCTGAGACTGAGACAGGCTGTTAGATGTAGGGCCACCGCCACTGTATTCAACATTTATGATCAATTACAGCTTTTCTAAAGCTGGGTTTAATGTGTCATAGATGTCTTGGTTCTGGGGGAAATAATAGCCTTGAAACACATTTCTGGAAGACGGAATTCATCGTGGCCTTGCCCCGGGGGTCCTTTTGAAACCCTCATGGGTTCTCAGCTTAATATAATATTGTTGATTTAACCATGATGTATATAGAGCTGCAGGGCACAGCGCTCTCCCTCCAGTTGGAGGACAATAGATGGTGTTCTGGGCTTCAGACGGCTGGTTCATTATTCTAGCTGGGCTTGACTATGAACTATGGCGTGAGGACAGCAATCACTTCATCAACGGGAATTATATTACATTTCTAGGGTAAGCATTTGTCTGATGGACAGGAAGTACTAAAGCAATGAAAACTCTTAACTTGTGTTAAGAGCAGCTCCCTGTAGACCCCTAACCCTCGTCAGTTAGAGCAGCTCCCTGAAGACCCCTAACCCTCGTCAGTTAGAGCAGCTCCCTGTAGACCTCGTCAGTTAGAGCAGCTCCCTGTAGACCCGTAACCCTCGTCAGTTAGAGCAGCTCCCTGTAGACCTCGTCAGTTAGAGCAGCTCCCTGTAGACTCCTAACCCTCGTCAGTTAGAGCAGCTCCTTGTAGACCCCTAACCCTCGTCAGTTAGAGCAGCTCCCTATAGACCTAGTCAGTTAGAGCAGCTCCCTGTAGACTCCTAACCCTCGTCAGTTAGAGCAGCTCCCTGTAACCCTCGTCAGTAAGAGCAGCTCCCTGTAGACCTCGTCAGTTAGAGCAGCTCCCTGTAGACTCCTAACCCTCGTCAGTTAGAGCAGCTCCCTATAGACAACTAACCCTCGTCAGTTAGATCAGCTCCCTGTAGACCCTTATGCCTCGTCAGTAAGAGCGGCTCCCTGTAGACCTGTAACCCTTGTCAGTTAGAGCAGCTCCCTGTAGACCCCTAACCCTCGTCAGTTAGAGCAGCTCCCTGTAGACCCCTAACCCTCGTCAGTTATAGCAGCTCCCTGCAGACCTCGTCAGTTAGAGCAGCTCCCCGTAGACCCCTAACCCTCGTCAGTTAGAGCAGCTCCCTGTAGACCTCGTCAGTTAGAGCAGCTCCCTGTAGACCTCGTCAGTTAGAGCAGCTCCCTGTAGACCTCATCAGTTAGAGCAGCTCCCTGTAGACCTCGTCAGTTAGAGCAGCTCCCTGTAGACCCGTAACCCTCGTCAGTAAGCTACTCACAGAGCCTTGGGAACACACACACTTGGTCTCCTACCTACTTTCATTAGCAGTGACGTGCGGCTAAGCCCCTACGCCTACACCACCTCTCCTCCTCTTCATAATTTGATGGAAAAATTGATTAATTGTACATTTAAGCGGCAGCAGGGCCCTCCTTTCAGTAATAAATTAGGGTCATTAATCAATAAAGAGCACAGTCATTCAAGGAGACAGGAGACATGCTGAGTCTTAATAGGAAAGGAGAGCTGTGGTGAGCTGGAGCTGAGGCTGTTTCCAGCTACAGACTGACCACTGCTGCTGAATGGCTGGCTGTCTGGCCTCTGCTGCTGAATGGCTGGCTGTCTGGATGACTGTTTGGATCACTGGCTGGATCACTGGCAGACTGGATCACTGGCTGACTGGCTGATTGGCTGGCTGGATCACTGGCTGACTGGATCACTGGCTGGCTGGATCACTGGCAGACTGGAACACTGGCTGATTGGCTGGCTGGATCACTGGCTGACTGGATCACTGGCTGGCTGGATCAATGGCTGACTGGATCACTGGCTGACTGGCTGATTGACTGGCTGGATCACTGGTTGACTGGATCACTGGCTGGCTGGATCACTGGCTGACTGGCTGATTGGCTGGCTTGATCACTGGCTGACTGGATCACTGGCTGACTGGCTGATTGGCTGGCTGGATCACTGGCTGACTGGATCACTGGCTGGCTGGATCAATGGCTGACTGGTTGACTAGATGCGTGGCTGACTGACTGGTTGACTGGTTGACTGGCTGACTGGCTGACTGGCTGACTAGATGACTGGCTGACTAGATGAATGGCTGGCTGACTTGATGAATGACTGGCTGACTGGATCACTGGCTGACTGGATGACTGGATCAAAGGCTGACTTGATGACTGAATCACTGGATGACTGACTGACTGGATCACTGGCTGATGGCTGACTAGATTAATGACTGACTGGATGACTGGATCACTGGCTGACTGGATGGCTGGATCACTCGCGGACTAGATGAGTGGCTGACTGGCTCACTGGCTGACTGGCATGATGCACCTGCACAAAGCCATTTAGTTTACATAATCATAAAGGTACAGGTCAACTATAATGGGTCTTCTTTTAGTGTTCTGCTGTCAAATTCATGTTTTATTACAAAACCAATACAGATACCTTCAGTTGGTGAAGTAAGCTGGCCAGATACCTTCAGTTAGGGAAGTAAACTGGCCAGATACCTTCAGTTGGTGAAGTAAGCTGGCTAGATACCTTTAGGTATGTTAGTGAAGTAAGCTGGCCAGATACCTTCAGGTATGTTAGTGAAGTAAGCTGGCCAGATGGGAAGTAAGCTGGCCAAATACCTTCAGACAGTTGGTGAAGTAAGCTGGTCAGATACCTTCAGACAGTTGGTGAAGTAAGCTGGCCAGATACCTTCAGACAGTTGGTGAAGTAAGCTGGCCAGATACCTTCAGACAGTTGATGAAGTAAGCTGGCAAGATCCCTTCTGACAGTTGGTGAAGTAAGCTGGCCAGATACCTTCAGGTATGTTAGTGAAGTAAGCTGGCCAGATGGGAAGTAAGCTGGCCAGATACCTTCAGGTATGTTAGTGAAGTAAGCTGGCCATATACCTTCAGACAGTTGGTGAAGTAAGCTGGCCAGATACCTTCAGACAGTTGGTGAAGTAAGCTGGCAAGATACCTTCAGACAGTTGGTGAAGTAAGCTGGCAAGATACCTTCAGTTAGGGAAGGAAGCTGGCCAGATACCTTTAGTTAGGGAAGTAAACTGGCCAGATACCTTCAGTTAGGGAAGTAAGCTGGCCAGATACCTTCAGTTAGGGAAGTAAACTAGCCAGATACCTTCGGTTAGTGAAGTAAGCTGACCAGATACCTTCAGTTAGGGAAGTAAGCTGGCCAGATACCTTCAATTAGGGAAGTAAGCTGGCCAGATACCTTCAGTTAGGGAATTAAGCTGGCCAGATCCCTTCAGACAGTTGGTGAAGTAAGCTGGCCAGATACCTTCAGACAGTTGGTGAAGTAAGCTGGCCAGATACCTTCAAACAATTGGTGAAGTAAGCTAGCCAGATTGTTTCTTTATCAACTCATTGTTTCTGAGTTTAGATCTTTAGATGTGTTGACCGGTAAACAATGCAGATATACTCATATGAAAATGTAATATAGATCCAGTAGACCATGTAGTGATCTCCTTAGCTGGATACAGTAGACAATGTAGTTTCCTGTTGGTAGGAAATAACCTTTCCAAGCCAAACCTTCATATCATAACTGCTAACCGCTACACACAGACTACATTGGGGCGGCAGGTAGCCTAGTGATTAGAGCATTGGACTTGTAACCGAAAGGTTGTGAGATCAAATTCCTGAGCTGACAAGGTAAAGATCTATCGTTCTGCCCCTGATCAATGCAGTTTACCCACGGTTCCTAGGCCGTCATTGTAAATAAGAATTTGTTCTTAACTGACTTGCCTAGTTAAATAAGAAAAATGTTTGTCATCGTATTAATGTCATAGTCAACATAGTTACTAGAACTTACGTGTTAGTAAAACCTCTATTATCCTGCAGTACATTGTGCAGTCAGCTGCAAGCTCTTTCACCGGGCAGGCAATTAATTAAACCAAAAGCTTACCTTGAAGAGTTCCAGTGTTGGATATGCAGCAAGCTAACATAGCAGCCCTCTCTGTTGAATAGCCATAGCCAGCTAGCTAACATAGCAGCCCTCTCTGTTGGATAGCCATAGCCAGCTAACTAACATAGCATCCATCTCTGTTGGATAGACATAGCCAGCTAGCTAACATAGCATCACTCTCTGTTGGATAGCCATAGCCAGCTAGCTAACATAGCAGCCCTCTCTGTTGGATAGCCATAGCCAGCTAACTAACATAGCATCCATCTCTGTTGGATAGACATAGCCAGCTAGCTAACATAGCATAGGGTGACCTGAAAATATATTTAGACATTTTCATGGATAACATTTGCATATTGTTTTCTGTTAGAGAGTGGAGAGGAGGAAGACGATAGGAAGAAGAGTGAAAGAGAGAGAGGAGGAAAGGTATGATTGCTGAGCCTGCCAATTTATTAGTCCAAACAATGTTTTTGAGATAAAATACAAAAATTAGGCCAGCAATGGGAATCTGTTAACCAAAGTATTTTATCTAATAGTGTACTATTTATTATTAAAGATTGGAGAGGAAGGAGAAGGAAAAATTAAGGGAGTAAAAAGAGTGAAGCAAGGAGAGTGTGGAAGAGTGAGGTGGAAAGGTGAAGAGCAGGAAGACGAGTGAAGAAAAGAGGAGGAGAAAGATTGGAGGAGAACAAAAAGTTAAGAGAGTAAGAAGAGTGACACAAAGAGAGTGAAGAAGAGCAGACAGAGGAGGTACAATGGCTCTTTCCAAGAAACGGAAATGCCATTTTAATGACAACATGATGAGAGAATTTCCATGTATACGCTCAGGTCAAGACGATAGAATGGTTCACTGCACCCTTTGTAATTCCTCTCTTTCAAATGGCAGAGGGGGAAGAACAGCAGTGGTAGAACATCAGCAGACAAAAAGCATAAAGCCTCTCTGATTGCCCGTGTTGGAATAGCCTCTGTCACCACATTCTTCAAGAAGGTAAAGCCTTCCCAAGAAGAATATGATTTAGCTGTGCAGGAGGGTGTCTTTGCATACCACACTATGCGACACAATCATAGTTACAGATCTATGGACTGCACAGCACAGCACAACTCACACAAAAGCTTTATGAGCCAAAGTGTACATGTGCTAGGACAAAATGTGACGCCATAGTGAGTAATGTGTTAGTACCATATGCTAGGACAAAATGTGAAGCCATAGTGAGTAACGTGTTAGCACCATGTGCTAGGACACAATGTGAAGCCATAGTGAGTAACGTGTTAGCACCATGTGCTAGGACACAATGTGAAGCCATAGTGAGTAACGTGTTAGCACCATGTGCTAGGACACAATGTGAAGCCATAGTGAGTAACGTGTTAGCACCATGTGCTAGGACACAATGTGAAGCCATAGTGAGTAACGTGTTAGCACCATGTGATAGGACACAATGTGAAGCCATAGTGAGTAACGTGTTAGCACCATGTGCTAGGACACAATGTGAAGCCATAGTGAGTAATGTGTTAGCACCATGTGCTAGGACACAATGTGAAGCCATAGTGAGTAACGTGTTAGCACCATGTGCTAGGACACAATGTGAAGCCATAGTGAGTAATGTGTTAGCACCATGTGATAGGACAAAATGTGAAGCCATAGTGAGTTACTCACATGTTAGCACCATGTGCTAGGACAAAATGTGACGCCATAGTGAGTAACGTGTTAGCACCATCGGCAACTACTTTGGTAACACAGGACCTAGACCAGGTTGAATTTGTGTCCCTGTCCATTGATGTGTCCAATCTTGGACATGTAAAGCTGCTGCCAATAGTAGTCAGATATTGTAAGATATATGATGGCAGCACATCTGTGGAAACAACACGGCTTGATTGTGTTGAATTGAAAGGAGAAACAGCAGAGGAGATTGCAGCTGAGGTCCTGGTGGTCATCCAAAAATGTAACCTGGAAAACAAAGTCGTGGCATTCTCTGCCGACAACACACATACCGACTTTGGTGGACTGAATAGGCTGGGGAGAGTCAATGTCTATACCAAATGTAAAAAATGCTGTGCAGCTGGAGGTGATTGGCTTAGGTTGTCCTGCCCACATCATTCATAACACGGCCAGAACAGCTTTGGATATGATTCCCCTTGATGTTGAGTACCTGCTCACAAAGATATTTGGATATTTTCATATTTTGTGATTTTGTTGGCCAGGAGTACCATAACATTTTAGGACACAGCAATGATCGCTGGCTGTCCATGTTCCCTGCTCTAGAAAAAGTGCTGAAAATGTATGTGCCATTGAAATCCTTTTTTATTTCTGAAGACAAATGCCCTGTTGTCCTGCAAACAATGTTCGAAGATCCACTGACTGAAATTTGGCCTTTGTCCATGAAAACTTGACCGTATTCAGTGACACGATCAAGATGCTTGAAGGCCAGGACCGCTGTAAAGTCAGCTGCAAAGTTGACTGCAAGACGTGATGACAACTTCATTCCAGTTTTGGTCAGAGGACTTCTGAGAGAGCTGGAGGACAATGGAGCCATGTCTAAAGAGAGCTTTCTCAAAACATCCCAATCGTTCTTCACTACGGCTGTGAACTACTTGCAGGCATGGGGAAAGCACACAGATAATCTAAAATATTTCTATTGTCTCCTTTTAAAAAGGCAACGTTAGCGTGAAGAGATCCAGAAGGCAGCAGCCACACTGCAGGAAAAATGCCCCAATGTGACCATCAATGAGGATGCATTGTTTGACGAGGTTACTGGCCTGCTAGAGTTCCTAAAGGGGGGATCGCTTGAAGAATGGAAAACATCTGAGACACGACTTAGTCACAGATGGAGCACGGTGGTTACCCACTTCAAAGAGAATGACATCCCACACACTAACCTGGATAGATTAGCGTCTGTTGTCATGTGCTTACCTGGAAGTAATACACCAGTCGAGAGAGTGTTCTCCCAAATGAATGATCTATGGACAGCAGCAAGAAATAGGTTCACTGTTCCTACCATCAGGGCCATGCTTATTGTGAAGACAAACTTCAACCTCCCCTGCCAGGAGTTCATGGAGAAGCTGGCCAAAGACAGAGCAATACTAAAGAAGATACATTCTTCTGAGAAATATACAGATTAGGGTGGAATAAGTATACAATGTAGGTACCAACCACATCATCGTCTTATTTCTTTATTATGTTGTTACCTATTTCACTATTGTCATGTTCTCTTCTGCTCTTATTCTACCCAGACTAGCAGGACCACTGATTGGCTGTTCAGATCAGTTCTACCCAGACTAGCAGGAACACTGATTGGCTGTTCAGATCAGTTCTACCCAGACTAGCAGGAACACTGATTGGCTGTTCAGATCAGTTCTACCCAGACTAGCAGGACCACTGAATGTCTGTTCAGATCAGTTCTACCCAGACTACCAAGACCACTGAATGTCTGTTCAGATCAGTTCTACCCAGACTAGCAGGACAACTGAATGGCTGTTCAGATCAGTTCTACCCAGACTAGCAGGACCACTGAATGGCTGTTCAGATCAGTTCTACCCAGACTAGCAGGAACACTGATTGGCTGTTCAGATCAGTTCTACCCAGACTAGCAGGAACACTGATTGGCTGTTCAGATCAGTTCTACCCAGACTAGCAGGAACACTGATTGGCTGTTCAGATCAGTTCTACCCAGACTAGCAGGACCACTGAATGGCTGTTCAGATCAGTTCTACCCAGACTAGCAGGACCACTGAATGGCTGTTCAGATCAGTTCTGTCTTGTCTGTTGTGTGTCTGTATTATAGTTGTTTTCTCTATCACAGTGTGTCTGTTAGACTAAATACATGAAACCGGAATTATCCCCCTATATTTCATAGATAATAACATTGGATATTTTAATGATATATTGATATTATATATAATAGATAATAACATTGGATATTTTAATGATATATTGATATTATATATAATAGTTAATAACATTCGATATTTTAATGATATATTGATATGATATATCATAGATAATAACATTGGATATTTTAATGATATATTGATATTGACACTCATGCTGCCAAACATACCCTTGTAAAACTGACCATCCTACCAATCTTCGACTTCGGCGATGTCATTTACAAAATAGCCTCCAATACCCTACTCAACAAATTGGATGCAGTCTATCACAGTGCAATCCGTTTTGTCACCAAAGCCCCATATACTACCCACCATTGCGACCTGTACGCTCTCGTTGGCTGGTCCTCGCTTCATACTCGTCGCCAAACCCACTGGCTCCATGTCATCTACAAGACCCTGCTAGGTAAAGTCCCCCCTTATCTCAGCTCGCTGGTCACCATAGCATCTCCCACCTGTAGCACACGCTCCAGCAGGTATATATATCTCTCTAGTCACCATCAAAACCAATTCTTTCTTTGGCCGCCTCTCTTTCCAGTTCTCTGCTGCCAATGACTGGAACGAACTACAAAAATCTCTGAAACTGGAAACACTTATCTCCCTCACTAGCTTTAAGCACCAACTGTCAGAGCAGCTCACAGATTACTGCAGCTGTACATAGCCCACCTATAATTTAGCCCAAACAACTACCTCTTTCCCAACTGTATTTAATTTATTTATTTATTTTGCTCCTTTGCACCCCATTATTTTTATTTCTACTTTGCACATTCTTCCATTGCAAAACTACCATTCCAGTGTTTTACTTGCTATATTGTATTTACCTTGCCACCATGGCCTTTTTTGCCTTTACCTCCCTTCTCACCTCATTTGCTCACATCGTATATAGACTTGTTTATACTGTATTATATGACTGTATGTTTGTTTTCTCCATGTGTAACTCTGTGTCGTTGTATCTGTCGAACTGCTTTGCTTTATCTTGGCCAGGTCGCAATTGTAAATGAGAACTTGTTCTCAACTTGCCTACCTGGTTAAATAAAGGTAAAAATAAAAATAAATAAATAAATAAATTATATATAATAGTTAATAACATTGGATATTTTAATGATATATTGATATTATATATAATAGATAATATCATTGGATATTTCAATGATATATTGATATTATATATAATTTATAATAACGTTGGATATTTCAATGATATATTGATATTATATATTATAGATAATAATATTGGATATTTAATGATATATTGATATTATATATAATAGATAATACCATTGGATATTTTAATGATATATTGATATTATATATAATAGATAATACCATTGGATATTTTAATGATATATTGATATTATATATAATAGATAATAACGTTGGATATTTTAATGATATATTGATATTATATATAATAGATAATAACATTACATATTTTAATGATATATTGACCACCGAACTGGAAATGTCCCCAGTTTTCATTTCAGAAATCTGGTCACCTTAACATAGCAGCCCTCTCTGGTCACCTTACCATAGCAGCCCTCTCTGGTCCCCTTAACATAGCAGCCCTCTCTGCTTCCGCCGGGTGTTTGAGAAGGCTAAACTAGCTGCATTCACTAGCTAAGTAAGTGAAAAAAATATATTTAAAAAAATCTCTCTCATTTCGGGTTAAGGGCTTTATTGGCATGGGAAACATGTGTTAACATTGCCAAATGAACGTTAAGAAGAAACAGACTATCTCTTTTTGCTTATGTATTTTTTCAAAACTGCCTTCATCTATTGTCTTTCTCTCTCGCTGTGTCAACTACTCACCACATTTTATGCACTGCATTTCTAGCAGGTAGGGACAGATGCCTTGTCTCTAAAGACAGATGCCTTGTCCTTACAAGCCCTTAACTCTACTTCTTGAACTGCATTGTTGGTTAATAAAATATTTAATCAATAAACGACAAAAATAAAATAAAAAAAGAAATCAAATAACAATAACGTGGCTATATACAGGGGGTACCAGTACCGAGTAAAAGTGCGGGGGTACAGCTTAGTCGAGGTAATTTGTACATGTAGGTAGGGGTAAAGTGACTATGCATAGATAATAAACAGTGAGCCACATCAATGTAAATAGTCTGGTAGTCATGTGATGAACTGTTCAGCAGTCTAATGGTTAGGAGGTCAATGTAAGTAGTCTGGTAGTCATGTGATGAACTGTTCAGCAGTCTAATAGTTAGGAGGTCAATGTAAGTAGTCTGGTAGTCATGTGATGAACTGTTCAGCAGTCTAATAGTTAGGAGGTCAATGTAAGTAGTCTGGTAGACATTTGATGAACTGTTCAGCAGTCTTTTGGCTTCGGGGTAGAAGCTGTTAAGGAACTTTTTGGACCTAGACTTGGCGTGCGAAGGCAGAGAGAACAGTCTATGACTAAGGTGGCTGGAGTCTTTGACAATTTTTATGTCTTCCTTGGACACGTCAGCTACTACAGCAACTGAAATGACTGCAACACTCAACAAAGAGCTGCACTTAGATTCAGAGTAGGTGGCAAGGTATAAGTTAGTCCTGAATATTTCTAAAACTAAAAGCCTTGTATTTGGAACAAAACACTCACTAAACCGTAAACCTCAACTAAATATTGTAATAAATCATGTGGAAATTGAGCAAGTTGAGATGACTAAACTGCTTGGAGTAACCCTAGATTGTAAACTGTCATGGTCAAAACATATTGATGCAGTAGTAGCTAAGATGGGGAGAAGTCTGTCTATTATAAAGCGATGCTCTGCCTTCTTAACAGCACTATCAACAAGGCAGGTCCTACAGGCCCTAGTTTTGTCCCACCTGGAAAACGGTTCAGTCGTGTGGTCAGGTGCCACAAGAAAGGATACAATATGCATGTCATTCTCTCTTGGCTGAAAATGGAGGAGAGATTCATTTCATCACTACTTTTATTTATGAGAGGTATTGACATGTTGAATGCACCGAGCTGTCTGTCTAAACTACTGGCGTACATCTCGGACACCCATGCATATCCCACAAGACATGCCACCAGAGGTCTCTTTACAGTCCCCAAGTCCAGAACAGACTATGGGAGGCACACATTACTACATAGAGCCATGACTACATGGAACTCTATTCCACATCAGGTAACTGATGCAGCAGGAGAATCAGATTTAAAAACAGATCAAAATACACCTTATGGAACAGCGGGGACTGTGAAGCAACACAAACATAGGCACAGACACATACATACACACACATGATAACATTTGCACTAAATCCATGTGTATGTATAGTACTGTAGATATGTGGTAGTGGTGGAGTAGGGGCCCGAGGGCACACAGTGTGTTGTGAAATCTGTGAAAGTATTGCAATGTTTTTAAAACTGTATAAACTGCCTTCATTTTGCCAGACCCCAGGAAGAGTAGCTGCTGCTTTGGCAGGAACTAATGGGGATCCATAATAAACCCCAGGAAGAGTAGCTGCTGCCTTGGCAGGAACTAATGGGGACCCATAATAAACCCCAGGAAGAGTAGCTGCTGATTTGGCAGGAACTAATGGGGATCCATAATAAACCCCAGGAAGAGTAGCTGCTGCCTTGGCAGGAACTAATGGGGATCCATAATAAACCCGAGGAAGAGTAGCTGCTGCTTTGGCAGGAACTGATGGGGATCCATAATAAACCCCAGGAAGAGTAGCTGCTGCCTTGGCAGGAACTAATGGGGATCCTTAATAAACCCCAGGAAGAGGAGCTGCTGCCTTGGCAGGAACTAATGGGGATCCATAATAAACCCCAGGAAGAGTAGCTGCTGCCTTGGCAGGAACTAATGGGGATCCATAATAAACCCCAGGAAGAGTAGCTGCTGCCTTGGCAGGAACTAATGGGGATCCATAATAAACCCCAGGAAGAGTAGCTGCTGCCTTGGTAGGAACTAATGGGCATCCATAATAATCCCCAGGAAGAGTAGCTGCTGATTTGGCAGGAACTAATGGGGATCCATAATAAACCCCAGGAAGAGTAGCTGCTGCCTTGGCAGGAACTAATGGGGATCCATAATAAACCCCAGGAAGAGTAGCTGCTGATTTGGTAGGAACTAATGGGGATCCATAATAAACCCCAGGAAGAGTAGCTGCTGATTTGGCAGGAACTAATGGGGATCCATAATAAACCCCAGGAAGAGTAGCTGCTGATTTGGCAGGAACTAATGGGGATCCATATTAAATACCAATACAAATGTAAAGAGTGGTCAAAGCTGTTATCAAGGCAAGGGTTGCTACTTTGAAGATTCTATTATCTAAAATATATTTTGATTTGTATACCACTTTTTTGGTTACTACATGATTCCATATGTGTTATTTCATAGTTTTGATGTCTTCACTATTATTCTACAATGTAGAAAATAATAAAAAATAAAGAAAAACCTTTGAATAAGTAGGTGTGTCCAAACTTTTGGCTGGTACTATATATTTGAGGAGTTTCTCCCATTCTTCTCGGCAGATCTTCTCAAGATCTTTCAGGTTGGATGGGGAACGTTACTGCACAGCTATTTTCAGGTCTGTCCAGAGATGTTCGATTAGGTTCAAGTTCGGGCTCTGGCTGGGCCACTCAAGGACATTCAGAGACTTGTCCAGAAGCCTCCTGTTTTGTCTAGGCTGTGTGGTTAGGGTCGTTTTCCTTTTAATGTTCTGAATCAATGAAATGTTAACAGTTGTATTGGTTTTCCTGTATCTGTTCATGAGTTCATGAGTCCTTAAAACAATTGAGATGTGAGGAACATTTCAAGGAGATTCAAGGAGATTAGCCTCCAACATTCATAAGCTTGTTCAGTACATGAGGGCAAATTGAGTCATGACCGCCACAGCTTCTCTTATACACAGGACAGGAGTTTGTAGGTTTTAATTTGAGTCATGACCGCCACAGCTTCTCTTATACACAGGACAGGAGTTTGTAGGTTTCAAATTGAGTCATGACCGCAACAGCTTCTCTTATATACAGGACAGGAGTTTGTAGGTTTCAAATTGAGTCATGAACGCCATAGCTTCTCTTATATACAGGACAGGAGTTTGTAGGTTTCAAATTGAGTCATGACTGCCACAGCTTCTCTTATACACAGGACAGGAGTTTGTAGGTTTCAATTTGAGTCATGACCGCCACAGCTTCTCTTATATACAGGACAGGAGTTTGTAGGTTTCAATTTGAGTCATGACCGCCACATCTTCTCTTATATACAGGACAGGAGTTTGTAGGTTTCAATTTGAGTCATGACCGCCACAGCTTCTCTTATACAGGACAGGAGTTTGTAGGTTTCAAATTGAGTCATGACCGCCACAGCTTCTCTTATATACAGGACAGGAGTTTGTAGGTTTTAATTTGAATCAAGACCGCCACAGCTTCTCTTATACACAGGACAGGAGTTTGTAGGTTTCAATTTGAGTCATGACCGCCACAGCTTCTCTTATATACAGGACAGGAGTTTGTAGGTTTTAATTTGAGTCATGACCGCCACAGCTTCTCTTATATACAGGACAGGAGTTTGTAGGTTTTAATTACAGCCCTTCACTAACACACAGTTCAGCTATAATTGTGGTCTAACTTGAAGGCTTTTTCAAGTGCAATGCCTGGGACAGATATTCACGGAAAATCACGTACACTATCAAAAGTTAGGGTCACTTAGAAATGTCCTTGATTTTGAAAGAAAAGCTCATTTTTGTCCATTAAAATAACATCAAATTGATCAGAAATACAGTGTAGACATCCGGGATGTTGGCCTTCTAGGCAGAGTTCCTCTGTCCAGTGTCTGTGTTCTTTTGCCCATCTTAATCTTTCCTTTTTATTGGCCAGTCTGAGATATGGCTTTTTCTTTGCAACTCTGCCTAGAAGTCCAGCATCCCGGAGTCGCCTCTTCACTGTTGACGTTGAGACTGGTGTTTTGCAGGTACTATTTAATGAAGCTGCCAGTTGAGGACTTGTGAGGCATCTGTTTCTCAAACTAGACACTCTAATGTACTTGTCCACTAGCTCAGTTGTGCACCGGGGCCTCCCACTGGTCTTTCTATTCTGGTTAGACCAGTTTGCTCTGTTATGTGAAAGGAGTAGTACACAGCGTTGTACGAGATCTTCAGTTTCTTGGCAATTTCTCGCATGGAATAGCCTTAATTTCTCAGAAGAAGAATAGACTGAAGAGTTTCAGAAGAAAGTCCTTTGTTTCTGGTCATTTTGAGCCTGTAATCGAACCCGCAAATGCTGATGCTCCAGATACTCAACTAGTCTAAAGAAGGCCAGTTTTATTTAAAATGATAAACTTGGATTAGCTGTCACAACGTGCCATTGGAACACAGGAGTGATGGTTGCTGATAATGGGCCTTTGTATGCCTATGCATATATACCATTACAAATCAACCGTTTCCAGCTACAATAGTTGTTTACAACACTAGCAACGTCTACACTGTATATCTGATGAATTTTATGTTATTTTAATGGACAAAAAAACGTGTTTTTCTTTCAAAAACAATGACATTTCTAAGTGACCCCAAACTTTTGAACGGCAGTGTATATTTTAGATTGAGCTTCATAAATTACAATGTCCTGACATATCTACATGATAAACAATAACATGTGTGAATCTATTACTATCTAGCATTGATGTTGCCCACTCCTGAATAATATCCTGGGATATGGTGATTATTTTGTTGGCTGGGAGGTCCACAACAAGTTATTTAAATCTGCAAGGGTGGGAAGTCCTTCAAGCTGGAACAAGGAGATAAATTAACCTCAAACTTCAGTTCATGTTGCTGAAGATACAACTATCTTTATTCATGTTTAGTTATCAGTTAACAAGGCATAGTCGCAATTCAACAGCTCAGACATGTGGCAGGGTCTACAGGAAATCACGGACAACAAAAATAAATCCTGCCTCGACACCGACACCAACGTCACGCTTCCAGACAAAATAAACATCTTCTTTGCTTTGAGGATAATACAGTGCCACCGTCGCAGCCCCCTCCTCGCTGCAGGCCCAGATGGCATTCCTAACCACATCAGAGCATGTGCAGACCAGCTGGCTGGTGTGTTTACGGACATATTCAATCGTTCCCTATCCCAGTATCTTGTCCCCACATGCTTCAAGATGGCTACCATTGTTCCTGTACCCACGAAGGCAAAGATAACTGAACTAAATGAATACCTCTGTCATCATGAAGTGCTTCGAGAGACTAGTCAAAATTCATATATTCTCCACCTTATCAGCCACCCTAGGCCCACTTCAGTTTGCATACTGCCCCAACAGGTCCACAGATGACGCAATCGCCATCACACTGCACACTGCCCTAACCCATCTGGACAAAAGGAATACCTATGTAAGAATGCTGTTGATTGACGACAGCTCAGCATTTAACACCATAGTACCCTCCAAACCCATCATTAAGCTGGAGGCCCTGGGTCTGAACACCTCCCTGTGCAACTGGGTACTGGACTTCCTGATGGGCCACCCCCAGGTGGTGAAGGTAGGAAACAACATCTCCACTTCGCTGACACTCAACACTGTGGCCCCACAAGGGTGTGTGCTCAGCCCCCTCCTGTTCTCCCTGTTCACCCACAACTGTGTGGCCATGCACGCCTCCAACTCAGTCATCAAGTTTGCAGACGACACAACAGTAGTGGGCTTGATTACCAACAACAACGGGACAGCCTACAGGAAGGAGGTGAGGGCACTCAGAGTGTGGTGTCAGGAAAACAACCTCTTACTCAATGTCAACAAAACAATGGAGATGATCGTGGACTTCAGGAAACAGCAGAGGGAGCACCCCCCTATCCATATCGAAGGGACAGTAGTGGAGAAGGTGGAAAGTTTATTGGTGTACAAATCACAGACAAACTGAATTGGTCCACCCACACAGACAGCGTGGTGAAGAAGGTGCAACAGCGCTTCTTCAACCTCAGGAGACTGAAGAAATTAGATTTGTCACTCAAAACCCTGAGAAACTTTTACAGATGCACAATCGAGAGCATCCTGTCAGGCTGTATCACAGCCTGGTACGGCAACTGCATCGCCTTCAACCACAGGGCTCTCCAGAGGGTAGTGAAGTCTGCACAACACATCACCGGGGGCAAGCTACCTGCCCTCCAGGAAACCTACACCACCCGATGTCACAGGATGGCCAAAAAGATCATCAAGGACAACAACCAAGGTGAGGTCAGTACAGATAGAAGCTGGGACCGAGAGACTGAAAAACAGCTTATATCGCAAGACCACCAGACTGTTAAACATCCATCACTAACTCAGAGAGGCTGCTGCCTACATTGAGACCCAATCACTGGCCACTTTAATAAATGGATCAATAGTCACTTTATACAAAGCATTCTAAATAATTCCACTTTAATAATGTCGACATATCTTACATTACTCATATCACATGTATATACTGTATTTTATACCATCTATTGCACCTTGCCTATGCCGCTCAGTCATCACTCATCCATATACTTACATGTACATATTCTCATTCACCCCTTTAGATATCTGTTTATTAGGTAGTTGTTGGGGAATTGTTAGATTACTTGTTAGATATTAGTGCACGGTCGGAACTAGAAGCACAAGCATTTCACTACACTCGCATTAACATCTGCGAACCATGTGTATGTGACAAGTAAGATTAGAATTGATTTGATAACTAGCAACACAACCCCAATAGTGTAACACATAGTGGAAGAGAGAATTAGCTAACGTTAGCATGGTAAACAGACACTACATGCAGCTAGCTAGCAAAACAGATTCATCAACATCATTCATAAATAACTTGACTGGCTGGCAAGTCAAAATTAAACAGAACACAACTGGTTGCATTCACTACGTATTTCTTCAGCTGTTGTTGACATGTCTTACCTCCAAACGAGTCTGCCTGTTTTCTCTTGTCAAGCCAATATAATTGAGTGATCAGGATCCGCCAGTCAGCCAGGATCCGCCAGTCAGCCAGGATCTGCCGGAACCGCCAGTCAGCCAGGATCTGCCAGAACCACCAGCCAGCCAGGATCTGCCAGTGCCTACTACCTGCCTGAGCTTCCTCTCAGTGCTGAGCTTCCTCTCAGTGCCAAGCTACCCCTCAGTGCCAAGCTACCCCTCAGTCTCGAGCTACCCCTCAGTCCCGAGCTGCCCCTCAGTCCAGAGCTGCCCCTCAGTCTAGTGGGGCCCTTGGTGAGGACTACTAGGCCAAGGTCGGCGGCGAGGGTCGCCTATCTAAGGACGCGGGGCAAAGGGACTAAGACTTTGTTAGAGTGGGGTCCACGTCCCGCGCCGGAGCCGCCACCGTGGACAGACGCCCACCCGGACCCTCCCCTATGGGTTTAGTTGTGCGGTCGGGAGTCCGCACCTTGGGGGGGGGGGGGGGGGGGGGGTTCTGTCACGCCCTGGTCTCAGTATTTTTGTGTTTTCTTTATTTATTTGGTCAGGCCAGGGTGTGACATGGGTTTTGTATGTGGTGTGTTTTGTCTTGGGGTTTTCGTAGGTATTGGGATTGTGGCTTAGTGGGGTTTTCTAGGTAAGTCTATGGCTGTCTGGAGTGGTTCTCAATCAGAGGCAGGTGTTTATCGTTGTCTCTGATTGGGAACCATATTTAGGCAGCCATATTCTTTGAGTGTTTCGCGGGTGATTGTTCCTGTCTCTGTGTTGTTGTCACCAGATAGGCTGTATAGGTTTTCACATCACGTTACGTTTGTTGTTTTTGTATTGTTCGTGTTTTCTTCTTTATTAATATGTATCAAGAATACCACGCTGCATTTTGGTCCGACTCTCCTTCACCTAAAGAAAACCGTTACAGCTAGATCACCTACGAGTGTTAGTTAGGTATCGTGAACAATGTGCTTGCTAGCTAGCTAGCTCTACAACGTGCTGATAAACAACAGTTACTCAACATTTTAATTGGTGAATAAATAAATAAACGTTATGTTTACATTTGTCAAAGTTATTCTTTATTCTTCTCGAAAAAGTTCTCCCAAGTGATGACTTGTGTTCTCCCAAGCAGCATTGTAAGGTACCTTTGGATTGGGATATGCCAATTTTGAAATCCTGCCTAGAAACAGCCCTCCACTTCTTGAAAACGCTGCCTGAAAAGGCAGAGTCCTTGTAGTTTGGGACACAGCCAAAATGTCAGTTCATGCTGCAAAGAGCTCTGATATGTTGGAGGATGTCCTCTTGAAGCTGTCGTAATTACTGTGTAAGTCTATGGAAAGGTTTGAGAACCGTAAGCCTCCTAGGTTTTGTTTTGAAGTCTATATACCCATGGTGATACCCTAGAGAATGTTTTTGATGTGTAATTTAATCAATTATTTGATAACGTTAATATATTTAGTTTTATCTTACAAGCATATATATTATTTAATGATTTAAACATTTTTTAAAATTTAATTCAATCTTAATGAAATTCACTGAGGAGCACGGTCCTCGCCTTCCTCCTCTAAGGAGCCTCCACTGGTAGTGAACAACACAAACATTGATTGTGGACAATGTGATGGGTAAAACAACACTGTAAACACATGATCAATGCTGTGTTCCAAGGTAATGGCATGAGATAACACATTTTGGGATTAACACATTTTGTATAAAAGAAACTCTGAAAGAAGAAAACAAAAACAGAAAAAGAGAAGGGGAAATAAAATAAAAATCATTGGAAGGAAGGAAGGAAGGAAGGAAGGAAGGAAGGAAGGAAGGAAGGAAGGAAGGAAGGAAGGAAGGAAGGAAGGAAGGGGAAAACACTATTAATTACTTGAGTGGTGGATAAATGACTTAAAAGGTTTGCCTGGCCACCTGAAAAACACTTTTCCCATCTAATGCTGTCCGTTGCTGTCACGTAGGCTCTCCTTCATTCAGTTTGATTAATGGAGAGCTGTGGGGCACCGCCTGGAGCTAAAGGACCAATTATGAGGAAGCCAGCAACTAGTCCGCTGTTGCTGATGATGCCTTTATTCCAGTGACAGCAGTGAAAAATTGCAATATTTCTAATCAGGGTTAAATCATTTATCATTAATTTATTGGCGTTCTTTACATGCCCTAACCCATCCATCCAATCCTGACCTATTCGGGATCACATTAAAGCCTCGACGTTGGGTGCAAGGCACACCCTTCTCTCTCTCTCTCTCTCGCGCTCTCTCTCTCTCTCTCTCTCTCTCTCTCAGAATATTGTATGAGTATATTTTGCTTGACACGTATACGTCAACAGCCTACGATGTGTCATTACATTTACCTGAAGATATGTATATATATATATATTTTTTGTATAAACGATGAGTGTCTCAAGGCAATCCAATGATCTAGGTGTTTGATGTTACAAATTGATTTCCTGCTAAGCAAAAGGGCCATCTTGTCATAGTAGTCTGAATAATATCAAATCATATCAAATTTATTTATATAGCCCTTCGTACATCAGCTGATAACTCAAAGTGCTGTACAGAAACCCAGTCTAAAACCCCAAACGGCAAGCAATGCAGGTGTAGAAGCACGGTGGCTGTAAGGGAGTGTATACAGTACAAGCTAATGACTGAGTTTAACATGAACATATAACCTCACCCCAAGATGTACCTTATAAACAAACTAGGATGTCAATTTGGGGCACAGTTTTTCGTACCATTTCTTTTATGGTGCACAGTTATAGTCATGCTAATGAAGTAGTGATTTTAGTTATATTTTGCCGCTGACGCAGGTCTCCACATTTCAATCCGAGAGGTTTAGCGACTAACTGATATTAATGACATGACTTCATGGATCATAACACTTCTGGATTCGCTCTTTCTATTCTGTTTTAAGGAGATTAAACTGGTCATTTATGTTGCTGAGAGAGAGAAGGAAAGAGAGAAGGATGAGAAGAGAGAGAGAAGGAAAGAGAGAAGGATGAGAAGAAGAGAGAGAAGGAAAGAGAGAAGGATGAGAAGAAGAGAGAAGGAAAGAGAGAAGGATGAGAAGAAGAGAGAAGGAAAGAGAGAAGGATGAGAAGAGAGAGAGAAGGAAAGAGAGAAGGATGAGAAGAAGAGAGAAGGATGAAAAGAAGAGAGAAGGAAAGAGAGAAGGATGAGAAGAAGAGAGAAGGAAAGAGAGAAGGATGAGAAGAAGAGAGAAGGAAAGAGAGAAGGATGAGAAGAAGAGAGAAGGAAAGAGAGAAGGATGAGAAGAGAGAGAGAAGGAAAGAGAGAAGGATGAGAAGAGAGAGAGAAGGAAAGAGAGAAGGATGAGAAGAAGAGAGAAGGAAAGAGAGAAGGATGAGAAGAAGAGAGAGAAGGAAAGAGAGAAGGATGAGAAGAGAGAGAGAAGGAAAGAGAGAAGGATGAGAAGAGAGAGAGAAGGAAAGAGAGAAGGATGAGAAGAGAGAGAGAAGGAAAGAGAGAAGGATGAGAAGAAGAGAGAAGGAAAGAGAGAAGGATGAGAAGAAGAGAGAAGGAAAGAGAGAAGGATGAGAAGAAGAGAGAGAAGGAAAGAGAGAAGGATGAGAAGAGAGAGAGAAGGAAAGAGAGAAGGATGAGAAGAAGAGAGAAGGATGAGAAGAAGAGAGAAGGAAAGAGAGAAGGATGAGAAGAAGAGAGAAGGATGAGAAGAAGAGAGAAGGAAAGAGAGAAGGATGAGAAGAAGAGAGAAGGAAAGAGAGAAGGATGAGAAGAGAGAGAGAAGGAAAGAGAGAAGGATGAGAAGAAGAGAGAAGGATGAGAAGAGAGAGAGAAGGAAAGAGAGAAGGATGAGAAGAAGAGAGAAGGATGAAAAGGAGAGAGAGAGAAAGAGAGAATGATGCTTTATGAGATACAAAACTGTTTTGCAATCCAGAAACATCAGGTGGATGGGTTCCATTTTAGATGTTAAACCTACTGTGGTCATGTGGAGAAAGAACAGGGATATACTTAAAATGGAGGAGTGACATTATTACCAAGCATTGTTGCTGAGTAAATGTGTGCACCAGGCCATACCGAATGTTGTACTTCTGATCATTTTATTCAAAGGGAAGCATATTTATGTGTTAAGCATTATCCAGAAAGGTTTGTAAAAGTTGTCTGTATCCTTGATTCTTCAAAAGTAGTGTTTTATAATTTCCTTATTAATGCTATAGTAATTATGGGATCCTAGAGGATTGTGCTTAAATGCAACACAGAGGATATACTGCCCTGTTAATTTCTGTCGGGTCTATGGAGAATAACTAGTCACTATTGATATCAGTGGGAGTAATGTTGTGTTGTCAGTATCAGGTGTAGTAATGTTGTGTTGTCTATATCAGGTGTAGTAATGTCGTCTATATCAGGTGTAGTAATGTTGTCTATATCTGGTGTAGTAATGTTGTTGTCTATATCAGGTGTAGTAATGTTGTGTTGTCTATATCAGGTGTAGTAATGTCGTCTATATCAGCTGTAGTAATGTTGTTGTCTATATCAGGTGTAGTAATGTTGTTGTCTGTATCATGTGTAGTAATGTTGGGTTGTCTATATCAGGTGTAGTAATGTTGTTGTCTGTATCAGGTGTAGTAATGTTATTGTCTATATCAGGTGTAGTAATGTTGTCTATATCAGGTGTAGTAATGTTGTGGTCTGTATCAGGTGTAGTAATGTTGTCTATATCAGGTGTAGTAATGTTGTCTATATCAGGTGTAGTAATGTTGTTGTCTGTATCATGTGTAGTAATGTTGGGTTGTCTATATCAGGTGTAGTCATGTTGTTGTCTGTGTCAGGTGTAGTAATGTTTTGTTGTCTATATCAGATGTAGTAATGTTGTCTATATCAGTTTTTGTAATATTGTGTTGTCTATATCAGGTGTAGTCATGTTGTGTTGCCTGTGTTCAGTCATGTTGTGTTGCCTGTGTTCAGTCATGTTGTGTTGCCTGTGTTCAGTCACGTTGTGTTGCCTGTGTTCAGTCATGTTGTGTTGCCTGTGTTCAGTCATGTTGTGTTGCCTGTGTACAGTCATGTCAGAGGTAACAACTAATTTGGCCTGTTGAATAGAATCCTTTAATCTGGTCCCTGAGCAGCGTAAGACCTAGAAACACATGTTGGGCTTCACCGTTCATCCTTTTAACTAGCATCTCATTCCTGGCACACTTTCCTCTTTCAGAGTTCAAAAACATGCATTTAAAACTATAACGCATCTCTGCAGTTGGACACATTGATGAATTGACATTGTTTATTATTAACACATGTTTTCTATGGGAAATCGACTTGCAGATAGTGATTATTATGCTTCTGATAGGCCGTAAGGAGATACGCAATATATACACAGCAGTATGTGGACACACCTTCAAATGAGTGGATTCGACTTTTCAGCCACACCCGTTGCTGACAGATGCATAAAAAAAATCTAAATCGACAAACATTGGCAGTAGAATGGCCTTACTGAAGAGCTCAGTGACTTTCAACGTGGCACCGTCACAGGATGCCACCTGTCCAACAAGTCAGTTTGTCAAATTTATTCACTGCTAGAGCTGACCCTGGTCAGTTGTAAGTGCTGTTATTGTGAAGTGGAAATGTCTAGGAGCAACAACAGCTCAGCCATGAAGTGGTAGGCCACACAAGCTCACAGAAAGAGGACGCCGAGTGCTGAAGTGCGTACTGCGTAAAAATCGTCTGTCTTCTGTTGCAACATTCACTACTGAGTTCCAAACTGCCTCAGGAAGCAAAGTCAGCACAATAAATGTTAGTCAGGAGCTTCATGAAATGGGCTTCCATGGCCGAGCAGCCGCTCACAAGCCTACGATCACCATGAACAATGCCAAGCATCAGCTGGAGTGGTGTAAAGCTAGCTGCCAATGGACTCTGGAGCAGTGGAAACATGTTCTATAGAGTTATCTATCACGCTTCACCATCTGGCGGTCCAACGGACTAATCTTGGATTCGTGGATTCCAGGAGAATCCTGACTGGCCTGCACAGCGCCCTGACCCCAAACCCATCGAACTCCTTTGGGATTTAGAATTCTTTTATTTCACCTTTATTTAACCAGGTGGCCAGTTGAGAACAAGTTTTCATTTACAACTGCGACCTGGCCAAGATAAAGCAAAGCTGTTCGACACATACAACGACACAGAGTTACACATGGAGGAAAACAAACATACAGTCAATAATACAGTAGAAAAAGACAACAAATACAAAGTCTATTTACAGTGTGTGCAAATGAGGTAAGATAAGGGAGGTAAGGCAATAAATAGGTCACGGTGGTGAAGTAGTTACACTATAGCAATTAAACACTGGAGTGATACATGTGCAGAAGATGTGGTGCAAAGGAGCAAGATAAATAAATAAATACAGTATGGGGATGAGGTAGGTAGATAGATGGGCTGTTTACAGATGGGCTTTGTACAGGTGCAGTGATCTGTGAGCTGCTCTGATAGCTGGTGCTTAAAGCTAGTGAGGGAGATATGAGTCTCCAGCTTCAGTGATTTCTGCAGTTCGTTCCAGTCCTTGTTAGCAGAGAACTGGAAGGAAAGGCGGCCAAATGAGGATTTGGCTTTGGGGGTGAACAGTGAGATAAACCTGTTGGAGCGCGTGCTATGAGTGGGTGCTGATATGGTGACCAGTGAGCTGAGATAAGGGGGGGGCTTTACCTAGCAGAGACTTGTAGATGACCTGGAGCCAGTGGGTTTGGCGACGAGTATGAAGCGAGGGCCAGCCAACGAGAGCGTACAGGTCGCAATGGTGGGTAGTATATGGGGCTTTGGTGACAAAACGGATTGCAGTGTGATAGACTGCATCCAATTTATTGAGTAGGGTATTGGAGGCTAAAACAGTGTCCAAAGAGGGGCCAGAAGTATACAGAATGGTGTCGTCTGCGTAGAGGTGGATCAAGGACTCACCGGCAGCAAGAGCGACATCATTGATGTATGCAGAGAAGCATTGAAGCTCGTCTTGAGGTTAGTTAAAACTTCTTGATGCTCCCCATCCCTTTAGCGGGATGATTGTCATCTGCAACCGTTGAAAAGCATAGCGCCTCAGTCAAATAATATTACTACAAATATTCATATTCATGAAATCACAAGTGCAATATTGCAAAACGCAGCGTAGCTTTTTGGTAATCCACGTCTCAGATTTGGAAAAATATGCTTTACAGCGAAAGCAATCCAAGCGTTTGTGTAAGTTTATCGATCGCATGACAAAACATTAAGTACAGTTAGCATCAGGTAGCTCGGTCACGAAAATCAGAAAAGCAATCAAATTAATCGTTTGCCTTTGATGATCTTCCGGTGTTTTCACTCACGAGACTCCCAGTTACACAACAAATTATCCTTTTGTTCCATTAAGATTATTTTTATATCCAAAATACCTCTGTTTGTTTGACGCATTATGTTCAGAAATCCATAGGAAAGAGCTGTCACGACAACGCAGACAAATTCCAAATAATATCCGTAATATCCACAGAAACATGTCAAATGTTTTTTTATAATCAATCCTCAGGTTGTTAAAATATATAATCGATAATATTTCAACTGCAAATGTCTTTCACAGTAGGAGACGGAAAAACAATAGCTGTCCAAATTCTGTTGCACGAGCAAAACTCATGTGCCCACTTGATGCGATGTTATCGTTCTGGCTAATTTTTCAAAATAAAAGCCTGAATCTATGTCTGAAGACTTTTGACACCTTGAGGAAGCGATAGGAAAAGGAATCTGGTTGATATCCCTTTAAATGGGGCAATGGGAGGCTATGGAACATGGAGTTTTCAAAATAGAAGCCACTTCCTGGTTTGATTTTTCTCAGGGTTTCGCCTGCAATATCAGTTCTGTTATACTCACAGACAAGTTTTGGAAACTTTAGAGTGTTTTCTATCCTAATCTGTCAACTATATGCATACTCTAGCATCTGGTCCTGAGAAATAGGCTGTTTACTTTGGGAACGTTATTTTTCCAAACATAAAAATAGTGCCCCCTAGCATCGAGAGGTTTTAACACAGTGTCCAAAGGGCCAGAAGTATACAGAATGGTGTTGTCTGCATATAGGTAGATCAGAGAATCACCAGCAGCAAGAGAGACATCATTGATGTGTACAGAGAAGAGAGTCGGCCCGAGAATTGAACCCTCTGGCACCTCCATAGAGACTGCCAGAGGTCCGGACAACAGGCGAGGCAGGCGAGATTTGAGAAGTAGCTGGTGAACCAGGCGAGGCAGTCATTTGAGTAACCAAGGCTGTCGAGTCTGCCAATAACAATGTGGTGATTGACAGAGTCGAAAGCCTTGGCCAGGACGATGAATATAGCTGCACAGTAATGTCTCGATGGTGGATATATGATATCGTTTAGGACCTTGAGCGTGGCTGAGGTGCACCCATGACCAGCTCTGAAACCAGATTGCATAGGAGAGAAGTTACGGTGGGATTCAAAATGGTCTGTTATCTGTTTGTTAACTTGGCTTTTGAAGATCTTAGAAAGGCAGGGTAGGATAGATATAGGTCTGTAGCAATTTGGGTCTAGAGTGCCTCTCCCTTTGAAGAGGGGGATGACCGCGGAAGCTTTCCAATCTTTGGGCATCTCAGACGATACGAAAGAGAGTTTGAACGGGCTAGTAATAGGGGTTGCAACAATTTCGGGGGATAGTTTTAGGAAGGGTCCAGATTGACTATACCGGCTGATTTGTAGGGTTCCAGATTTTGCAGCTCTTTCAGAACATCAGCTATCTGGATTTGGGTGTGGGAGAAATGGGGGAGGCTTGGGCAAGTTGCAGTGAGGGGTGCAGGGCTATTGACCGGGGTAGGGGTAGCCAGGTGGAAAGCATGGCCAGCCGTAGAGAAATGCTTACTGAAATTCTCAGTTATCGCCGGATTTATCAGTGGTGACAAGCCTCAGTGCAGTGGGCAGCTGGGAGGGGGTGCTCTTATTCTCCATGGACTTTACAGTGTCCCAGAAGATTTTGCAGTTAGTGCTACAGGATGCAAAATTATGTTTGAAAAAGCTAGCCTTTGCTTTCCTAATTGCATGTGTATATTGGTTCCTAACTTCCCTGAAAAGGTCTATTTGATGTTATTGCAGTACGCCACAGGACGTTCTTGTGCTGGTCGAGGGCAGTCAGGTCTGGAGTGAACCAATGGCTATATCTGTTTCTGGTTCTTCATTTTTTGAAAGGGGCATGCTTCTTTAAGATGGTGAGGAAAGCACTTTTAAAGAATAACTAGGCATCTTCTACTGATGGGATCAATATCCTTCCAGGATCCGCCGACCAGGTCGATTAGAAAGGCCTGCACGCTGAAGTGTTTTAGCGAGCGTTTGACAGTGATGAGGGGTGGTCGTTTGACAGAGGACCAATTACGGACGCAGGCAATGAGGCAGTGATCGCTGAGTTTCTGGTTGAAGACAGCAGAGGTGTATTTGGAGGGCAGGTTGGTTAGGGTGATATCTATGAGGGTGCCCGTGTTTACGGATTTGGGGTTGTACCTGGTAGGTTCATTAATAATTTGTGTGAGATTGAGAGCATCAAGCTTAGATTGTAGGATGGCCGGGGTGTTAATGTAACAGTATAACTTTTCGTTCGTCCCCTCACCCCTACCCGGACTCGAACCAGGGACCCTCTGCACACATCAACAGCAGTCACCCACGAAGCATCGTTACCCATCTCTCCACAAAAGACACGGACCTTGCAGAGCAAGGGGAACCCCTACTTCAAGGTCTCAGAGCAAGTGACCTCACCGATTGAAACGCTATTAGCGCGCACCACCGCTAACTAGCTAGCCATTTCACATCAGTTACATTAAGCATGTCTCAGTTTAGGTCACCTAACAGCACGAGCTCTGAAAATAGATGGGGCAATAGATGGGGCAATCAGTTCGCATATGGTGTCCAGGGCACAGCTGGGAGCAGATTGTGGTCTAGCAAGAGGCAACGGTAAGAGACTTGTTTGTGGAAAGGTGGATTTTTAAAAGAAGAAGCTCAAATTGTTTGGGCCACAGACCTGGACAGTAGGACAGATCTCTGCAGGCTATCTCTGCAGTAGATTTCAACTCCGCCCCCTTTGGCAGTTCTATCTTGTCGGAAAATGTTATAGTTAGGATGGAAATTTCATGAATTGATGAATTGTAACTCCGACTGTGAGCCAGGCCTAAATGCCCAACATCAATGCCTGACCTCACTAATGCTCTTGTGATTGAATGGAAGCAAGTCCCCTCAGCAATGTTCCAACATCTAGTGGAAAACATTACCAGAAGAGTGGAGTCTGGGGATAACCCCTTTTTTTTCAGTTTTCACCTAAAATGACATACCCAAATCTTACTGCCTGTAGCTCAGGCCCTGAGCTTATAACTTTATAACTTTGTCCAAGAAAAGGCATGCTGTCGCAAAAGGTAACAACATTTTACGACAGATACAAGGTTTCTGGATACTCCCGTAAATCCCAGCTCATTGGCTATCTAGCTTTGTTTGACCCCGATTGGTGCTTATTTGACAAAGATACAGTCGAGCAAATTAAAACCGCCCGCGTCAACGGCGTGCCATGAAGGTGTCACTCTCTGACCAAATATGGTGTCCTATAGGAAATACTGCACCCCTAATGATATAGTGATATAGTGAAGTCTGGTTAAGTTCTAGGATCTCTGAGGAATAAAGACAAATGTGATTTGACTGGTTGAAACAATGTTTAGGGTTCAATTTTCCCAGATTCCTTTCTTTGCAAATTGAAGAGTGGAAATACAAAATTAATTGTGCATGCTATGTGGACCTTTTTAAGATATGAAAAAGGATTTTATCTAACAAAACAACACTTCATGTTATCTCTGGGACCCTTTGAATGATAAATCAGAGCAAGATTTCAGAATGTAAGTACACATTTCACCTTCAGGGGTGAATTTATCAAACCTATCGCGGTGAAAAAAACTGTTTTGTTGTTAGGCGCTCTCCTCAAACAATAGCATGGCATTTTTTCGCAGTAATAGCTACTGTAAATTGGACAGTGCAGTTATATTAACAAGAATTTAAGCTTTCAGCCGATTTAACACACTTATCTGTATCGACATTTGCTGTTTCTCTAAAATCTGCTGTCCTGTTAACGGGACGCAGATCCCTAAGAAGTTTTAAAGTAACAAAAGGGAAACCAACGTTTGTTACTTCCAAGGAAAAGTATTTAGTTCGGTTCTTGTACATTGTCTGTTCCTCTTCTGGTTGTGTTCCTCTCCCCTCCTCCTCTGGTTGTGTTCCTCTCCCCTCCTCCTCTTGATTTTGGGGAGAGAAATCCAGCTTGGCAGTGACATCTACTATTATTACCCATTTCAGAAGGATGTCTTTCTGCTGATTTATGTGCAGGTTTTGAAAATGAATTTAAATCAGGGGATTAAAAAGCATAAGACGTGTTATGTCCATCACAAGAGGAGAGAGTGACGCTAAGCTGTCTTTCAGGCAACCAAATAAAACTCACCAATTTAATGAGATCCGTCCTAAGCCTTAGCTGCCAAAAATATAATTAAAAACTTTCACACAGAGAGCAAGAATAATGCAAAGATGGTCAGGAGAGAACCACGATGCTCAGCAAACACTGACTGAAGTTAGCTGAGCTAGTAGCTAGGAGCTATTCAGGACAGAGTGCATCTCTGTGACTCTGAGCTAATAGCAGGACAGAACCACCATGCTCAGCAAAAACTTACTGAAGTTAGCTGAGCTAGTAGCTAGGAGCTAGTCAGGACAGAGTCTCAGCCTCCAATAATTATGCTGCAATAGTTTATGTGTTGTGGGGCTAGGGACAGTCTGGTGTATCTGGGGTATTTCTCCAGTCCAGTAAGATCTGGAAATCAGCATTTGTCCTACCACTTTTAAAAGGGGGAGATCCAACTCTTTTAAATAATTATAGGAAAATCTCAAAGCTGTCACCCCTGGTGAAAATACTTGAAACCCTTGTAAGTGAACTGCTAAAAGAGTTTTTATTTACTAACATTATTTTATCAATGTACCACTCGGGCTTCAAGAAGAAGCATAGCACAATTACAGCAGCCGTGAAGGTTTTAAATGATATCACTGAAGCCCTTGACAAAAAACAGTACTGTGTCTCACTTTTTTTTTTTTATCTCTCTAAGGCTTTTGATACAGTTGATCATGCTATCCTAAGGCAGAGATTGTAGAGTGTATGTCTTTCGGAGCATGCAGTTGCATGGTTTGCTAACTATCTTTCTGATATAACTCAGTGCACTCAATTTTATGGGCTTATGTCTGTTAAATTGTCTGTCTTTAATGGTGTGCCCCAAGGCTCTGTACTTGGTCCTCTCTTATTCATTATTTAAATACAGTGCCTTGTGAAAGTATTCGGCCCCCTTGAACTTTGCGACCTTTTGCCACATTTCAGGCTTCAAACATAAAGATATAAAACTGTATTTTTTTGTGAAGAATCAACAACAAGTGGGACACAATCATGAAGTGGAACAACATTTATTGGATATTTCAAACTTTTTTAACAAATCAAAAACTGAAAAATTGGGCGTGCAAAATTATACAGCCCCTTTACTTTCAGTGCAGCAAACTCTCTCCAGAAGTTCAGTGAGGATCTCTGAATGATCCAATGTTGACCTAAATGACTAATGATGATAAATACAATCCACCTGTGTGTAATCAAGTCTCCGTATAAATGCACCTGCACTGTGATAGTCTCAGAGGTCCGTTAAAAGCGCAGAGAGCATCATGAAGAACAAGGAACACACCAGGCAGGTCCGAGATACTGTTGTGAAGAAGTTTAAAGCCGGATTTGGATACAAAAAGATTTCCCAAGCTTTAAACATCCCAAGGAGCACTATGCAAGCGATAATCTTGAAATGGAAGGAGTATCAGACCACTGCAAATCTACCAAGACCTGGCCGTCCCTCTAAACTTTCAGCTCATACAAGGAGAAGACTGATCAGAGATGCAGCCAAGAGGCCCATGATCACTCTGGATGAACTGCAGAGATCTACAGCTGAGGTGGGAGACTCTGTCCATAGGACAACAATCAGTTGTATATTGCACAAATCTGGCCTTTATGGAAGAGTGGCAAGAAGAAAGACATTTCTTAAAATATCCATAAAGTGTTGTTTAAAGTTTGCCACAAGCCACCTGGGAGACACACCAAACATGTTGAAGAAGGTGCTCTGGTCAGATGAACAATGCAAAACGTTATGTTTGGCGTAAAAGCAACACAGCTGAACACACCATCCCCACTGTCAAACATGGTGGTGGCAGCATCATGGTTTGGGCCTGCTTTTCTTCAGCAGGGACAGGGAAGATGGTTAAAATTGATGGGAAGATGGATGGAGCCAAATACAGGACCATTCTGGAAGAAAACCTGATGGAGTCTGCAAAAGACCTGAGACTGGGACGGAGATTTGTCTTCCAACAAGACAATGATCCAAAACATAAAGCAAAATCTACAATGGAATGGTTCAAAAATAAACATATCCAGGTGTTAGAATGGCCAAGTCAAAGTCCAGACCTGAATCCAATCGAGAATCTGTGGAAAGAACTGAAAACTGCTGTTCACAAATGCTCTCCATCCAACCTCACTGAGCTCGAGCTGTTTTGCAAGGAGGAATGGGAAAACATTTCAGTCTCTCGATGTGCAAAACTGATAGAGACATACCCCAAGCGACTTACAGCTGTAATCGCAGCAAAAGGTGGCGCTACAAAGTATTAACTTAAGGGGGCTGAATAATTTTGCACGCCCAATTTTTCAGTTTTTGCTTTGTTAAAAAAGTTTGAAATATCCAATAAATGTCGTTCCACTTCATAATTGTGTCCCACTTGTTGTTGATTCTTCACAAAAAAATACAGTTTTATATCTTTATGTTTGAAGCCTGAAATGTGGCAAAAGGTCGCAAAGTTCAAGGGGGCCGAATACTTTCGCAAGCACTGTAAATGATTTAGACAAAAATGTCCAAAATGCACAACTTCATTTTTATGCTGATGATACTGTTATTTACTGTTGTGCCTCATCTCTTACAAACGCTTTCCAGAACTTGCAAACTGCTTTTTATACTGTTCAACATACCTTGTGTCAATTTAGGCTTATCCTCAATACTGACAAAACTAAACTAATGGTGTTTTCTAATGCAAGAAATAGATCTCTGAACCTTTCACCTATTACTACCTGTCAGGGCAAGGAGATTGAGGTTGTAACCTCATATAAATATCTTGGAATTTTAATTGATGACGGCCTCTCTTTTAAATTGCATATTCAACAACTTACAAAAAAATGTAAGCTGAAATTTGCATTTTATTTTAGGAATAAGGAATACGTTTTTCTTTTGAAGCCAGAAGGAGGCTAGTAATCAGCTACATTTATGCCTTTACTAGACTATGGGGATATTTTATATATGAATGCTTCTGCTCAGTGTTTGAGATCAATTGACACTCTTTACCATGGTACTTTGAGATTTATTTTAAACTGTAAAACCCTTACGCACCACTGCACTTTGTATACCAGGGTTGGCTGGCCTTCTCTAGTCACTCGTAGGCTCAGTTACTGGTATACTTTTATTTACAAAGCCATTTTGGGTTTACTACCTATTTATTTGGGCATTTTTATTGTTCAGAAATGTGGTGGGTACTCTCTTCGTTCGCTGGACTTTATCCTGCTAACTGTTCCAAATGTCCGAACTGAATTTGGTATAAAGGGCTTTTATGTACTCTGCACCATCGTCTTGGAATGCCTTACAAAATACTTTTAAACTGGAAGAACTTGTCCCGATCGTTTTTAAATCACTGATGAATGATCTTGCGACTGATTCCCAGATCTGTCAAGGTTTTTAATTTGCTGTGTTTGATTTTGTTATATTCTTGTGAATTCAATGGTTTTTACTATTGAATTACCATCTAATTATCTCTCTCTCTCCTTCTCTCTTTCTCTCTCTCTCTCTCTCTCTTTCTCTTTCTCTCTCTCTCTCTCTGAGTACCTGAGCCCTGGGACCATGCCTCAGGACTGCGTACCTGGCCTGATGACTCCTTGCTGTCCCCAGTCCACCTGGTCGTGCTGCTGCTCCAGTTTCAACTGTACTGCCAGCGGGTATGGAACCCTGACCTGTTCACCGGACGTGGACCTGTTGTCCCAGACCTGCTGTTTTCTGTATTCTTACTACCTGGTTCTACTCGAGCGAGGTTGAGGGTATATGTGGATTATCCATTGACTAAAGAACACAAACAGGTTTTTCACATCTGTAAAGAAAAACAGTTCTATGATCTGTAACTTAAACCCTTTTGCATTTTGGAGAGCAAAGGTCATTCACAAACATCCTTCATAGGGTTCAAGGATGTCCCTGATTATTTTAATTCTGCCTCCACAGACCAGCTGTTCCTGGGTCTCCCCAGTTCTCTTGTCCCCTGTGGTTTCAAGTTTATGGTTGTGTTGGCGGGGGGCTTCTTCAAGATGTTCCCAATCCAGTCCTATATTGTGCAATTTATTTGGATTCTGATTTGTTCTCGTTCTGTGATTTCCCAGAGCTCTTGGTTTCCTATGGTGTTTGCCACTACATTCCCAGGCTGAGTTTATGAAGACTATGGCTTGTTACTGTAGTCGTTCTCCATTGTTCTGCCCCGTATAGTAAAACTTATTGGAGGGTGAAGGCTTGTTACTTTAGTGGTTCTCCTTGTTTCTGCCACATATAACCTCCTGTGGATTCACTACATGGAACAACAGACAGTCACTGGAACAACAGACAGTCACTGGAACAACAGACAGTCACCGGAACAACAGACAGTCACTGGAAAAACAGACAGTCACTGGAACAACAGACAGTCACTGGAACAACAGACAGTCACTGGAACAACAGACAGTCACTGGAACAACAGACAGACAGCCCCAAAAAATCTAAAGGAAGTTTGTTCTGAAGTGTCTGTCTTATATGTGACCCGATTCAGAAAACTAGGTCGTATGTCATAAATCATGACTTCACAGGAGAGCAGTTTGAATGTAAACAGTTCGTTTTTTTGGCAGAAATTAATTAATAACAAACTTGTACACCATCTGTAAATACGAATAAAATTGTTAAATTACGGGGCTTGTTGGTTTAGCCACATAAAAAGTTAGCAACCTTCCCACTAGCCATGATTGGCTGAGATAATGAATGATCTGGACATGCCGAGAGATACCATATAGAAGGCTTTTGTCTATTTGAGCTGGTCAGTCTGTTGGTAATGCTGTTGAACATGTCTTTTAGAAATGTAGCTACATAAGTGTTGCTCTCCATTTTCTTGGAGGATCAAGTTTTGAAATCAGTGCGTATGATAGCTAAATAGATGGAGGAAACACCTGTTTCCAGATTACATCTTCAAACTAAAGCATATGTGGCATGGATCTGTGACAGGGAGACGCGTCCATAACACATGATGATGTATACAGGTAAGACAGTCTAGCATTAGCCAGCTACATTTTCAGATATTACACATTTCTAACTTTGACAGAAAGTGGTTTCATTTCAAGCTAAAGTGTATTGTTAGCTAGAGTTAGCTGGCTGGCTCCCTAGCTAACGTTAGGTGGCGTGACGTAATGTGTGTGATCTAGAATGCCGTTTACCTAGCTAGGTTATTGTTTACCTAGCTAGGTTCATTGTTTACCTAGCTAGGTTCATTGTTTACCTAGCTAGGTTCATTGTTTACCTAGCTAGGTTCATTGTTTACCTAGCTAGGTTCATTGTTTACCTAGCTAGGTTTATTGTTTCCCTAGCGAGGTTCATTGTTTCCCTAGCGAGGTTCATTGTTTCCCTAGCTAGGTTCATTATTTACTTATCCAGGTTCATTGTTTCCCTAGCTAGGTTCATTATTTACCTATCCAGGTTCATTGTTTCCCTAGCCAGGTTAATTGTTTACGTATCTCGGTTCATTGTTTACCTACCTAGATAGCTTCACATCTTAAGCTAAAGTGTACACCACCAATTTAATAAGGCCGGCGTCAGTAAACGTTGTTGTTGCCAGTAGAGCTGGTTAGGTTGTTTTCATGTTATCCAGAGGTAAACAAATCATCAGCCAGAGAGTCAAGGGTGAAGCTCTGAACGCTCCGGGAGTGAAACGAGATGGGTGGAGCTAAAGCTTCAGAGGGTGTGAACGATGCTGAATGGGTGGAGCTAAAGCTTCAGAGGGTGTGAACGATGCTGAATGGGTGGAGCTAAAGCTTCAGAGGGTGTGAACGATGCTGAATGGGTGGAGCTAAAGCTTCAGAGGGTGTGAACGATGCTGAATGGGTTTAGACAAAAAATAAATCTCTCACTGAATCACTAAAATGCAATTTTCTCAAAAATGAGTTTAGAAGTTTATCAACTTTCAAAGTAGAATTACTTTCCCATTGTTCCTCAAATGCAGTGCATGATATACCGTTTTGCAGTGGTGAACCATGGCTATTGGAGCTAGGCCCTCAGGTGAGGAAAAATATCTGACGTCATACGTATAGATAGAGAACTAGGATGACTGGGGATACGGAGTATGACCTGAGACCTTTTTTTTGCAGACCTATGTAGGAGAAGCCATTTTTAAATGACAGTGTCAAACAGTCCAAAACACGCCTCAGCTGTGGCTCACAAAAGCAGTACACTGTTCTCTACTGTAGCAAATACACCCACCTTTTCTGACTGTTCTCTACTGTAACACATACACCCACCCTGTCTGACTGTTCTCTACTGTAACACATACACCCACCCTGTCTGACTGTTCTCTACTGTAACACATACACCCACCCTGTCTGACTGTTCTCTACTGTAACACATACACCCACCCTGTCTGACTGTTCTCTACTGTAACACATACACCCACCCTGTCTGACTGTTCTCTACTGTAACACATACACCCATCCTGTCTGACTGTTCTCTACACCCTGGCAGGTGGGTTGCCATTGGAATGCCAGTGTGTTGATGCCATCAGGTTACCATGGTGTTGTGTTTTTCACAGACCTTGTTTGCTTTGCCAAAGTCTTCTTTCACCAGAGTTGTAACACACTAAGGCTGGATGATAATAGAGGAGGCAGAATGTGAAAAACACCCCACCTCCAACCCCTTCCCATTCCTCCTACACCCATCCTCCTCCCCTTGCTGGACTTGCTGCCCCTCTCTCTGCCTCTCTCTTACATTTTGAGGATCTGACACTTTGAATCAGCAGCAGGCAGTGATGCTTCCCCACTGACTGGAGAGGAGAGGTTGGCCAGGCTTTCCTTGTAACATATAGTTAATGCAGTCTGACTGGAGAGGAGAGGTTGGCCAGGCTTTCCTTGTCACATATAGTTAATGCAGTCTGACTGGAGAGGAGAGGTTGGCCAGGCTTTCCTTGTCACATATAGTTAATGCAGTCTGACTGGAGAGGAGAGGTTGGCCAGGCTTTCCTTGTCACAGGTAGTTAATGCAGTCTGACTGGAGAGGAGAGGTTGGCCAGGCTTTCCTTGTAACATATAGTTAATGCAGTCTGACTGGAGAGGAGAGGTTGGCCAGGCTTTCCTTGTCACATATAGTTAATGCAGTCTGACTGGAGAGGAGAGGTTGGCCAGGCATTCCTTGTAACATATAGTTAATGCAGTCTGACTGGAGAGGAGAGGTTGGCCAGGCATTCCTTGTAACATATAGTTAATGCAGTCTGACTGGAGAGGAGAGGTTGGCCAGGCATTCATTGTAACATATAGTTAATGCAGTCTGACTGGAGAGGAGAGGTTGGCCAGGTTTTCCTTGTAACATATAGTTAATGCAGTCTGACTGGAGAGGAGAGGTTGGTTAGGTTTTCCTTGTCACAGGTAGTTAATGCAGTCGCTGATCCTAATGACTGTTGTTTTTAATTGCGTGACTTGTCAGCTCTAATGAGGGCATTCTGAAGGAAAAATGATCAACAAACCAATAATGAGCTTCCGATTATTTGCTCTGTCTTTCATTATTTATTTCCTGTCTGTCTTCCAATATTTATTTCCAGTCTGTCTTTCATTATTTATTTCCTGTCTGTCTTCCAATATTTATTTCCTGTCTGTCTTCCAATATTTATTTCCTGTCTGTCTTCCAATATTTATTTCATGTCTGTCTTCCAATATTTATTTCCTGTCTGTCTTTCATTATTTATTTCCTGTCTGTCTTCCAATATTTATTTCCTGTCTGTCTTTCATTATTTATTTCCTGTCTGTCTTCCAATATTTATTTCCTGTCTGTCTTCCAATATTTATTTCCTGTCTGTCTTTCAATATTTATTTCCTGTCTGTCCAGATATTCCCTGGAATGTTTTGCACTGCCAATCTTAGCAACAGAAAGGTTTGGTTTCTCATTGGTTCTGGGCTCCCGAGTGGTGTAGCATCATTGAGATTCATACCTTCTGTTCTCTGTTCATGGAGTTCGTCCACTGCATCACCAGGACTCTTTTTTCCTTACTGATCCTTACTGTATATTCAAAAAAATACAATTTCATAGGAAAAAAGCACTCGTTAAGATCAGAGGACACAGCCAATTAGTGGACACGGCCAACACACCTGAACGCACCAATTAGTGGACGCGGCCAACACACCTGAACGCACCAATTGGTGGAAGCGGCCAACACACTTGAACACACCAATTAGTGGACGCAGCCAACACACCTTTGTTATCCCCTCATCAAACTACACAATTCCACACATTGACAAAGCAAAAACTGTTTTTTAGAAATGTTTGATAATACAAAATACAAATAAAACTGAAATATCACATTTACATAAGTATTCAGACCCTTTACTCAGTACTTTGTTGAAGCAGCTTTGGCAGCGATTTACAGCCTCAAGCCTTCTTGGGTATGAAGCTACAAGCCTGTATTCTGGGAGTTTCTCCCATTCTGCAGATCCTGTCTGTCAGGTTGAATGGGGAGTGTCGCTGCACAGCTATTTTCAGGTCTCTCCATCAGGTTCAAGTCTGGGCTCTGGCTGAGTCACTCAAGGTCATTCAGAGACTTATCCCGAAGCCACTCCTGCGTTGTCTTGGCTGTGTGCTTAGGGGCGTTGTCCTGCTGGAAGGTGAACCTTCTCCCCAGTCTGAGGTCCTGAGCACTCTGCAGCAGGTTTTCATCAAGGATCTCAATGTACTTTGCTCTGTTCACCTCCCTGTCCAAGGCCCTTCTCCCCCGATTGCTTAGTTTGGCTGGACGGCCAGCTCTAGAAAGAGTCTTTGTCACCAAACTTCTTCCATTTAAGAGTGATGGAGGCCACTGTGTTCTCAGGGCCCTTCATTGTGTTTTAGTACCCTTTCCCAGATCTGTGCCTTGACACAATCCTGTCTTGGCGCTCTATGGACAATTCCTTCAACCTCATGGCTTGGTTTTTGCTCTGACATGCGTTATCAACTGTGGTACCTTATCTTCTTGGTGACAGGGGGCAGTATTTTCACGTCCGGATGAAATGCCCACATTCAACTGCCTGCTACTCATCCCCAGAAGATAAGATATGCATATTATTAGATGTTTGAATCATGTCTGTGAGTATAACAGAACTTATTTAGCAGGCGAATCCCCGAGGACAAACCATTCAATTTATTTCTTTTGAGGTCACTCTCTTTTCAAAGGTTTTCATTGGGAATCCAGATTTCTAAGGGACCTTCTTGCAGTTCCTACCGCTTCCACTGGAAGTCAACAGTCTTTAGAAATTGGTTGAGGTTATTCCTTTGTGTAATGAAGTAGTACGGCCCTCTTGAACGAGGTTCACTTGAAATGTACTGTTAGAGGCGCGTGACCAGAAAGCATGCTACAGTTTGTTTTCTTCCTGTATTGAACACAGATCATCCCGTCTTCAATTTTATCGATTATTTACGTAAAAATACCTAAAGTTGAATTACAAAAGTAGTTTGAAATGTTATGGCAAAGTTTACAGGTAACTTTTGAAATATTTTGTAGTCACGTTGAGCAAGTTGGAACTGTTTTTTTTCTGGATCAAACTCGACAAATAAATTGACATTTTGGATATATATCGACGGAATTAATCAAACAAAAGGACCATTTGTGATGTTTATGGGACATATTGGAGTGCCAACAAAAGAAGCTCGTCAAAGGTAAGGCATGAATTATATTTTTATTTCTGCGTTTTGTGTCGCGCCTGCAGGGTTGAAATATGGTTTCTCTCTTTGTTTAAGGAGGTGCTACCCTCAGATATTGGCATCGTTTGCTTTCGCCGAAAAGCCTTTTTGAAATCTGACATGTTGGCTGGATTCACAACAAGTGTAGATTTAATTTGCTATCTTGCATGTGTGATTTAATGAAAGTTTGATTCTTATAGTAATTTATTTGAATTTGGCGCGCTGCATCTTCCCTGGCTTTTGGCCAGGTGAGCGTCCCACATATCCCAGAGAGGTTATATAGACAGGTGTGTGCATTTCCAAATCATGTCCAATCAATTGAATTTACCTCAGGTGGACTCCAATGAAGTTGTAGAAACATCCCAAGGACGATCAATGGAAGCAGGATACACCTGAGCTCCATCAGTCTGAATACTGATGTAATAAGTGTTCAGCATATTTGGGAACTCCTTCAAGACTGTTGCAAAAAGCATTCCAGGTTAAGCTGGTTTAGAGAATCCCAAGAGTGTGCAAAGCTGTCATCGACTGGCTCGATTTGGTCTTGTGTAGCAAAATTTAAAATATTGTTTTCTTATATTGAAAAAAAAGTATAGATTCAGAGCTAGAAAGTTGAATATATAATACGCTGCAGTTTATAAACTTGTAACCTCCCTTTTGAGAAAATGGCCCTTGAATATTTTGGTAAACCTACTTTTTTGTCCTCACCCATTCAGCATCATTCAACCCTTTTAAGCCTTAGCCCCACCCATCTCTTTAAGGATTCACATATTAGGCCATGTACTAAACAACCAAAGATTTCATGACTAAAGGCTGGTTTATACTACGGGGGTACAAAGGTACAACATGGTCTATTGACAGTTGTTACAGTGAAATCATGAACATTTTATTGTCGTCCGACATCATACTTGTCATTGTTGTTATGAAAAAGTATGTGACATCAGCAGTCTGGTGGTCCAAAACACCAGTAAAAAGACGTTAAGGTTAAAACGAATCATCCAGCGACACTGTTTACCAGGGGGCAGGGCTACCGACGTTAAGGCTAATCTGAAGATGGTGCTGGCTAAAGCTAAAACTAGCGAGTGTAGAGAGTATAGAGGTATTGTTATCCATGTCGTCACCAAAGATGTTAGGATGAAACAGTCAGAGGTCACCAAGTGCAACATAGCTTCAGCGTGTAAATCAGCTAGAAAGATGTGTCGGCATCGAGTAATTGTCTCTGGCCCCCACCCAGTTAGGGGGAGTGATGAGCTTTACAGCAGAGTCTCACAACTCAATCGCTGGTTGAAAACTGTTTTCTGCCCCTCTCAAAAGATTTTGTGGATAATTGGCCCACTTTCTGGGACTCATCCACAAACAGGACCAAGCCTGGCCTGTTGAGGAGTGACAGACTCCATCCTAGCTGGAGGGGTGCTCTCATCTTATCTACCAACATAGACAGGGCTCTAACTCCCCTAGCTCCACAATGAGATAGGGTGCAGGCCAGGCAGCAGGCTGTTAGCCAGCTTAGTGGAGTCTGCCGCTAGCACAGTCAGTGTACTTAGCTCAGCTATCTCCATTGAGACCGTGTCTGTGCCTCGACCTAGGTTGGGCAAAACTAAACATGGTGGTGTTCGCCTTAGCAATCTCACTGGAATAAAGACCTCCTCCATTCCTGTCATTATTGAAAGAGATTGTGATACCTCACATCTCAAAATAGGGCTACTGAATGTTAGATCCCTCAATTCCGAGGCAGTCATAGTCAATGGAATAATCACTGATCATAATCTTGATGTGATTTATCCTGACTGAAACATGGCTTAAGCCTGATGAATTTACTGTGTAAAATGAGGCCTCACCTCTTAGTTACACTAGTGACAATATCCCCAGCGCATCCCGCAAAGGCAGAGGTGTTGCTAACATTTATGATAGATAATTTCAATTTACAATAAAAACCCTCCCACCTATCTGTTTCCTGTCTCAGGTAGCCCCCCCACCTATCTGTTTCCTGTCTCAGGTAGTCCTCCCACCTATCTGCCTCCTGTCTCAGGTAGTCCTCCCACCTATCTGTTTCCTGTCTCAGGTAGCCCTCCCACCTATCTGTTTCCTATCTCAGGTAGTCCTCCCACCTATCTGTTCCCTGTCTCAGGTAGCCCCCCCACCTATCTGTTTCCTGTCTCAGGTAGTCCTCCCACCTATATGTTCCCTGTCTCAGGTAGTCTTCCCAGTTTTCTGTTTCCTGTCTCAGGTAGTCCTCCCACCTATCTGTTTCCTGTCTCAGGTAGCCCTCCCACCTATCTGTTTCCTGTCACTGGTAGTCCTCCCACCTATCTGTTTCCTGTCTCAGGTAGTCCTCCCACCTATCTGTTTCCTGTTTCAGGTAGCCCTCCCACCTATCTGTTTCCTGTCTCAGGTAGCCCTCCCACCTATCTGCTTCCTGTTTCAGGTATCCCAAAGCCAGCATGGATAGAATTCAATAATATTATTTGCTATATGCTAATATTTCTCTTGTGCCAAGGTATCGCCAATGCCACGGTTAGACTTGCACTCCTGTAGGTCTGTAATGATTGGATGGTGAAACTTGTCAGCCAACCTGAAAAGCAAGACGAATCATTCTTTAATATTAACATTATTTTTATAGTTGAAAAAATAAATGTTACAAGCAGTAGACATTTAAAATGAAATGTGGAATGGAGATTTAAATTTACACAGTGACATCACGTTCCCAGCGTACCTTCAAAATGATTCTGCAATTCGAAAAACACTGTTTCCATAATCATTTGTTGCAATAAAGTTTGGCAAAAGAAAAATCCACCCTGTCGAACGGATCAGAATGTGGATGACCCCATGTGGATGACCCCATGTTGATGATGACACCATTTAGATGACCCCATGTTGATGACTTCATGTAGATGACCCCATGTAGATGACCCCATGTAGATGACCCCATGTAGATGACATCATGTTGATGAGCCCATGTAGATGACATCATGTTGATGACCCCATGTAGATGACACCATGTTGATGACCCCATGTTGATGACCCCATGTTGATGATAACACCATGTAGATGACACCATGTTGATGATAACACCATGTAGATGACACCATGTTGATGAAAACACCATGTAGATGACACCATGTTGATGACACCATGTTGATGACCCCATGTTGATGACCCCATGTTGATGACCCCATGTTGATGATAACACCATGTAGATGACACCATGTTGATGATAACACCATGTAGATGACACCATGTTGATGATAACACCATGTAGATGACACCATGTTGATGATAACACCATGTTGATGACACCATGTTGATGACCCCATGTTGATGACCCCATGTTGATTACCCCATGTTGATGACACCATGTTGATGACCCCATGTTGATGACGACATGTTGATGACACCATGTAGATGACCCCATGTTGATGACCCCATGTTGATGACCCCATGTTGATGATGACATGTAGATGACCCCATGTTGATGACCCCATGTAGATGACCCCATGTTGATGACCCCATGTTGATGACCCCATGTAGATGGCATCATGCTGATGACCCCATGTTGATGACCCCATGCTGATGACCCCATGTTGATGACCCCATGTTGATGAGGACATGATGATGACCCAATGTTGATGACGACATGTTGATGATGACATGTTGATGACCCCATGTTGATGATGACATGTTGATGACCCCATGTAGATGACCCCATGTGGATGACCCCATGTTGATGACCCCATGTTGATGACACCATGTTGATGATGACATGCTGATGACCCCATGTTGATGATGACACCATGTTGATGACACCATGTTGATGACCCCATGTTGATGACCCCATGTTGATGATGACACCATGTAGATGACACCATGTTGATGACACCATGTTGATGACACCATGTAGATGACACCATGTTGATGACACCATGTAGATGACCCCATGTTGATGATGACATGATGATGACCCCATGTTTTTGACCTCATGCAAATGACCCCATGAAGATGAGTCCATGTTGATGACCCCATGTAGATGACATCATGTGGATGACATCAAGTGGATGACCTCATGAGGATGAACCGAATGTTGATGACACCATGTTGATGACCCCATGTAGATGACATCATGTAGATGACATCATGTGGATGGCCTCATGAGGATGAACCCATGTTGATGACCCCATGTAGATGACATCATGTAGATGACATCATGTGGATGACCTCATGAGGATGAACCCATGTTGATGACCCCATGTTGATGACCCCATGTTGATGACCCCATGTAGATGACCCCATGTAGATGACCCCATGTCGATGACCCCATGTCGATGACCCCATGTGGATGACCCCATGTAAATGACATCAAGTGGATGACCCCATGTAGATGACATCATGTGGATGACCCCATGTGGATGACCCCATGTGGATCACCCCATGTGGATGACATCATGTGGATGACCCCATGTGGATGACCCCATGTGGATGACATCATGTGGATGACATCATGTGGATGACCACATGTAGATGACATCATGTGGAGGACATCATGTAGATGACCCCATGTAGATGACATCATGTGGATGACCCCATGTGGATGACATCATGCGGATTACCCCATGTGGATGACATCATGTGGATGACATCATGTGGATGACCGCATGTAGATGACATCATGTAGATGACATCATGTGGATGACTCCATGTAGATGAGTCCATGTGGATGACATCATGTCCATGACATCATGTGGATTACCCCATGTGGATGACCCCATGTAGATGACATCATGTGGATGACAGCGTCTGTGCCACCAGTAAGTACAGATAGTAACGTTAGTATAAATCCCCTCGCACGGTCCCCGCAGCCAGACAACTTTCTCACGGTTTCTGGAGGGAAATGCTGTAGGAATGCTCAACCGGTGTCGCTCATTCAGCCGACAGAAACTTTCAACCTGTTTTCCCCTATAAGCAACGAGTCCGAGCCTTCTCTGGTCTCTACTCCTCCAATTACGGGGTCTGAGACGCCGAAGCTTCCCACCATTAGCGATCATACACTGTTTACCAGGGGGCAGGGCTACCGACGTTAAGGCTAATCTGAAGACGGTGCTGGCTAAAGCTAAAACTGGCGAGCGTAGAGAGTATAGGGATATTATTATCCACGTCGGCACCAACGATGTTAGGATGAAACAGTCAGAGGTCACCAAGCGCAACATAGCTTCAGCGTGTAAATCAGCTAGAAAGATGTGTCGGCATCGAGTAATTGTCTCTGGCCCCCTCCCAGTTATGGGGAGTGATGTAGATGACATCATGTGGATGTCAGCAGAGTCTCACAACTCAATCGCTGGTTGAAAACTGTTTTCTGCCCCTCCCAAAGGATAGAATATGTAGATAATTTGCCCTCTTTCTGGGACTCACCCACTAACAGGACCAAGCCTGACCTGCTGAGGAGTGACGGACTCCATCCTAGCTGGAGGGGTGCTCTCATCTTATCTACCAACATAGATAGGGCTCTAACTCCTCTAGCTCCACAATGAAATAGGGTGCAGGCCAGGCAGCAGGCTGTTAGCCAGCCTGCCAGCATAGTGGAGTCTGCCACTAGCACAGTCAGTGTAGTCAGCTCAGCTTTCCCAATTGAGACCGTGTCTGTACCTCGACCTAGGTTGGGCAAAACTAAACATGGTAGTGTTCGCGTTAGCAATCTCACTAGGATAAAGACCTCCTCCATTCCTGTCATTATTGAAAGAGATCATGATACCTCACATCTCAAAATAGGGCTACTTAATGTTATATCCCTTACTTCAAAGGAAATTATAGTCAATGAACTAATCACTGATCATAATCTTGATGTGATTGGCCTGACTGAAACATGGCTTAAGCCTGATGAATTTACTGTGTTAAATGAACCTCCTGGCTACACTAGTGACCATATCCCCCGAGCATCCCGCAAACGTGGAGGTGTTGCTAACATTTACAATAGCAAATTTCAATTTACAAAAAAAAAAAGACGTTTTTGTCTTTTGAGCTTCTAGTCATGAAATCTATGCAGCCTACTCAATCACTTTTTATAGTTACTGTTTACAGGCCTTCTGGGCAAGATGCAGCATTCCTCACTGAGTTCCCTAAATTCCTATCGGACCTTGTAGTCATGGTTGATAATATTCACATTTTTGGAGACTTTAATATTCACATGGAAAAGACCACAGACCCACTCCAAAAGGCTTTCAGAGCCAACATCGACTCAATGTTGTTTTTTTCAACATGTCTCCGGACCTACTCACTGCTACAGTCATACTCTGGACCTAGTTTTTTGTCCCGTGGAATAAATGTTGTGGATCTTAATGTTTTTCCTCATAATCCTGGACTATCGGACCACCATTTTATTACGTTTGCAATCGCAACAAATAATCTGCGCAGACCCCAACCAAGGATCATCCAAAGCCGTGCTACAAATTCTCAGACAACCCAAAGATTCCTAGATTCCCTTCCAGACTCCCTCCACCAACCCAAGGATGTCAGAGTACAAAAATCAGGTAACCACCTAACTGAGGAACTCATTTTAACCTTGCGTAACATCCTAGATGCAGTCGCACCCCTAAAAACAAAAAACATTTTCATAAAAAACTTTCATAAGAAATTAGCTCCCTGGAACACAGAAAATACCCGAGCTCTGAAGCAAGCTAACAGAAAATTGGAACGAAATGGCACTACACCAGACTGGAAGTTTTCCGACTAGGTATCGAAGAGCCCTCACTGCTGCTCGATCATCCTATTCTTCCAACTTAATTGAGGAAAATGAGAACAAACTCAAATATTTTTTTGGATTGTGTTCAACTGAAAAGCAGCATTCCCCAAGAGAGGATGGCTTTCACTTAAGCAGCGATACATTCATGAACTTCTTTGACGAAAAGATCATTGGAAAGCAAATTACGGACTCCTCCTTTAAAACTATATCTCTTGACACATTGATGAAAATAATCATTGCCTCTAAACCTTCAAGCTGCATACTGGACCCTATTCCAACTAAACTACTGAAAGAGTTGCTTCCTGTGCTTGGCCCTCCTATGTTGAACATAATAAACGGCTCTCTATCCACCGGATGTGTACCAAACTCACTAAAAGTGGTTGTAATAAAGCCTCTCTTGAAATAGCCAAACCTTGAATCAGAAAATATTAAAAAAACTATCGGCCTATATTGAATCTCCAATTCCTCTCAACATTTTTAGAAAAAGCTGTTACGCAGCAACTCACTGCCTACCTGAAGACAAACAATGTATACGGACGCTTCAGTCTGGTTTTAGACCCCATCATAGCACTGAGACTGCACTTGTGAAGGTGTAAATGACCTTTTAATGGCATCAGACCGAGGCTCTGCATCTGTCCTCGTGCTCCTAGACCTTAGTGCTGCTTTGTATTCCACAGATCACCACATTCTTTTGGAGAGATTGGAAACCCAAATTGGTCTACACGGACAAGTTCTGGCCTGGTTTAGACTAACCCTAACCCTAACCAACAGATATCAGTTTGTCGCTGTGGATGATTTGTCCTCTGACAAATCAACTGTAAATTTCGGTGTTCCTCAAGGCTCTGTTTTAGGACCACTATTGTTTTCATCATATATTTTACCTCTTGTTGATGTCATTCGGAAACATAATGTTAACTTTCACTTCTATACGGAAGGTACACAGCTGTACATTTCGATGAAACATGGTGAAGCTGCAAAATTGCCCTCCCTGGACGCCTGTGTTTCAGACATAAGGAAGTGGATGGCTGCAAATGTTCTACTTTTAAACTCGGACAAAACAGAGATGCTTGTTCTAGGACCCAAGAAACAAAGAGATCTTCTGTTGAATCTGACAATTAATCTTGATGGTTGTACAGTCGTCTCAAATAAAACTGTGAAGGACCTCAGCGTGACTCTGGACCCTGGACCCTGACCGAGCCAATTACAGAACATAGCTTACGGTTCTGAGTTTGACAAAATAGAGTATACCGTAGAATTTTAGAACTTGAACACTGTCTTGTTGTTATGTATGTTATATCCTAATTTGACTTTGGTGCAGGTCATGACCATCTCTGCAAAACACAAAAACTATATCTAATAAAATCTAAGTATATTTGTCACATGCACAGGATACAGAAGGTGTTGTGAAATGGTTACTTGCATCGTGGAGTCTTCTGTTTCGACATGTAGCTAGCTAGCTAACTAAACATCCCAACTCATGACGTTACTACCCTACCCATGAATGTGTAGGTAGCTAACCAACCAGGTTCAATGTTAGCTAGTTAGCTAACATTAGGCTATAACTTGCAATGCAAATGGCTCTGAGATACAAATAATATTACTACACAGATCACACATCTAACGTTAGATCTAGCTAGCTAACAGTACACTTTAACTTGAAATGTAAATTACTTTCTGACCAAATTAGAAACTTGTAATATCTGAAAATGTAGTTAGATAGACTCTGTTACCCGTGTACATGGATGGATGCTTCTCCCTCTCTGTCACAAATGCCACGGTTACCTTTAGTTTGAAGATGTAATCTGGAGACAGGGGTTTTATACAACAGCCTTTTCGACTCCGTCTGCATATTTGCAAACAAACGGCAGCATTTTCTCTATCTCCTTAGCTATCACACTCTAATTCCATCGAAACTCCGTCATCCAGAAAGTGGAGAGCAACACGTATGCAGCTCTACTACATGATATCGTTCAGAAAAGCCATGTTATAAAGGATTACCTACACATACTGACCAGCGCATATTATAGACAGAAGCGAGCTGCATGGCAGACCAATCTCTCGGCATGTCCAAGCCATCCATTATCTCAGCCAATCATGCCTAGTGAGAAGGTTCCTGGCTTTTTCTGTGGCTAAACCAACTCGGCTAGTAATTTATGCGACCCTGGAGCAGTGGATTGGCGTTCTCTGGAGTGATGAATCAGCGCTTCACCATCTGGCAGTCCGACGGTAAAGGTACTCACCACTCACTGACCAGCCCCACTGTAAAGGTACTCACCACTCACTGACCAGCCCCACTGTAAAGGTCCTCACCACTCAAACAATCACTGTCCAGCCCACACTGAAAAGGTACTCACCACTCACTGACCAGCCCCACTGTAAAGGTACTCACCACTCACTGACCAGCCCACACTGTAAAGGTACTCACCACTCACTGGCCAGCCCCACTGGAAAGGTACTCACCACTCAAACAATCACTGACTAGCCCACACTGTAAAGGTACTCACCACTCACTGACCAGCCCCACTGTAAAGGTACTCACCACTCACTGACCGGCCCCACTGTAAAGGTACTCACCACTCACTGACCAGCCCCACTGTAAAGGTACTCACCACTCACTAACCAGCCCACACTGTAAAGGTACTCACCACTCACTAACCAGCCCACACTGTAAAGGTACTCCCCACTCACTGACCAGTCCACACTGTAAAGGTACTCCCCACTCAAACAATAACTAACCAGCCCACACTGTAAAGGTACTCCCCACTCACTGACCAGTCCACACTGTAAAGGTACTCCCCACTCAAACAGTCAATGACCAGCCCTCACTGTAAAGGTACACCCCACTCACTGACCAGCCCACACTGAAAAGGTATTCACCACTCACTGATCAGCCCCAATGTAAAGGTACTCCCCACTCACTGACCAGCCCACACTGTAAAGGTACTCACCACTCACTGACCAGCCCATACTGTAAAGGTACTCACCACTTAAACAATCACTGACCAGCCCACACTGTAAAGGTACTCACCACTCACTGACCAGCCCACACTGTAAAGGTACTCCCCACTCACTGACCAGCCCCACTGTAAAGGTACTCGCCAGTCAAACAATCACTAACCAGCCCACACTGTAAAGGTACTCCCCACTCACTGATCAGCCCCACTGTAAAGGTACTCGCCACTCAAACAATCACAAACCAGCCAACACTGTAAAGGTACTCCCCACTCACTGACCAGCCCCACTGTAAAGGTACTCGCCAGTCAAACAATCACCAACCAGCCCACACTGTAAAGGTACTCCCCACTCACTGATCAGCCCCACTGTAAAGGTACTCGCCACTCAAACAATCACAAACCAGCCAACACTGTAAAGGTACTCACAACTCACTGACCAGCCCACACTGTAAAGGTACTCACAACTCACTGACCAGCCCACACTGTAAAGGTACTCACCACTCACTGATTAGCCTACACTGTAAATGTACTCACCATTCATTGACCAGCCCCACTGTAAAGGTACTCACCACTCACTGACCAGCCCACACTGTAAAGGTACTCACCACTCACTGACCAGCCCACACTGTAAAGGTACTCACCACTCACTGACCAGTCCACATTGTAAAGGTACTCACCACTCACTGACCAGCCCACACTGTAAATGTACTCACCACTCACTAACCAGCCCCACTGTAAAGGTACTCACCACTCACTGACTAACCACACTGTAAAGGTACTCACCACTCACTAACTAGCCCCACTGTAAATGTACTCACCACTCACTGACTAGCCACACTGTAAAGGTACTCACCACTCACTGACCAGCCCCACTGTAAAGGTACTCACCACTCACTGACCAGCCCCACTGTAAAGGTACTCCCCACTCACTGACCAGCCCCACTGTAAATGTACTCAACACTCACTGATCAAACCACACTGTAAAGAAGAAGAAGAAGAACAAGATAGGACAGTACCAATAAATAAGAGATCAATTGTTTTGTTTTTCATATTTCTTCCCTGGGTATTGACTTCTGAACAGTATGTTCTGAATGGCAGAGACGTTGAAGGTGGAGCAAGTGATCTCTCCTTGCTTACACCTTCTTTACTTATTAAGGCAACATAAAGGTCCGATCACTATCCAGCTTTATAATCTCAGTTCAACCAATTGTCAGTGGTGAAGCCTTGGTGGAAGAGGCCATATGTGCCACTGAGAGAGAGAGAGTTACGGACGGACAGAGGTAGAGAGCTCATGGGCTCCTACACAATTAGAGTTGGATAAAATGTAGAATAACTTGAGGACTTATACAGGATACTAACATCAACATGAAAACCTTCAGTCCAAATCCAAATTCCATTCAATACAGTACCCCACGGCTATTACAAATAACTCTGCACGGGAAAAGCACAAAGAAAGGACCATCCAGAGACACTATTTGCTGACTGCCTCAAAGAGGGGAATGTTAGCAACTTAATATTCCACAGAGACCATCCCCTGGTATAGTGTTAATTTAACTAGACCATCCCCTGGTACAGTGTTATATTAACCAGACCATCCCCTGGTACAGTGTTAATTTAACTAGACCATCCCCTGGTACAGTGTTAATTTAACTAGACCATCCCCTGGTACAGTGTTAATTTAACTAGACCATCCTCTGGTACAGTGTTAATTTAACTAGACCATCCCCTGGTACAGTGCTATATTAACCAGACCATCCCCTGGTACAGTGCAATATTAACCAGACCATCCCCTGGTACAGTGTTAATTTAACTAGACCATCCCCTGGTACAGTGTTAATTTAACTAGACCATCCCCTGGTACAGTGCTATATTAACCAGACCAACCCCTGGTACAGTGTTATATTAACCAGACCATCCCCTGGTACAGTGTTATATTAACCAGACCATCCCCTGACACAGTGTTAATTTAACTAGACCATCCCCTGGCACAGTGCTATATTAACCAGACCATCCCCTGGTACAGTGCTATATTAACCAGACCATCCCCTGGTACAGTGCTATATTAACCAGACCATCCCCTGGTACAGTGTTAATTTAACTAGACCATCCCCTGGTACAGTGTTAATTTAACTAGACCATCCCCTGGTACAGTGCTATATTAACCAGACCAACCCCTGGTACAGTGTTATATTAACCAGACCATCCCCTGGTACAGTGCTATATTAACCAGACCATCCCCTGGTACAGTGCTATATTAACCAGACCATCCCCTGGTACAGTGCTATATTAACCAGACCATCCCCTGGCATGACAAAGTGTTATATTAACCAGACCATCCCCTGGCACAGTGTTATATTAACTAGACCATCCCCTGGCACAGTGCTATATTAACCAGACCATCCCCTGGTACAGTGTTATATTAACTAGACCATCCCCTGGCACAGTGTTATATTAACCAGACCATCCCCTGGCACAGTGTTATATTAACCAGACCATCCCCTGGCACAGTGTTATATTAACTAGACCATCCCCTGGCACAGTGCTATATTAACCAGACCATCCCCTGGCACAGTGTTATATTAACCAGACCATCCCCTGGCACAGTGCTATATTAACCAGACCATCCCCTGGCATGGCACAGTGTTATATTAACCAGACCATCCCCTGGCATGGCACAGTGCTATATTAACCAGACCATCCTCTGGCACAGTGCTATATTAACCAGACCATCCCCTGGCATGGCACAGTGCTATATTAACCAGACCATCCCCTGGCACAGTGCTATATTAACCAGACCATCCCCTGGCACAGTGCTATATTAACCAGACCATCCCCTGGCATGACACAGTGCTATATTAACCAGACCATGCCGTGGCACATTGCTATATTAACCAGACCATCCCCTGGCATGGCACAGTGCTATATTAACCAGACCATCCTCTGGCACAGTGCTATATTAACCAGACCATCCCCTGGCATGACATAGTGCTATATTAACCAGACCATGCCGTGGCACAGTGCTATATTAACCAGACCATCCCCTGGCACAGTGCTATATTAACCAGACCATCCCCTTGCACAGTGCTATATTAACCAGACCATCCCCTGGCACAGTGCTATATTAACACAGACCATCCCCTTGCAATCCACAGTGCTATATTAACCAGACCATCCCCTGGCACAGTGCTATATTAACCAGACCATCCCCTGGCACAGTGCTATATTAACCAGACCATCCCCTGGCACAGTGCTATATTAACCAGACCACCCACTGGCATGGCACAGTGCTATATGAACACACTACCCATACGTCAAGAGATATGGTATTGGCCCAGGGTGGAAATTCAGAATACTAGACATTGAGGATTGAAACGACCTCTGTAAACATGCAGGGCATCCTCAAGCAGTTCCAGCTGGACTTTTACAGGATCAAATAGAGAGCATGGCAGGAAGGCTCTCTCTCTGTGACAACTCCCCCATCCTGAGTGAGTCTAATCACACCTCTTCCAACTGTCCCGCAGGCAAGGATAGTGCCTCCCCCCCTTCGCTGGAGCGAGACAGGGCGGAGCTGGAGAGCTGGAGAGAGACATGGTGGAGCTCAGAGAGCTGGAGAGAGACATGGTGAAACTCAGAGAGCTGGAGAGAGACATGGTGGAGCTCAGAGAGCTGGAGAGAGACATGGTGGAGCTCAGAGAGCTGGAGAGAGACATGGTGGAGCTCAGAGAGCTGGAGAGAGACATGGTGGAGCTCAGAGAGCTGGAGAGAGACATGGTGGAGCTCAGAGAGCTGGAGAGAGACATGGTGGAGCTCAGAGAGCTGGAGAGAGACATTGTGGAGCTCAGAGAGCTGGATAGAGACATGGTGGAACTCAGAGAGCTGGAGAGAGACATGGTGGAGCTCAGATAGAGACATGGTGGAACTCAGAGAGCTGGAGAGAGACATGGGGGAACTCAGAGATCTAGTTCATACAATCCAGATAGAACACACCCACAAAACAGACCAGCACAACAACACCCCCCCGCCCAACAAGACGGCCTCTCTGAGAGAGCTGGCTGCTCTGAGAGAGCTGGCTGCTCTGAGAGAGCTGGCTGATCTGAGACGGCTGGGTGCTCTACCAACTCCTTGTGTCTACCATCTCCTTGTGTCTAACAACTCCTTGTGTCTAACAACTCCTTGTGTCTACCATCTCCTGGTGTCTACCATCTCCTGGTGTCTACCAACTCCTTGTGTCTACCAACTCCTTGTGTATACCAACTCCTTGTGTCTACCAACTCTTTGTCTCTAACAACTCCTTGTGTCAACCAACTCCTTGTGTCTACCATCTCCTTGTGTCTAACAACTCCTTGTGTCTACCAACTCCTTGTGTCTACATCTCCTGGTGTCTACCAACTCCTTGTGTCTACCAACTCCTTGTGTCTACCAACTCCTTGTGTCTACCATCTCCTTGTGTCTACCAGCACCTTGTGTCTACCATCTCCTTTTGTCTACCAACTCCTTGTGTCTACCAACTCCTTGTGTCTACCATCTCCTGGTGTCTACCAACTCCTTGTGTCTACCAACTCCTTGTGTCTACCAACTCCTTGTGTCTAACAACTCCTTGTGTCTAACAACTTCTTGTGTCTACCAACTCCTTGTGTCTACCAATTCCTTGTGTCTACCAACTCCTTGTGTCTACCAACTCCTTGTGTCTAACAACTCCTTGTGTCTAACAACTTCTTGTGTCTACCAACTCCTTGTGTCTACCAACTCCTTGTGCCTTCCGCTGGTGGCTGCTTGGGAGTAGATGCCGTTGCAGAGCTGGTCCAAGTCTGCTGGGTCAGTCATGGTCAGTTCGTACTATCAGGAATCTAGGTAAGACCCAAGTACAGACTGTGTGAAGTAACAATGTTTATTGTAACAAGGGCAGGCAAATGACAGGTCAAGGCAGGCAGAGGTCGATAATCCAGAGTAGAGGCCAAGGTACCGGACGGCAGGCAGGCTCAGGGTCAGGTCAGGCAGAATATACCCCTTTAGTGGTGTGGGGGCTGTGCTTTGGCAAAGTGAGTGGGGTTATATCCTGCCTGTTTGGTCCTTTCCGGGGATATCATCGGATGGGGCCACAGTGTCTCCTGACCCCTCCCGTCTCAGCCTCCAGTATTTATGCTGCAGTAGTTTATGTGTCGGGATAGGGTCAGTCTGTTATATCTGGAGTACTTCTCCTGTCCCATCCGGTGTCCTGTGTGAATTTAAATATGCTCTCTAATTCTCTCTTTCTCTCTTTCTTTCTTTCTCTCTCTCGGAGGACCTGAGCCCTAGGACCATGCCTCAGGACTACCTGACATGATGACTCCTTGCTGTCCCCAGTCCACCTGGCCATGCTGCTGCTCCAGTTTCAACTGTTCTGCTTGTGAATATTATTATTTGACCATGTTGGTGATTTATGAAAATTTGAACATCTTGGCCATGTTCTGTTATAATCTCCACCCGGCACAGCCAGAAGAGGACTGGCCACCCCACATAGCCTGGTTCCTCTCTAGGTTTCTTCCTAGGTTTTGGCCTTTCTAGGGAGTTTTTCCTAGCCACCGTGCTTCTACCCCTGCTGTTTGGGGTTTTAGGCTGGGTTTCTGTACAGCACTTTGAGATATCAGCTGATATACGAAGGGCTATATAAATACATTTGATTTGATTTGATTTTTGGTTGGATGGAGTTTTGCCTGTTTTGGTTGGATGGAGTTTTGCCTGTTTTGGTTGGATGGAGTTTTGCCTGTTATGGTTGGATGGAGTTTTGCCTGTTTTGGCTGGATGGAGTTTTGCCTGTTTTGGTTGGATGGAGTTTTGCTTGTTTTGGCTGGATGGAGTTTTGCCTGTTTTGGTTGGATGGAGTTTTGCCTGTTATGTTTGGATGGAGTTTTGCCTGTTTTGGTTGGATGGAGTTTTGCCTGTTATGTTTGGATGGAGTTTTGCCTGTTTTGGCTGGATGGAGTTTTGCCTGTTTTGGTTGGATGGAGTTTTGCCTGTTTTGGTTGGATGGAGTTTTGCCTGTTATGTTTGGATTGAGTTTTGCCTGTTTTGGTTGGATGGAGTTTTGCCTGTTATGGCTGGATGGAGTTTTGCCTGTTTTGGTTGGATGGAGTTTTGCCTGTTTTGGTTGGATGGAGTTTTGCCTGTTTTGGTTGGATGGAGTTTTGCCTGTTTTGGCTGGATGGAGTTTTGCCTGTTTTGGTTGGATGGAGTTTTGCCTGTTTTGGTTGAATGGAGTTTTGCCTGTTTTGGTTCGATGGAGTTTTGCCTGTTATGGCTGGATGGAGTTTTGCCTGTTTTGGCTGGATGGAGTTTTGCCTGTTTTGGTTGGATGGAGTTTTGCCTGTTTTGGTTGGATGGAGTTTTGCCTGTTTTGGCTGGATGGAGTTTTGCCTGTTTTGGTTGGATGGAGTTTTGCCTGTTATGGCTGGATGGAGTTTTGCCTGTTTTGGCCGGAATGGAGTTTTGCCTGTTTTGGTTGGATGGAGTTTTGCCTGTTTTGGCTGGATGGAGTTTTGCCTGTTTTGGTTGGATGGAGTTTTGCCTGTTTTGGTTGGATGGAGTTTTGCCTGTTTTGGCCGGATGGAGTTTTGCCTGTTTTGGCTGGATGGAGTTTTGCCTGTTTTGGCTGGATGGAGTTTTAGCTGTTTTGGTTGGATGGAGTTTTGCTTGTTTTGGTTGGATGGAGTTTTGCCTATTTTGGTTGGATGGAGTTTTGCCTGTTTTGGTTGGATGGAGTTTTGCCTGTTATGGTTGGATGGAGTTTTGCCTGTTTTGGCTGGATGGAGTTTTGCCTGTTTTGGTTGGATGGAGTTTTGCCTGTTTTGGTTGGATGGAGTTTTGCCTGTTATGGTTGGATGGAGTTTTGCCTGTTTTGGTTGGATGGAGTTTTTCCTGTTAGGTTTGGATGGAGTTTTGCCTGTTTTGGCTGGATGGAGTTTTGCCTGTTTTGGTGTGATGGAGTTTTGCCTGTTTTGGTTGGATGGAGTTTTGCCTGTTTTGGTTGGATGGAGTTTTGCCTGTTATGGCTGGATGGAGTTTTGCCTGTTTTGGCTGGATGGAGTTTTGCCTGTTTTGGTTGGATGGAGTTTTGCCTGTTTTGGTTGGATGGAGTTTTGCTTGTTTTGGTTGGATGGAGTTTTGCCTGTTTTGGCTGGATGGAGTTTTGCCTGTTTTGGTTGGATGGAGTTTTGCCTGTTTTGGCTAGATGGAGTTTTGCCTGTTATGGTTGGATGGAGTTTTGCTTGTTTTGGTTGGATGGAGTTTTGCCTGTTTTGGTTGGATGGAGTTTTGCCTGTTTTGGTTGGATGGAGTTTTGCCTGTTTTGGTTGGATGGAGTTTTGCCTGTTTTGGTTGGATGGAGTTTTGCCTGTTTTGGTTGGATGGAGTTTTGCCTGTTTTGGTTGGATGGAGTTTTGCCTGTTATGTTTGGATGGAGTTTTGCCTGTTTTGGCTGGATGGAGTTTTGCCTGTTTTGGTTGGATGGAGTTTTGCCTGTTTTGGTTGGATGGAGTTTTGCCTGTTATGGCTGGATGGAGTTTTGCCTGTTTTGGCTGGATGGAGTTTTGCCTGTTTTGGTTGGATGGAGTTTTGCCTGTTATGGTTGGATGGAGTTTTGCCTGTTTTGGCTGGATGGAGTTTTGCCTGTTTTGGTTGGATGGAGTTTTGCCTGTTTTGGTTGGATGGAGTTTTGCCTGTTATGGTTGGATGGAGTTTTGCCTGTTTTGGTTGGATGGAGTTTTTCCTGTTAGGTTTGGATGGAGTTTTGCCTGTTTTGGCTGGATGGAGTTTTGCCTGTTTTGGTGTGATGGAGTTTTGCCTGTTTTGGTTGGATGGAGTTTTGCCTGTTTTGGTTGGATGGAGTTTTGCCTGTTATGGCTGGATGGAGTTTTGCCTGTTTTGGCTGGATGGAGTTTTGCCTGTTTTGGTTGGATGGAGTTTTGCCTGTTTTGGTTGGATGGAGTTTTGCTTGTTTTGGTTGGATGGAGTTTTGCCTGTTTTGGCTGGATGGAGTTTTGCCTGTTTTGGTTGGATGGAGTTTTGCCTGTTTTGGCTAGATGGAGTTTTGCCTGTTATGGTTGGATGGAGTTTTGCTTGTTTTGGTTGGATGGAGTTTTGCCTGTTTTGGTTGGATGGAGTTTTGCCTGTTTTGGTTGGATGGAGTTTTGCCTGTTTTGGTTGGATGGAGTTTTGCCTGTTTTGGTTGGATGGAGTTTTGCCTGTTATGATTGGATGGAGTTTTGCCTGTTTTGGTTGGATGGAGTTTTGCCTGTTATGTTTGGATGGAGTTTTGCCTGTTTTGGCTGGATGGAGTTTTGCCTGTTTTGGTTGGATGGAGTTTTGCCTGTTTTGGTTGGATGGAGTTTTGCCTGTTATGGCTGGATGGAGTTTTGCCTGTTTTGGCTGGATGGAGTTTTGCCTGTTTTGGTTGGATGGAGTTTTGCCTGTTTTGGCTGGATGGAGTTTTGCCTGTTTTGGCTGGATGGAGTTTTGCCTGTTTTGGCTGGATGGAGTTTTGCCTGTTATGGCTGGATGGAGTTTTGCCTGTTTTGGCTGGATGGAGTTTTGCCTGTTTTGGTTGGATGGAGTTTTGCCTGTTTTGGCTGGATGGAGTTTTGCCTGTTTTGGTTGGATGGAGTTTTGCCTGTTATGGTTGGATGGAGTTTTGCCTGTTTTGGCAGGATGGAGTTTTGCCAGTTTTGGCTGGATGGAGTTTTGCCTGTTTTGGTTGGATGGAGTTTTGCCTGTTATGGTTGGATGGAGTTTTGCCTGTTTTGGTTGGATGGAGTTTTGCCTGTTATGGTTGGATGGAGTTTTGCCTGTTTTGGCTGGATGGAGTTTTGGATGCACTGGGCCTCTCAGAATGAAAGGGAAATATTTGCACGACCCATTTCTCAGAGACCCAGTTAGGTTAAAAGGTCATGCAGGGGCTTCAGCCGGTTTTTATTAATAAACAACCGTCATTGCAGGAGGGCTGGGAGGACGGGTCAGGGAGACACCTCTGGCTGATTTTTACCCCTGTCACTTATTTCCTTTGTATGATCGTTAGAGGTCCTGGTGAGTCCCAAAGCTAAAGGGGTCTCTTCAGAACCCCAACCTTCAACTTGCTCTTCTCCTCCATTCCTCCCCTCTCCTCCGTTCCTCCCCTCTCCTTCCATTCATCCCAGCACTGCGCTGCCCAAAGCATTTCATTCGTATCCCCTGGAAACCGCTCCGCATTCTTTAAACTTCAAGAAAGAGAAAAAGAAAGAGGAGGAGGAGGAAGAGAAAAAAGGTCTCTTCCATGTTTGGCCCTTTGATCAGAGCTTCATCTCTAAAACAGATGTATGACCACTGGGCTGCTTGTGGCAACAAACACTCTGCCGAAAGAATGGTCCTGGATCACTCTTTAGCATCTTCACACCTCTGAATCACGCCATACAAATAAAGGGCAGAGCTTGTGTATTCTAACAAATATTTTTCTGCCCCCAAGAGAGAAGGAGATAAAGAAAGAGAGAGAGAGAGAGAGAGAGAGAGAGAGACAGAGAGATAGAGAAAGATACAGAAAGACAGACAGTGAGAGAGAGACAGCGAGTCAAAGAGAGAGAGACAGAGAGAGAGAGAGAGAGAGAGATAGAGAGAAAGATAGAGATAGAGAGAGAGACCGACAGAAGGAGAGAAAGAGAGAGAGACAGAGAAAGACAGAGAAAGAGAGAGAGATAGAGAGATAGAGCAAGATAAAGAAAGAGAGACAGTGAGAGAGAGACAGCGAGTCAAAGAGAGAGAGACAGAGAGAGAGAGAGAGAGACAGAGAGATAGAGAAAGATAAAGAAAGAGAGAGACAGAGAGACAGAGAGAGATAGAGAGAGAAAGACAGAGATAGAGAGAGAGAGACTCACAGAAGGAGAGAAAGAAAGAGAGAGAGACAGAGAAAGACAGTCACCCTGCACACCCTAATTGACAACCAAACAAACCAACAAAAAAAAAGCAAAGTCTTCTCATGCTTTGTTGATTTCAAAAAAGCCTTCGACTCAATTTGGCATGAGGGTCTGCTATACAAACTGATGGAAAGTGGTGTTGGGGGTAAAACATACGACATTATAAAATCCATGTACACAAACAACAAGTGTGCGGTTAAAATTGGCAAAACACACACACATTTCTTCACACAGGGTTGTGGGGTTAGACAGGGATGCAGCTTAAGCCCCACCCTCTTCAACATACAGTGCCTTGCGAAAGTATTCGGCCCCCTTGAACTTTGCGACCTTTTGCCACATTTCAGGCTTCAAACATAAAGATATAAAACTGTATTTTTTTGTGAAGAATCAACAACAAGTGGGACACAATCATGAAGTGGAACGACATTTATTAGATATTTCAAACTTTTTTAACAAATCAAAAACTGAAAAATTGGGCGTGCAAAATTATTCAGCCCCTTTACTTTCAGTGCAGCAAACTCCCTCCAGAAGTTCAGTGAGGATCTCTGAATGATCCAATGTTGACCTAAATGACTAATGATAATAAATACAATCCACCTGTGTGTAATCAAGTCTCCGTATAAATGCACCTGCACTGTGATAGTCTCAGAGGTCCGTTAAAAGCGCAAAGAGCATCATGAAGAACAAGGAACACACCAGGCAGGTCCGAGATACTGTTGTGAAGAAGTTTAAAGCCGGATTTGGATACAAAAAGATTTCCCAAGCTTTAAACATCCCAAGGAGCACTGTGCAAGCGATAATATTGAAATTGAAGGAGTATCAGACCACTGCAAATCTACCAAGACCTGGCCGTCCCTCTAAACTTTCAGCTCATACAAGGAGAAGACTGATCAGAGATGCAGCCAAGAGGCCCATGATCACTCTGGATGAACTGCAGAGATATACAGCTGAGGTGGGAGACTCTGTCCATAGGACAACAATCAGTTGTATATTGCACAAATCTGGCCTTTATGGAAGACTGGCAAGAAGAAAGCCATTTCTTAAAGATATCCATAAAAGTGTTGTTTAAAGTTTGCCACAAGCCACCTGGGAGACACACCAAACATGTGGAAGAAGGTGCTCTGGTCAGATGAAACCAAAATTGAACTTTTTGGCAACAATGCAAAACGTTATGTTTGGCGTAAAAGCAACACAGCTGAACACACCATCCCCACTGTCAAACATGGTGGTGGCAGCATCATGGTTTGGGCCTGCTTTTCTTCAGCAGGGACAGGGAAGATGGTTAAAATTGATGGGAAGATGGATGGAGCCAAATACAGGACCATTCTGGAAGAAAACCTGATGGAGTCTGCAAAAGACCTGAGACTGGGACAGAGATTTGTCTTCCAACAAGACAATGATCCAAAACATAAAGCAAAATCTACAATGGAATGGTTCAAAAATAAACATATCCAGGTGTTAGAATGGCCAAGTCAAAGTCCAGACCTGAATCCAATCGAGAATCTGTGGAAAGAACTGAAAACTGCTGTTCACAAATGCTCTCCATCCAACCTCACTGAGCTCGAGCTGTTTTGCAAGGAGGAATGGGCAAAAATGTCAGTCTCTCAATGTGCAAAACTGATAGAGACATACCCCAAGCGACTTACAGCTGTAATCGCAGCAAAAGGTGGCGCTACAAAGTATTAACTTAAGGGGGCTGAATAATTTTGCACGCCCAATTTTTCAGTTTTTGATTTGTTAAAAAAGTTTGAAATATCCAATAAATGTCGTTCCACTTCATGATTGTGTCCCACTTGTTGTTGATTCTTCACAAAAAATACAGTTTTATATCTTTATGTTTGAAGCATGAAATGTGGCAAAAGGTCGCAAAGTTCAAGGGGGCCGAATACTTTCGCAAGGCACTGTATATATCAACGAATTGGCGCGGGCACTAGAAAAGTCTGCAGCACCCGGCCTCCCCCTGCTAGAATCCGAAGTCAAATGTCTACTGTTTGCTGATGATCTGGTGCTTCTGTCACCAACCAAGGAGGGACTACAGCAGCACCTAGATCTTTTGCACAGATTCTGTCAGACCTGGGCCCTGACAGTAAATCTCAGTAAGACCAAAATAATGGTGTTCCAAAAAAGGTCCAGTCACCAGGACCACAAATACAAATTTCATCTGGACACTGTTGCCCTAGAGCACACAAAAAACTATACATACCTTGGCCTAAACATCAGCGCCACAGGTAACTTCCACAAAGCTGTGAATGATCTGAGAGACAAGGCAAGAAGGGCATTCTATGCCATCAAAAGGAACATACATTTCAACATACCAATTAGGTTTTTGCTAAAAATACTTGAATCAGTCATAGAGCCCATTGCCCTTTATGGTTGTGAGGTCTGGGGTCCGCTCACCAACCAAGACTTCATAAAATGGGAAAAACACCAAATTGAGACTCTGCACGCAGAATTCTGCAAAAATATCCTCAGTGTACAACGTAGAACACCAAATAATGCATGCAGAGCAGAATTAGGCCGATACCCACTAATTATCAAAATCCAGAAAAGAGCCGTTAAATTCTATAACCACCTAAAATGAAGCGAGTCCCAAACTTTCCATAACAAAGCCATCACCTACAGAGAGATGAACCTGGAGAAGAGTCCCCTAAGCAAGCTGGTCCTGGGGCTCTGTTCACAAACACAAACACACCCTACAGAGCCCCAGGACAACAGCACAATTAGACCCAACCAAATCATGAGAAAACAAAAAGATAATTACTTGACACATTGGAAAGAATTAACAAAAAAACAGAGCAAACTAGAATGCTTTTTGGCCCTACACAGAGAGTACACAGCGGCGGAATACCTGACCACTGTGACTGACCCAAAATTAAGGAAAGCTTTGACTATGTACAGACTCAGTGAGCATAGCCTTGCTATTGAGAAAGGCCGCCGTAGGCAGACATGGCTCTCAAGAGAAGACAGGCTATGTGCTCACTGCCCACAAAATGAGGTGGAAACTGAGCTGCACTTCCTAACCTCCTGCCCAATGTATGGCCATATTAGAGAGACATATTTCCCTCAGATTACACAGATCCACAAAGAATTCGAAAACAAATCCAATTTTGAAAAACTCCCATATCTACTGAGTGAAATTCCACAGTGTGTCATCACAGCAGCAAGATTTGTGACCTGTTGCCACGAGAAAAGGGCAACCAGTGAAGAACAAACACCATTGTAAATACAACCCATATTTATGCTTATTTATTTTATCTTGTGTCCTTTAACCATTTGTACATTGTTAAAACACTGTATATATATATAATATGACATTTGTAATGTCTTTATTGTTTTGAAACTTCTGTATGTGTAATGTTTACTGTTAATTTTTATTGTTTTTCACTTTATATATTCACTTTATATATTATCTACCTCACTTGCTTTGGCAATGTTAACACATGTTTGCCATGCCAATAAAGCCCATGAATTGAATTGAATTGAATTTAATTTAATTTAATTGAGAGAGAGAGAGACAGAGAGATAGAGAAAGATATAGAAAGAGAGACAGTGAGAGAGAGACAGCGAGTCAAAGAGAGAGAGAGAGATGTAATGTTTACTGTTAATTTTTATTGTTTATTTCACTTTATATATTATCTACCTCACTTGCTTTGGCAATGTTAACACATGTTTCCCATGCCAATAAAGCCCTTGAATTGAATTGAAAAATTGAGAGAGAGAGAGAGACAGACAGAAGGAGAGAAAGACAGAAAGAGAGAGAGAGACCGACAGAAGGAGAGAATGACAAAGAGAGAGAGAGGGTGGAGAGAGGGAGAGAGAGTGAGAAAGGGAGAGAGGGAGAGAGAGTGAGGAAGTGAGAGACGGAGAGAGACAGAGAGAGAGAGAAAGACAGAGAAAGAGAGAGCGAGAGAGAGAGAGAGAGAGAGAGAGAGAGAGAGAGAGAGAGAGAGACCGACAGAGAGAGAGAAAGACAGAGAGAGAGCGAGAGAGAGAGACAGAGGGTGAGAGAGTGAGGAAGTGAGAGAAAGAGAAAGATAGAGCGAGAGAGACAGAGAGGGAGAGAGAGTGAGAGACAGAGAAAGACAGAGAGATAGAGAGACAGAGAGACAGAGCTCCAGGCTGTGTCCCTTTAATACCTGTGTCTACATACAGCTTCTTTACATAATGTTTGTAAACGTTCCCCGAACCACACTACACTGAAGATAATCCACTAATGTGAATGGTGCAGGGGTGGGGGGTGCCATACAGTATATGATGGAGCATGTAATTCTATCCTGATAAAACTACTGTCTAGGGACAGAGGTAGGACAGGGGGGGGGGTATGTGTTTAATCTTTCCAATCCATATTTATCTGTGGAGAGTGAATGCTTTGCTAGAAATCTGTTTCAAACGCCTGTCTGAAGTCATCGAAGTGATGAGAGGAAACTGACATGTCTTTCTGTCTTCTGAAGGGGTTATTTATGTTTTAGAAAATCCATTAGCTTTCTCCCTGAGGTGTGTATTTTCCTGTGTCATTTCAGGTCTTTGTACATTTGGTCAAAGTCCCTCTATCCTATCCTTTCCCCAGTCATCGAGGACCAGTCCCTCTATCCTATCCTTTCCCCAGTCATCGAGGACCAGTCCCTCTATCCTTTCCCCAGTCATCGAGGACCATTCCCTCTATCCTATCCTTTCCCCAGTCATCGAGGACCAGTCCCTCTATCCTATCCTTTCCCCGGTCACCGAGGACCAGTCCCTCTATCCTATCCTTACCCCAGTCATCGAGTACCAGTCCCTCTATCCTATCCTTTCCCCAGTCATTGAGGACCAGTCCCTCTATCCTATCCTTTCTCCAGTCATCGAGGACCAGTCCCTCTATCCTCTCCTTTCCCCAGTCATCGAGGACCAGTCTCCCTATCCTATCCTTTCCCCAGTCATCGAGGACCAGTCCATCTATCCTATCCTTTCCCCAGTCATCGAGGACCAGTCCCTCTATCCTATCCTTTCCCCAGTCATCGAGGACCGGTCCCTCTATCCTATCCTTTCCCCAGTCATCGAGGACCAGTCCCTCTATAATATCCTTTCCCCAGCCATCGAGGACCAGTCCTCTCTATCCTATCCTTTCCCCAGTCATCGAGGACCAGTCCCTCTATCCTATCCTTTCCCCAGTCATCGAGGACCAGTCCCTCTATCCTATCCTTTCCCCAGTCATCGAGGACCAGTCCCTCTATCCTAACCTTTCCCCAGTCATCGGGGACCAGTCCCTCTATAATATCCTTTCCCCAGTCATCAAGGACCAGTCCCTCTATCCTATCCTTTCCCCAGTCATCGAGGACCAGTCCCTCTATCTTTCCCCAGTCATCGAGGACCAGTCCCTCTATCCTATCCTTTCCCCAGTCATCGAGGACCAGTCCCTCTATCCTATCCTTTCCCCAGTCATCGAGGACCAGTCCCTCTATCCTTTCCCCAGTCATCGAGGACCAGTCCCTCTACCCTTTCCCCAGTCATCGAGGACCAGTCCCTCTATCCTATCCTTTCCCCAGTCATTGAGGACCAGTCCCTCTATCCTATCCTTTCCCCAGTCATCGAGGACCAGTCCCTCTATCCTATCCTTTCCCCAGTCATCGAGGACCAGTCCCTCTATCCTATCCTTTTCCCAGTCATCGAGGACCAGTCCCCCTATCCTATCCTTTCCCCAGTCATCGAGGACCAGTCCCCCTATAATATCCTTTCCCCAGTCATCGAGGACCAGTCCCCCTATCCTATGCTTTCCCAGTCATCGAGGACCAGTCCCCCTATCCTATGCTTTCTCCAGTCATCGAGGACCAGTCCCCCTATCCTATGCTTTCCCCAGTCATCGAGGACCAGTCCCCCTATCCTGTCCTTTCCCCAGTCATCGAGGACCAGTCCCCCTATCGTATGCTTTCCCCAGTCATCGAGGAACAGTCCCTCTATCCTATCCTTTCCCCAGTCATCGAGGACCAGTCCCTCTATCCTATCCTTTCCCCAGTCATCGAGGACCAGTCCCTCTATCCTATCCTTTCCCCAGTCATCGAGGACCAGTCCCCCTATCCTATCCTTTCCCCAGTCATCGAGGACCAGTCCCTCTATCCTATCCTTTCCCCAGTCATCAAGGACCAGTCCCCCTATCCTATCCTTTCCCCAGTCATCGAGGACCAGTCCCTCTATCCTTTCCCCAGTCATCGAGGACCAGTCCCTCTATCCTTTCCCCAGTCATCGAGGACCAGTCCCTCTATCCTTTCCCCAGTCATCGAGGACCAGTCCCTCTATCCTTTCCCCAGTCATCGAGGACCAGTCCCTCTATCCTATCCTTCCCCAGACATCGAGGACCAGTCCCTCTATCCTATACTTTCCCCAGTCATTGAGTACCAGTCCCCATTTCCTATCCTTTCCCCAGTCATCGAGGACCAGTCCCTCTATCCTATCCTTTCCCCAGTCATCGAGGACCACTCCCTCTATCCTATCCTTTCCCCGGTCATCGAGGACCAGTCCCCCTATCCTATCCTTTCCCCAGTCATTGAGGACCAGTCCCTCTATCCTTTCCCCAGTCATCGAGGACCAGTCCCTCTATCCTATCCTTTCTCCAGTCATCGAGGACCAGTCCCTCTATCCTATCCTTTTCCCAGTCATCGAGGACCAGTCCCTCTATCCTATCCTTTCCCCAGTCATCGAGGACCAGTGCCTCTATCCTATCCTTTCCCCAGTCATCGAGGACCATTCCCTCTATCCTATCCTTTCCCGAGTCATCGAGGACCAGTCCCTCTATCCTATGCTTTCCCCAGTCATCGAGGACCAGTCTCTCTATCCTATCATTTCCCCAGTCATCGAGGACCAGTCCCTCTCTCCTATCCTTTCCCCAGTCATCGAGGACCAGTCCCTCTATCCTATCCTTTTCCCAGTCATCGAGGACCAGTCCCTCTATCCTATCCTTTCCCCGGTCATCGAGGACCAGTGCCCCTATCCTATCCTTTCCCCAGTCATCGAGGACCAGTCCCTCTATCCTTTTCCCAGTCATCGAGGACTAGTCCCTCTATCCTCTCCTTTCCCCAGTCATCGAGGACAAGTCCCTCTATCCTATCCTTTCCCCAGTCATCGAGGACCAGTCCCCCTATAATATCCTTTCCCCAGTCATAGAGGACCAGTCCCCCTATCCTATGCTTTCTCCAGTCATCGAGGACCAGTCCCTCTATCCTATCCTTTCCCCAGTCATCGAGGACCAGTCTCCCTATCCTATCCTTTCCCCAGTCATCGAGGACCAGTCCCTCTATCCTATCCTTTCCCCAGTCATCGAGGACCAGTCCCTCTATCCTATCCTTTCCCCAGTCATTGAGGACCAGTCCCTCTATCCTATTCTTTCCCCAGTCCACGAGGACCAGTACCTCTATCCTATCCTTTCCCCAGTCATCGAGGACCGGTCCCTCTTTCCTATCCTTTCCCCAGTCATCGAGGACCAGTCCCTCTATAATATCCTTTCCCCAGCCATCGAGGACCAGTCCTCTCTATCCTATCCTTTCCCCAGTCATCGAGGACCAGTCCCTCTATCCTATCCTTTCCCCAGTCATCGAGGACCAGTCCCTCTATCCTATCCTTTCCCCAGTCATGGAGGACCAGTCCCTCTATCCTAACCTTTCCCCAGTCATCAGGGACCAGTCCCTCTATAATATCCTTTCCCCAGTCATCAAGGACCAGTCCCTCTATCCTATCCTTTCCCCAGTCATCGAGGACCAGTCCCTCTATCCTATCCTTTCCCCGGTCATCGAGGACCAGTCCCTCTATCCTATCCTTTCCCCAGTCATTGAGGACCAGTCCCTCTATCCTATTCTTTCCCCAGTCCACGAGGACCAGTACCTCTATCCTATCCTTTCCCCAGTCATCGAGGACCGGTCCCTCTATCCTATCCTTTCCCCAGTCATCGAGGAACTGTCCCCCTATAATATCCTTTCCCCAGTCATCGAGGACCAGTCCCCCTATCCTATGCTTTCCCCAGTCATCGAGGACCAGTCCCCCTATCCTATGCTTTCCCCAGTCATCGAGGACCAGTCCCCCTATCCTGTCCTTTCCCCAGTCATCGAGGACCAGTCCCCCTATCGTATGCTTTCCCCAGTCATCGAGGAACAGTCCCTCTATCCTATCCTTTCCCCAGTCATCGAGGACCAGTCCTTCTATCCTATCCTTTCCCCAGTCATCGAGGACCAGTCCCTCTATCCTATCCTTTCCCCAGTCATCGAGGACCAGTCCCCCTATCCTATCCTTTCCCCAGTCATCGAGGACCAGTCCCTCTATCCTATCCTTTCCCCAGTCATCAAGGACCAGTCCCCCTATCCTATCCTTTCCCCAGTCATCGAGGACCAGTCCCTCTATCCTTTCCCCAGTCATCGAGGACCAGTCCCTCTATCCTTTCCCCAGTCATCGAGGACCAGTCCCTCTATCCTTTCCCCAGTCATCGAGGACCAGTCCCTCTATCCTTTCCCCAGTCATCGAGGACCAGTCCCTCTATCCTTTCCCCAGTCATCGAGGACCAGTCCATCTATCCTTTCCCCAATCATCGAGGACCAGTCCCTCTATCCTTTCCCCAGTCATCGAGGACCAGTCCCTCTATCCTATCCTTTCCCCGGTCATCGAGGACCAGTCCCCCTATCCTATCCTTTCCCCAGTCATCGAAGACCAGTCCCTCTATCCTTTCCCCAGTCATCGAGGACCAGTCCCTCTATCCTATCCTTTCTCCAGTCATCGAGGACCAGTCCCTCTATCCTATCCTTTTCCCAGTCATCGAGGACCAGTCCCTCTATCCTATCCTTTCCCCAGTCATCGAGGACCAGTGCCTCTATCCTATCCTTTCCCCAGTCATCGAGGACCATTCCCTCTATCCTATCCTTTCCCGAGTCATCGAGGACCAGTCCCTCTATCCTATGCTTTCCCCAGTCATCGAGGACCAGTCTCTCTATCCTATCATTTCCCCAGTCATCGAGGACCAGTCCCTCTCTCCTATCCTTTCCCCAGTCATCGAGGACCAGTCCCTCTATAATATCCTTTCCCCAGCCATCGAGGACCAGTCCTCTCTATCCTATCCTTTCCCCAGTCATCGAGGACCAGTCCCTCTATCCTATCCTTTCCCCAGTCATCGAGGACCAGTCCCTCTATCCTATCCTTTCCCCAGTCATGGAGGACCAGTCCCTCTATCCTAACCTTTCCCCAGTCATCAGGGACCAGTCCCTCTATAATATCCTTTCCCCAGTCATCAAGGACCAGTCCCTCTATCCTATCCTTTCCCCAGTCATCGAGGACCAGTCCCTCTATCCTATCCTTTCCCCGGTCATCGAGGACCAGTCCCTCTATCCTATCCTTTCCCCAGTCATTGAGGACCAGTCCCTCTATCCTATTCTTTCCCCAGTCCACGAGGACCAGTACCTCTATCCTATCCTTTCCCCAGTCATCGAGGACCGGTCCCTCTATCCTATCCTTTCCCCAGTCATCGAGGAACTGTCCCCCTATAATATCCTTTCCCCAGTCATCGAGGACCAGTCCCCCTATCCTATGCTTTCCCCAGTCATCGAGGACCAGTCCCCCTATCCTATGCTTTCCCCAGTCATCGAGGACCAGTCCCCCTATCCTGTCCTTTCCCCAGTCATCGAGGACCAGTCCCCCTATCGTATGCTTTCCCCAGTCATCGAGGAACAGTCCCTCTATCCTATCCTTTCCCCAGTCATCGAGGACCAGTCCTTCTATCCTATCCTTTCCCCAGTCATCGAGGACCAGTCCCTCTATCCTATCCTTTCCCCAGTCATCGAGGACCAGTCCCCCTATCCTATCCTTTCCCCAGTCATCGAGGACCAATCCCTCTATCCTATCCTTTCCCCAGTCATCAAGGACCAGTCCCCCTATCCTATCCTTTCCCCAGTCATCGAGGACCAGTCCCTCTATCCTTTCCCCAGTCATCGAGGACCAGTCCCTCTATCCTTTCCCCAGTCATCGAGGACCAGTCCCTCTATCCTTTCCCCAGTCATCGAGGACCAGTCCCTCTATCCTTTCCCCAGTCATCGAGGACCAGTCCCTCTATCCTTTCCCCAGTCATCGAGGACCAGTCCCTCTATCCTTTCCCCAGTCATCGAGGACCAGTCCCTCTATCCTATCCTTTCCCCGGTCATCGAGGACCAGTCCCCCTATCCTATCCTTTCCCCAATCATCGAGGACCAGTCCCTCTATCCTTTCCCCAGTCATCGAGGACCAGTCCCTCTATCCTATCCTTTCCCCGGTCATCGAGGACCAGTGCCTCTATCCTATCCTTTCCCCAGTCATCGAGGACCATTCCCTCTATCCTATCCTTTCCCGAGTCATCGAGGACCAGTCCCTCTATCCTATGCTTTCCCCAGTCATCGAGGACCAGTCTCTCTATCCTATCATTTCCCCAGTCATCGAGGACCAGTCCCTCTCTCCTATCCTTTCCCCAGTCATCGAGGACCAGTCCCTCTATCCTATCCTTTTCCCAGTCATCGAGGACCAGTCCCTCTATCCTATCCTTTCCCCGGTCATCGAGGACCAGTCCCCCTATCCTATCCTTTCCCCAGTCATCGAGGACCAGTCCCTCTATCCTTTTCCCAGTCATCGAGGACTAGTCCCTCTATCCTCTCCTTTCCCCAGTCATCGAGGACCAGTCCCTCTATCCTATCCTTTCCCCAGTCATCGAGGACCAGTCCCCCTATAATATCCTTTCCCCAGTCATAGAGGACCAGTCACCCTATCCTATGCTTTCTCCAGTCATCGAGGACCAGTCCCTCTATCCTATCCTTTCCCCAGTCATCGAGGACCAGTCTCCCTATCCTATCCTTTCCCCAGTCATCGAGGACCAGTTCCTCTATCCTATCCTTTCCCCAGTCATCGAGGACCAGTCCCTCTATCCTATCCTTTCCCCAGTCATTGAGGACCAGTCCCTCTATCCTATTCTTTCCCCAGTCCACGAGGACCAGTACCTCTATCCTATCCTTTCCCCAGTCATCGAGGACCGGTCCCTCTATCCTATCCTTTCCCCAGTCATCGAGGACCAGTCCCTCTATAATATCCTTTCCCCAGCCATCGAGGACCAGTCCTCTCTATCCTATCCTTTCCCCAGTCATCGAGAACCAGTCCCTCTATCCTATCCTTTCCCCAGTCATCGAGGACCAGTCCCTCTATCCTATCCTTTCCCCAGTCATGGAGGACCAGTCCCTCTATCCTAACCTTTCCCCAGTCATCAGGGACCAGTCCCTCTATAATATCCTTTCCCCAGTCATCAAGGACCAGTCCCTCTATCCTATCCTTTCCCCAGTCATCGAGGACCAGTCCCTCTATCCTATCCTTTCCCCGGTCATCGAGGACCAGTCCCTCTATCCTATCCTTTCCCCAGTCATTGAGGACCAGTCCCTCTATCCTATTCTTTCCCCAGTCCACGAGGACCAGTACCTCTATCCTATCCTTTCCCCAGTCATCGAGGACCGGTCCCTCTATCCTATCCTTTCCCCAGTCATCTAGGAACAGTCCCCCTATAATATCCTTTCCCCAGTCATCGAGGACCAGTCCCCCTATCCTATGCTTTCCCCAGTCATCGAGGACCAGTCCCCCTATCCTATGCTTTCCCCAGTCATCGAGGACCAGTCCCCCTATCCTGTCCTTTCCCCAGTCATCGAGGACCAGTCCCCCTATCGTATGCTTTCCCCAGTCATCGAGGAACAGTCCCTCTATCCTATCCTTTCCCCAGTCATCGAGGACCAGTCCCTCTATCCTATCCTTTCCCCAGTCATCGAGGACCAGTCCCTCTATCCTATCCTTTCCCCAGTCATCGAGGACCAGTCCCCCTATCCTATCCTTTCCCCAGTCATCGAGGACCAGTCCCTCTATCCTATCCTTTCCCCAGTCATCGAGGACCAGTCCCCCTATCCTATCCTTTCCCCAGTCATCGAGGACCAGTCCCTCTATCCTTTCCCCAGTCATCGAGGACCAGTCCCTCTATCCTTTCCCCAGTCATCGAGGACCAGTCCCTCTATCCTTTCCCCAGTCATCGAGGACCAGTCCCTCTATCCTTTCCCCAGTCATCGAGGACCAGTCCCTCTATCCTTTCCCCAGTCATCGAGGACCAGTCCCTCTATCCTTTCCCCAGTCATCGAGGACCAGTCCCTCTATCCTTTCCCCAGTCATCGAGGACCAGTCCCTCTATCCTATCCTTCCCCAGACATCGAGGACCAGTCCCTCTATCCTATCCTTTCCCCAGTCATTGAGGACCAGTCCCCCTATCCTATCCTTTCCCCAGTCATCGAGGACCAGTCCCTCTATCCTATCCTTTCCCCAGTCATCGAGGACCACTCCCTCTATCCTATCCTTTCCCCGGTCATCGAGGACCAGTCCCCCTATCCTATCCTTTCCCCAGTCATCGAGGACCAGTCCCTCTATCCTTTCCCCAGTCATCGAGGACCAGTCCCTCTATCCTATCCTTTCTCCAGTCATCGAGGACCAGTCCCTCTATCCTATCCTTTTCCCAGTCATCGAGGACCAGTCCCTCTATCCTTTCCCCAGTCATCGAGGACCAGTCCCTCTATCCTATCCTTTCTCCAGTCATCGAGGACCAGTCCCTCTATCCTATCCTTTTCCCAGTCATCGAGGACCAGTCCCTCTATCCTATCCTTTCCCCAGTCATCGAGGACCAGTGCCTCTATCCTATCCTTTCCCCAGTCATCGAGGACCATTCCCTCTATCCTATCCTTTCCCGAGTCATCGAGGACCAGTCCCTCTATCCTATGCTTTCCCCAGTCATCGAGGACCAGTCTCTCTATCCTATCATTTCCCCAGTCATCGAGGACCAGTCCCTCTCTCCTATCCTTTCCCCAGTCATCGAGGACCAGTCCCTCTATCCTATCCTTTTGCCCAGTCATCGAGGACCAGTCCCTCTATCCTATCCTTTCCCCGGTCATCGAGGACCAGTCCCCCTATCCTATCCTTTCCCCAGTCATCGAGGACCAGTCCCTCTATCCTATCCTTTCCCCGGTCATCGAGGACCAGTCCCCCTATCCTATCCTTTCCCCAGTCATCGAGGACCAGTCCCTCTATCCTTTTCCCAGTCATCGAGGACTAGTCCCTCTATCCTCTCCTTTCCCCAGTCATCGAGGACCAGTCCCCCTATAATATCCTTTCCCCAGTCATAGAGGACCAGTCCCCCTATCCTATGCTTTCCCCAGTCATCGAGGACCAGTCCCTCTATCCTTTCCCCAGTCATCGAGGACCAGTCCCTCTATCCTATCCTTTCTCCAGTCATCGAGGACCAGTCCCTCTATCCTATCCTTTCTCCAGTCATCGAGGACCAGTCCCTCTATCCTATCCTTTTCCCAGTCATCGAGGACCAGTCCCTCTATCCTTTCCCCAGTCATCGAGGACCAGTCCCTCTATCCTATCCTTTCTCCAGTCATCGAGGACCAGTCCCTCTATCCTATCCTTTTCCCAGTCATCGAGGACCAGTCCCTCTATCCTATCCTTTCCCCAGTCATCGAGGACCAGTGCCTCTATCCTATCCTTTCCCCAGTCATCGAGGACCATTCCCTCTATCCTATCCTTTCCCGAGTCATCGAGGACCAGTCCCTCTATCCTATGCTTTCCCCAGTCATCGAGGACCAGTCTCTCTATCCTATCATTTCCCCAGTCATCGAGGACCAGTCCCTCTCTCCTATCCTTTCCCCAGTCATCGAGGACCAGTCCCTCTATCCTATCCTTTTCCCAGTCATCGAGGACCAGTCCCTCTATCCTATCCTTTCCCCGGTCATCGAGGACCAGTCCCCCTATCCTATCCTTTCCCCAGTCATCGAGGACCAGTCCCTCTATCCTATCCTTTCCCCGGTCATCGAGGACCAGTCCCCCTATCCTATCCTTTCCCCAGTCATCGAGGACCAGTCCCTCTATCCTTTTCCCAGTCATCGAGGACTAGTCCCTCTATCCTCTCCTTTCCCCAGTCATCGAGGACCAGTCCCCCTATAATATCCTTTCCCCAGTCATAGAGGACCAGTCCCCCTATCCTATGCTTTCTCCAGTCATCGAGGACCAGTCCCTCTATCCTATCCTTTCCCCAGTCATCGAGGACCAGTCTCCCTATCCTATCCTTTCCCCAGTCATCGAGGACCAGTTCCTCTATCCTATCCTTTCCCCAGTCATCGAGGACCAGTCCCTCTATCCTATCCTTTCCCCAGTCATTGAGGACCAGTCCCTCTATCCTATTCTTTCCCCAGTCCACGAGGACCAGTACCTCTATCCTATCCTTTCCCCAGTCATCGAGGACCGGTCCCTCTATCCTATCCTTTCCCCAGTCATCGAGGACCAGTCCCTCTATAATATCCTTTCCCCAGCCATCGAGGACCAGTCCTCTCTATCCTATCCTTTCCCCAGTCATCGAGGAACAGTCCCCCTATAATATCCTTTCCCCAGTCATCGAGGACCAGTCCCCCTATCCTATGCTTTCCCCAGTCATCGAGGACCAGTCCCCCTATCCTATGCTTTCCCCAGTCATCGAGGACCAGTCCCCCTATCCTGTCCTTTCCCCAGTCATCGAGGACCAGTCCCCCTATCGTATGCTTTCCCCAGTCATCGAGGAACAGTCCCTCTATCCTATCCTTTCCCCAGTCATCGAGGACCAGTCCCTCTATCCTATCCTTTCCCCAGTCATCGAGTACCAGTCCCTCTATCCTATCCTTTCCCCAGTCATCGAGGACCAGTCCCCCTATCCTATCCTTTCCCCAGTCATCGAGGACCAGTCCCTCTATCCTATCCTTTCCCCAGTCATCAAGGACCAGTCCCCCTATCCTATCCTTTCCCCAGTCATCGAGGACCAGTCCCTCTATCCTTTCCCCAGTCATCGAGGACCAGTCCCTTTATCCTTTCCCCAGTCATCGAGGACCAGTCCCTCTATCCTTTCCCCAGTCATCGAGGACCAGTCCCTCTATCCTTTCCCCAGTCATCGAGGACCAGTCCCTCTATCCTTTCCCCAGTCATCGAGGACCAGTCCCTCTATCCTTTCCCCAGTCATCGAGGACCAGTCCCTCTATCCTTTCCCCAGTCGTCGAGGACCAGTCCCTCTATCCTATCCTTCCCCAGACATCGAGGACCAGTCCTCCTATCCTATCCTTTCCCCAGTCATCGAGGACCAGTCCCTCTATCCTTTCCCCAGTCATCGAGGACCAGTCCCTCTATCCTATCCTTTCTCCAGTCATCGAGGACCAGTCCCTCTATCCTATCCTTTTCCCAGTCATCGAGGACCAGTCCCTCTATCCTATCCTTTCCCCAGTCATCGAGGACCAGTGCCTCTATCCTTTCCCCAGTCATCGAGGACCATTCCCTCTATCCTATCCTTTCCCGAGTCATCGAGGACCAGTCCCTCTATCCTATGCTTTCCCCAGTCATCGAGGACCAGTCTCTCTATCCTATCATTTCCCCAGTCATCGAGGACCAGTCCCTCTCTCCTATCCTTTCCCCAGTCATCGAGGACCAGTCCCTCTATCCTATCCTTTCCCCAGTCATCGAGGACCAGTCCCTCTATCCTATCCTTTCCCCGGTCATCGAGGACCAGTCCCCCTATCCTATCCTTTCCCCAGTCATCGAGGACCAGTCCCTCTCTCCTATCCTTTCCCCAGTCATCGAGGACCAGTCCCTCTATCCTATCCTTTCCCCAGTCATCGAGGACCAGTCCCTATCCTATCCTTTCCCCGGTCATCGAGGACCAGTCCCCCTATCCTATCCTTTCCCCAGTCATCGAGGACCAGTCCCTCTATCCTTTTCCCAGTCATCGAGGAGTAGTCCCTCTATCCTATCCTTTCCCCAGTCATCGAGGACCAGTCCCCCTATAATATCCTTTCCCCAGTCATAGAGGACCAGTCCCCCTATCCTATGCTTTCTCCAGTCATTGAGGACCAGTCCCTCTATCCTATCCTTTCCCCAGTCATCGAGGACCAGTCTCCCTATCCTATTCTTTCCCCAGTCCACGAGGACCAGTCCCTCTATCCTATCCTTTCCCCAGTCATTGAGGACCAGTCCCTCTATCCTATTCTTTCCCCAGTCCACGAGGACCAGTACCTCTATCCTATCCTTTCCCCAGTCATCGAGGACCGGTCCCTCTATCCTATCCTTTCCCCAGTCATCGAGGACCAGTCCCTCTATAATATCCTTTCCCCAGCCATCGAGGACCAGTCCTCGCTATCCTATCCTTTCCCCAGTCATCGAGGACCAGTCCCTCTATCCTATCCTTTCCCCAGTCATCGAGGACCAGTCCCTCTATCCTATCCTTTCCCCAGTCATGGAGGACCAGTCCCTCTATCCTAACCTTTCCCCAGTCATCGGGGACCAGTCCCTCTATAATATCCTTTCCCCAGTCATCAAGGACCAATCCCTCTATCCTATCCTTTCCCCAGTCATCGAGGACCAGTCCCTCTATAATATCCTTTCCCCAGCCATCGAGGACCAGTCCTCGCTATCCTATCCTTTCCCCAGTCATCGAGGACCAGTCCCTCTATCCTATCCTTTCCCCAGTCCACGAGGACCAGTCCCTATCCTATCCTTTCCCCGGTCATCGAGGACCAGTCCCTCTATCCTATCCTTTCCCCAGTCATCGAGGACCAGTCCCTCTATCCTTTCCCCAGTCATCGAGGACCAGTCCCTCTATCCTTTCCCCAGTCATCGAGGACCAGTCCCTCTATCCTATCCTTTCCCCAGTCATCGAGGACCAGTCCCTCTATCCTATCCTTTCCCCAGTCATCGAGGACCATTCCCTCTATCCTTTCCCCAGTCATCGAGGACCAGTCCCTCTACCCTTTCCCCAGTCATCGAGGACCAGTCCCTCTATCCTATCCTTTCCCCAGTCATTGAGGACCAGTCCCTCTATCCTATCCTTTCCCCAGTCATCGAGGACCAGTCCCTCTATCCTATCCTTTCCCCAGTCATCGAGGACCAGTCCCTCTATCCTATCCTTTCCCCAGTCATTGAGGACCAGTCCCTCTATCCTATCCTTTCCCCAGTCATCGAGGACCAGTCCCTCTATCCTTTCCCCAGTCATCAAGGACCAGTCCCTCTATCCTTTCCCCAGTCATCGAGGACCAGTCCCTCTATCCTATCCTTTCCCCAGTCATCGAGGACCAGTCCCTCTATCCTATCCTTTCCCCAGTCATCGAGGACCATTCCCTCTATCCTTTCCCCAGTCATCGAGGACCAGTCCCTCTACCCTTTCCCCAGTCATCGAGGACCAGTCCCTCTATCCTATCCTTTCCCCAGTCATTGAGGACCAGTCCCTCTATCCTATCCTTTCCCCAGTCATCGAGGACCAGTCCCTCTATCCTATCCTTTCCCCAGTCATCGAGGACCAGTCCCTCTATCCTATCCTTTCCACAGTCATCGAGGACCAGTCCCCCTATCCTATCCTTTCCCCAGTCATCGAGGACCAGTCCCCCTATAATATCCTTTCCCCAGTCATCGAGGACCAGTCCACCTATCCTATGCTTTCCCCAGTCATCGAGGACCAGTCCCCCTATCCTATGCTTTCCCCAGTCATTGAGGACCAGTCCCCCTATCCTGTCCTTTCCCCAGTCATCGAGGACCAGTCCCCCTATCGTATGCTTTCCCCAGTCATCGAGGAACAGTCCCTCTATCCTATCCTTTCCCCAGTCATCGAGGACCAGTCCCTCTATCCTATCCTTTCCCCAGTCATCGAGGACCAGTCCCCCTATCCTATCCTTTCCCCAGTCATCGAGGACCAGTCCCTCTATCCTATCCTTTCCCCAGTCATCAAGGACCAGTCCCCCTATCCTATCCTTTCCCCAGTCATCGAGGACCAGTCCCTCTATCCTTTCCCCAGTCATCGAGGACCAGTCCCTCTATCCTTTCCCCAGTCATCGAGGACCAGTCCCTCTATCCTTTCCCCAGTCATCGAGGACCAGTCCCTCTATCCTTTCCCCAGTCATCGAGGACCAGTCCCTCTATCCTTTCCCCAGTCATCGAGGACCAGTCCCTCTATCCTCTCCCCAGTCATCGAGGACCAGTCCCTCTATCCTTTCCCCAGTCATCGAGGACCAGTCCCTCTATCCTATCCTTCCCCAGACATCGAGGACCAGTCCCTCTATCCTATCCTTTCCCCAGTCATTGAGGACCAGTCCCCCTATCCTATCCTTTCCCCAGTCATCGAGGACCAGTCACTCTATCCTATCCTTTCCCCAGTCATCGAGGACCACTCCCTCTATCCTATCCTTTCCCCGGTCATCGAGGACCAGTCCCCCTATCCTATCCTTTCCCCAGTCATCGAGGACCATTCCCTCTATCCTTTCCCCAGTCATCGAGGACCAGTCCCTCTATCCTATCCTTTCTCCAGTCATCGAGGACCAGTCCCTCTATTCTATCCTTTTCCCAGTCATCGAGGACCAGTCCCTCTATCCTATCCTTTCCCCAGTCATCGAGGACCAGTGCCTCTATCCTATCCTTTCCCCAGTCATCGAGGACCATTCCCTCTATCCTATCCTTTCCCGAGTCATCGAGGACCAGTCCCTCTATCCTATGCTTTCCCCAGTCATCGAGGACCAGTCTCTCTATCCTATCATTTCCCCAGTCATCGAGGACCAGTCCCCCTATCCTATCCTTTCCCCAGTCATCGAGGACCAGTCCCTCTATCCTTTTCCCAGTCATCGAGGACTAGTACCACTATCCTCTCCTTTCCCCAGTCATCGAGGACCAGTCCCTCTATCCTATCCTTTCCCCAGTCATCGAGGACCAGTCCCCCTATAATATCCTTTCCCCAGTCATAGAGGACCAGTCCCCCTATCCTATGCTTTCCCCAGTCATCGAGGACCAGTCCCCCTATCCTATCCTTTCCCCAGTCATCGAGGACCAGTCCCTCTATCCTTTCCCCAGTCATCGAGGACCAGTCCCTCTATCCTATCCTTCCCCAGACATCGAGGACCAGTCCCTCTATCCTATCCTTTCCCCAGTCATTGAGGACCAGTCCCCCTATCCTATCCTTTCCCCAGTCATCGAGGACCAGTCCATCTATCCTATCCTTTCCCCAGTCATCGAGGACCAATCCCTCTATCCTATCCTTTCCCCGGTCATCGAGGACCAGTCCCCCTATCCTATCCTTTCCCCAGTCATCGAGGACCATTCCCTCTATCCTTTCCCCAGTCATCGAGGACCAGTCCCTCTATCCTATCCTTTCTCCAGTCATCGAGGACCAGTCCCTCTATCCTATCCTTTTCCCAGTCATCGAGGACCAGTCCCTCTATCCTATCCTTTCCCCAGTCATCGAGGACCAGTGCCTCTATCCTATCCTTTCCCCAGTCATCGAGGACCATTCCCTCTATCCTATCCTTTCCCGAGTCATCGAGGACCAGTCCCTCTATCCTATGCTTTCCCCAGTCATCGAGGACCAGTCCCTCTATCCTATCCTTTCCCCGGTCATCGAGGACCAGTCCCCCTATCCTATCCTTTCCCCAGTCATCGAGGACCAGTCCCTCTATCCTTTTCCCAGTCATCGAGGACTACTACCACTATCCTCTCCTTTCCCCAGTCATCGAGGACCAGTCCCTCTATCCTATCCTTTCCCCAGTCATCGAGGACCAGTCCCCCTATAATATCCTTTCCCCAGTCATAGAGGACCAGTCCCCCTATCCTATGCTTTCCCCAGTCATCGAGGACCAGTCCCCCTATCCTATCCTTTCCCCAGTCATCGAGGACCAGTCCCCCTATCCTATGCTTTCCCCATTCATCGAGGACCAGTCCCTCTATCCTATCCTTTCCCCAGTCATTGAGGACCCTCTAGCCTATCCTTTCCCCAGTCATCGAAGACCAGTCCCTCTATCCTATCCTTTCCCCAGTCATCGAGGACCAGTCCCCCTATCCTATCCTTTCCCCAGTCATCGAGGACCAGTCCCTCTATCCTTTCCCCAGTCATCGAGGACCAGTCCCTCTATCCTATCCTTTCCCCAGTCATCGAGGACCAGTCCCTCTATCCTTTCCCCAGTCATCGAGGACCAGTCCCTCTATCCTTTCCCCAGTCATCGAGGACCAGTCCCTCTATCCTTTCACCAGTCATCGAGGACCAGTCCCTCTATCCTTTCCCCAGTCATCGAGGACCAGTCCCTCTATCCTTTCCCCAGTCATCGAGGACCAGTCCCTCTATCCTATCCTTCCCCAGACATCGAGGACCAGTCCCTCTATCCTATCCTTTCCCCAGTCATTGAGGACCAGTCCCCCTATCCTATCCTTTCCCCAGTCATCGAGGACCAGTCCCTCTATCCTATCCTTTCCCCAGTCATCGAGGACCACTCCCTCTATCCTATCCTTTCCCCGGTCATCGAGGACCAGTCCCCCTATCCTATCCTTTCCCCAGTCATCGAGGACCAGTCCCTCTATCCTTTCCCCAGTCATCGAGGACCAGTCCCTCTATCCTATCCTTTCTCCAGTCATCGAGGACCAGTCCCTCTATCCTATCCTTTTCCCAGTCATCGAGGACCATTCCCTCTATCCTATCCTTTCCCCAGTCATCGAGGACCATTCCCTCTATCCTATCCTTTCCCCAGTCATTGAGGACCAGTCCCTCTATCCTATGCTTTCCCCAGTCATCGAGGACCAGTCTCTCTATCCTATCATTTCCCCAGTCATCGAGGACCAGTCCCTCTCTCCTATCCTTTCCCCAGTCATCGAGGACCAGTCCCTCTATCCTATCCTTTCCCCAGTCATCGAGGACCAGTCCCTCTATCCTTTCTTTTCCCCGGTCATCAAGGACCAGTCCCCCTATCCTATCCTTTCCCCAGTCATCGAGGACCAATCCCTCTATCCTTTTCCCAGTCATCGAGGACTAGTCCCTCTATCCTCTCCTTTCCCCAGTCATCGAGGTCCAGTCCCTCTATCCTATCCTTTCCCCAGTCATCGAGGACCAGTCCCCCTATAATATCCTTTCCCCAGTCATAGAGGACCAGTCCCCCTATCCTATGCTTTCCCCAGTCATCGAGGACCAGTCCCCCTATCCTATCCTTTCCCCAGTCATCGAGGACCAGTCCCCCTATCCTATGCTTTCCCCATTCATCGAGGACCAGTCCCTCTATCCTATCATTTCCCCAGTCACTGAGGACCAGTCCCTCTAGCCTATCCTTTCCCAGTCATCGAAGACCAGTCCCTCTATCCTATCCTTTCCCCAGTCATCGAGGACCAGTCCCCCTATCCTATCCTTTCCCCAGTCATCGAGGACCAGTCCCTCTATCCTTTCCCCAGTCATCGAGGACCAGTCCCTCTATCCTATTGTTTCTCCAATCAGCGAGGACCAGTCCCCCTATCCTATCCTTTCCACAAGTCATCAAGGACCAGTACCTCTATCCTATCCTTTCCCCAGTCATCGAGGACCAGTCCCTCTATCCTATCCTTTCCCCGGTCATCGAGGACCAGTCCCCGTATCCCATCCTTTCCCCAGTCATCGAGGACCAGTCCCTCTATCCTTTCCCCAGTCATCGAGGACAAGTCCCTCTATCCTATCCTTTGTCCAGTCATCGAGGACCAGTCCCTCTATCCTATCCTTTTCCCAGTCATCGAGGACCAGTCCCTCTATCCTATCCTTTCCCCAGTCATCGAGGACCAGTCCCTATATCCTATCCTTTCCCCAGTCATCGAGGACCAGTCCCCTATCCTATCCTTTCCCCAGTCATCAAGGACCAGTCCCTCTATCCTATCCTTTCCCCAGTCATTGAGGACCAGTCCCCCTATCCTATCCTTTCCCCAGTCATCGAGGACCAGTCACCCTATATTATTCTTTCCCCAGTCATAGAGGACCAGTCCCTCTATCCTATGCTTTCCCCAGTCATTGAGGACCAGTCCCCCTATCCTATCCTTTCCCCAGGCATCGAGGACCAGTCCCACTATCCTATCGTTTCTCCAATCAGCGAGGACCAGTCCCCCTATCCTATCCTTTCCCCAGTCATCGAGGACCAGTCTCTCTATCCTATCCTTTCCCCAGTCATCGAGGACCAGTCCCTCTATCCTATCCTTTCCCCGGTCATCGAGGACCAGTCCCCCTATCCTATCCTTTCCCCAGTCATCGAGGACCAGTCCCTCTATCCTTTCCCCAGTCATCGAGGACCAGTCTATCTATCCTATTCTTTCTCCTGTCATCGAGGACCAGTCCCTCTATCCTATCCTTTTCCCAGTCATCGAGGAACAGTCCCTCTATCCTATCCTTTCCCCAGTCATCGAGGACCAGTCCCTATATCCTATCCTTTCCCCAGTCATCGAGGACCAGTCCCCCTAACCTATCCTTTCCCCAGTCATCAAGGACCAGTCCCTCTATCCTATCCTTTCCCCAGTCATCGAGGACCAGTCCCCCTATCCTATCCTTTCCCCAGTCATTGAGGACCAGTCCCCCTATAATATCCTTTCCCCAGTCATAAAGGACCAGTCCCCCTATCCTATGCTTTCCCCAGTCAGAGAGGACCAGTCCCCCTATCCTATCCTTTTCTCAGTCATCGAGGACCAGTCCCTCTATCCTATTATTTCCCAGTCATCGAGGACCAGTCCCTCTATCCTATCCTTTCCCCAGTCATCGAGTACCAGTCCCTCTATCCTATCCTTTCCCCAGTCATCTAGGACCAGTGCCTCTATCCTATCCTTTCCCCAGTCATCGAGGACATGTCCCCCTATCCTATCCTTTCCCCAGTCATCGAGGACCAGTCCCTCTATCTTTTCCCCAGTCATCGAGGACCAGTCCCTCTATCCTTTCCCCAGTCATCGAGGACCAGTCCCTCTATCCTATCCTTTCCCCAGTCATCAAGGACCAGTCCCCCTATCCTATCCTTTCCCCAGTCATTGAGGACCAGTCCCTCTATCCTTTCCCCAGTCATCGAGGACCAGTCCCTCTATCCTATCCTTTCCCCAGTCATCGAGGACCAGTCCCTCTATCCTATCCTTTCCCCAGTCATCGAGGACCAGTCCCCCTATCCTATCCTTTCCCCAGTCATCGAGGACCAGTCCCTCTATCCTATCGTTTCTCCAATCAGCGAGGACCAGTCCCCCTATCCTATCCTTTCCCCAGTCATCGAGGACCAGTCCCTCTATCCTATCCTTTCCCCAGTCATCGAGGACCAGTCCCTCTATCCTATCCTTTCCCCGGTCATCGAGGACCAGTGCCCCTATCGTATCCTTTCCCCAGTCATCGAGGACCAGTCCCTCTATCCTTTCCCCAGTCATCGAGGACCAGTCCATCTATCCTATGCTTTCTCCAGTCATCGAGGACCAGTCCCTCTATCCTATCCTTTTCCCAGTCATCGAGGAACAGTCCCTCTATCCTATCCTTTCCCCAGTCATCGAGGACCAGTCCCTATATCCTATCCTTTCCCCAGTCATCGAGGACCAGTCCCCCTAACCTATCCTTTCCACAGTCATCGAGGACCAGTCCCTCTATCCTATCCTTTCCCCGGTCATCGAGGACCAGTCCCCCTATCCTATCCTTTCCCCAGTCATCGAGGACCAGTCCCTCTATCCTTTTCCCAGGCATTGAGGACTAGTCCCTCTATCCTCTTCTTTCCCCAGTCATCGAGGACCAGTCCCTCTATCCTATCCTTTTCCCAGTCATCGAGGACCAGTCCCTATATCCTATCCTTTCCCCAGTCATCGAGGACCAGACCCCTATCCTATCCTTTCCCCAGTCATCGAGGACCAGTCCCTCTATCCTATCATTTCCCCAGTCATCGAGGACCAGTCCCTCTATCCTATCCTTTCCCCGGTCATCGAGGACCAGTCCCTCTATACTATCCTTTCCCCAGTCATCGAGGACCAGTCCCTCTATCCTATCATTTCCCCAGTCATCGAGGACCAGTCCCCCTATCCTATCCTTTCCCCAGTCATCGAGGACCAGTCCCTCTATCCTATCCTTTCCCCAGGCATCGAGGACCAGTCCCTCTATCCTATCCTTTCCCCGGTCATCGAGGACCAGTGCCTCTATCCTATCCTTTCCCCAGTCATCGAGGACCAGTCACCCTATCCTTTCCCCAGTCATAGAGGACCAGTCCCTCTATCCTCTTCTTTCCCCAGTCATCGAGGACCAGTCCCTCTATCCTATCCTTTTCCCAGTCATCGAGGACCAGTCCCTCTATCCTATCGTTTCCCCAGTCATCGAGGACCAGTCCCTATATCCTATCCTTTCCCCAGTCATCGAGGACCAGACCCCCTATCCTATCCTTTCCCCAGTCATCGAGGACCAGTCCCTCTATCCTACCATTTCCCCAGTCATCGAGGACCAGTCCCTCTATCCTATCCTTTCCCCGGTCATCGAGGACCAGTCCCTCTATACTATCCTTTCCCCAGTCATCGAGGACCAGTCCCTCTATCCTATGATTTCCCCAGTCATCGAGGACCAGTCCCTCTATCCTATCCTTTCCCCGGTCATCGAGTGCCAGTCCCCCTATCCTATCCTTTCCCCAGTCATCGAGGACCAGTCCCTCTATCCTATCCTTTCCCCAGTCATCGAGGACCAGTCCCTCTATCCTATCCTTTCCCCGGTCATCGAGGACCAGTCCCCCTATCCTATCCTTTCGCCAGTCATCGAGGACCAGTCCCTCTATCCTTTTCCCAGTCATCGACGACTAGTCCCTCTATCCTCTTCTTTCCCCAGTCATCGAGGACCAGTCCCTCTATCCTATCCTTTTCCCTGTCATCGAGGACCAGTCCCTCTATCCTATCGTTTCCCCAGTCATCGAGGACCAGTCCCTATATACTATCCTTTCCCCAGTCATCAAGGACCAGTCCCCCTATCCTATGCTTTCCCCAGTCATCGAGGACCAGTCCCCCTATCCAATGCTTTCCCCAGTCATCGAGGACCAGTCCCCCTATCGTATCCTTTCCCCAGTCATCGAGGACCAGTCCCCCTATCCTATGCTTTCCCCATTCATTGAGGACCAGTCCCTCTATCCTATCCTTTCCCCAGTCATTGAGGACCAGTCCCTCTAGCCTATCCTTTCCCCAGTCATCGAAGACCAGTCCCTCTATCCTATCCTTTCCCCAGTAATCGAGTACCAGTCCCTCTATCCTATCCTTTCCCCAGTCATCGAGGACCAGTGCCTCTATCCTATCCTTTCCCCAGTCATCGAGGACCAGTCCCTCTATCCTATCCTTTCCCCAGTCATAGAGGACCAGTCCCTCTATCCTATGCTTTCCCCAGTCATCGAGGACCAGTCCCTCTATCCTATCCTTTCCCCGGTCATCGAGGACCAGTCCCTCTCTAACAATCCTTTCCCCAGTCATCGAGGACCAGTCCCCAAATCCTATCCTTTCCCAAGTCATCAAGGACTAGTCCCTCTATCCTATCCTTTCCCCGGTCATCGAGGACCAGTCCCTCTATACTATCCTTTCCCCAGTCATCGAGGACCAGTCCCTCTATCCTATCATTTCCCCAGTCATCGAGGACCAGTCCCACTATCATATTCTTTCCCCAGTCATCGAGGACCAGTCCCTCTATCCTTTCCCCAGTCATCGAGGACCAGTCCCCCTATCCTATCCTTTCCCCAGTCATCGAGGACCAGTCCCTCTATCCTATCGTTTCCCCAGTCATCGAGGACCAGTCCCTCTATCCTATCCTTTTCCCAGTCATCGAGGACCAGTCCCTCTATCCTATCCTTTCCCCAGTGATCGAGGACTAGTCCCTATATCCTATCCTTTCCCCAGTCATCGAGGACCAGTCCCCGTATCCTATCCTTTCCCCAGTCATCGAGGACCAGTCCCTCTATCCTTTTCCCAGTCATCGAGGACTAGTCCCTCTATCCTCTCCTTTCCCCAGTCATCGAGGACCAGTCCCTCTATCCTTTCCCCAGTCATCGAGGACCAGTCCCTCTATCCTATCCTTTCCCAGTCATCGAGGACCAGTCCCTGTATCCTATCCTTTCCCCAGTCATCGAGGACCAGTCCCTCTATCCTATCCTTTCCCCAGTCATCGAGGACCAGTCCCCCTATCCTATCCTTTCCCCAGTCATCGAGGAACAGTCCCCCTATAATATCCTTTCCCCAGTCATCGAGGACCAGTCCCCCTATCCTATGCTTTCCCCAGTCATCGAGGACCAGTCCCACTATCCTATGCTTTCCCCAGTCATCGATGACCAGTCCCCCTACTCTATCCTTTCCCCAGTCATCGAGGACCAGTCCCCTTATCCTATGCTTTCCCCAGTCATCGAGGAACAGTCCCTCTATCCTATCCTTTCCCCAGTCATCGAGGACCAGTCCCTCTATCCTATCCCTTCCCCAGTCATCGAGGACCAGTCCCTCTATCCTTTCCCCAGTCATCGAGGACCAGTCCCTCTATCCTATCCTTTCCCCAGTCATCAAGGACCAGTCCCCGTATCCTATCCTTTCCCCAGTCATCGAGGACCAGTCCCTCTATCCTTTCCCCAGTCATCGAGGACCAGTCCCTCTATCCTTTCCCCAGTCATCGAGGACCAGTCCCTCTATCCTATCCTTTCCCCAGTCATCGAGGACCAGTCCCTCTATCCTATCCTTTCCCCAATCATCGAGGACCAGTCCCCCTATCCTATCCTTTCCCCAGTCATCGAGGACCAGTCCCTCTTTCCTATCGTTTCTCCAATCAGCGAGGACCAGTCCCCCTATCTTATCCTGTCCCCAGTCATCGAGGACCAGTCACTCTATCCTATCCTTTCCCCAGTCATCGAGGACCAGTCCCTCTATCCTATCCTTTCCCCGGTCATCGAGGACCAGTCCCCCTATCCTATCCTTTCCCCAGTCATCGAGGACCAGTCCCTCTATCCTTTCTCCAGTCATCGAGGACCAGTCCCTCTATCCTATCCTTTTCCCAGTCATCGAGGAACAGTCCCTCTATCCTATCCTTTCCACAGTCATCGAGGACCAGTCCCTGTATCCTATCCTTTCCCCAGTCATCGAGGACCAGTCCCCGTATCCTATCCTTTCCCCAGTCATCAAGGACCAGTCCCTCTATCCTATCCTCTCCCCAGTCATCGAGCACCAGTCCCCCTATCCTATCCTTTCCCCAGTCATCGAGGACAAGTCCCCCTATAATATCCTTTCCCCAGTCTTAGAGGACCAGTCCCCCTATCCTATGCTTTCCCCAGTCATCGAGGACCAGTCCCCCTATCCTATGCTTTCCCCAGTCATCGAGGACCAGTCCCCCTATCCTATGCTTTCCCCAGTCATCGATGACCAGTCCCCCTATCCTATCCTTTCCGCAGTCATCGAGGACCAGTCCCCCTATCCTATGCTTTCCCCAGTCATCGAGGAACAGTCCCTCTATCCTATCCTTTCCCCAGTCATCGAGGACCAGTCCCTCTATCCTATCCTTTCCCCAGTCATCGAGGACCAGTCCCTCTATCCTATCCTTTCCCCAGTCATCGAGGACCAGTCCCTCTATCCTTTCCCCAGTCATCGAGGACCAGTCCCTCTATCCTATCCTTTCCCCAGTCATCAAGGACCAGTCCCCGTATCCTATCCTTTCCCCAGTCATCGAGGACCAGTCCCTCTATCCTTTCCCCAGTCTTCGAGGACCAGTCCCTCTATCCTTTCCCCAGTCCTCGAGGACCAGTCCCTCTATCCTATCCTTTCCCCAGTCATCGAGTACCAGTCCCTCTATCCTATCCTTTCCCCAGTCATCGAGGACCAGTGCCTCTATCCTATACTTTCCCCAGTCATCGAGGACCAATCCCTCTATCCTATGCTTTCCCCAGTCATCGAGGACCAGTCCCTCTATCCTATCATTTCCCCAGTCATCGAGGACCAGTCCCTCTCTCCTATCCTTTCCCCAGTCATCGACGACCAGTCCCTCTATCCTATCCTTTCCCCAGTCATCGAGGACCATTCCCTCTATCCTATCCTTTCCCCAGTCATCGAGGACCAGTCCCTCTATCCTATGCTTTCCCCAGTCATAAAGGACCAGTCCCTCTATCCTATCATTTCCCCAGTCATCGAGGACCAGTCCCTCTCTCCTATCCTTTCACCAGTCATCGAGGACCAGTCCCTCTATCCTATCCTTTCCCCAGTCATCGAGGACCTGTCCCTCTATCCTATCCTTTCCCCAGTCATCGAGGACCATTCCCTCTATCCTATCCTTTCCCCAGTCATCGAGTACCAGTCCCTCTATCCTATCCTTTCCCCAGTCATCGAGGACCAGTGCCTCTATCCTATCCTTTCCCCAGTCATCGAGGACCATTCCCTCTATCCTATCCTTTCCCCAGTCATCGAGGACCTGTCCCTCTATCCTATCCTTTCCCCAGTCATCGAGGACCAGTCCCCCTATCCTATCCTTTCCCCTTTCATCAAGGACCAGTCCCTCTATCCTATGCTTTCCCCAGTCATCGAGAACCAGTCCCCCTATCCTATCCTTTCCCCAGTCATCGAGGACCAGTCCCTCTATCCTATTCTTTCCCAGTCATCGAGGACCAGTCCCTCTATCCTATCCTTTCCCCAGTCATCGAGGACCATTCCCTCTATCCTATCCTTTCCCCAGTCATCGAGGACCAGTCCCTCTATCCTATGCTTTCCCCAGTCATAGAGGACCAGTCCCTCTATCCTATCATTTCCCCAGTCATCGAGGACCAGTCCCTCTCTCCTATCCTTTCCCCAGTCATCGAGGACCAGTCCCTCTATCCTATCCTTTCCCCAGTCATCGAGGACCTGTCCCTCTATCCTATCCTTTCCCCAGTCATCGAGGACCAGTCCCTCTATCCTATTCTTTCCCAGTCATCGAGGACCAGTCCCTCTATCCTATCCTTTCCCCAGTCATCGAGTACCAGTCCCTCTATCCTATCCTTTCCCCAGTCATTGAGGACCAGTGCCTCTATCCTATCCTTTCCCCAGTCATCGAGGACCATTCCCTCTATCCTATCCTTTCCCCAGTCATCGAGGACCAGTCCCTCTATCCTATGCTTTCCCCAGTCATAGAGGACCAGTCCCTCTATCCTATCATTTCCCCAGTCATCGAGGACCAGTCCCTCTCTCCTATCCTTTCCCCAGTCATCGAGGACCAGTCCCTCTATCCTATCCTTTCCCCAGTCATCGAGGACCTGTCCCTCTATCCTATCCTTTCCCCAGTCATCGAGGACCAGTCCCCCTATCCTATCCTCTCCCCAGTCATCGAGGACCAGTCCCTCTATCCTTTTCCCAGTCATCGAGGACTAGTCCCTCTATCCTATCCTTTCCCCAGTCATCGAGGACCAGTCCCCCTATCCTATCCTTTCCCCAGTCATCAAGGACCAGTCCCTCTTTCCTATCCTTTCCCCAGTCATCGAGCACCAGTCCCCCTATCCTATCCTTTCCCCAGTCATCGAGGACCAGTCCCCCTATAATATCCTTTCCCCAGTCTTAGAGGACCAGTCCCCCTATCCTATGCTTTCCCCAGTCATCGAGGACCAGTCCCCCTATCCTATCCTTTCCCCAGTCATCGAGGACCAGTCCCTCTATCCTCTCCTTTCCCCAGTCATCGAGGACCAGTGCCTCTATCCTATCCTTTCCCCAGTCATCGAGGACCATTCCCTCTATCCTATCCTTTCCCCAGTCATCGAGGACCAGTCCCTCTATCCTATGCTTTCCCCAGTCATCGAGGACCAGTCCCTCTATCCTATCATTTCCCCAGTCATCGAGGACCAGTCCCTCTCTCCTATCCTTTCCCCAGTCATCGACGACCAGTCCCTCTATCCTATCCTTTCCCCAGTCATCGAGGACCAGTCCCTCTATCCTATTCTTTCCCAGTCATCAAGGACCAGTCCCTCTATCCTATCCTTTCCCCAGTCATCGAGGACCATTCCCTCTATCCTATCCTTTCCCCAGTCATCGAGGACCAGTCCCTCTATCCTATGCTTTCCCCAGTCATAGAGGACCAGTCCCTCTATCCTATCATTTCCCCAGTCATCGAGGACCAGTCCCTCTCTCCTATCCTTTCCCCAGTCATCGAGGACCAGTCCCTCTATCCTATCCTTTCCCCAGTCATCGAGGACCTGTCCCTCTATCCTATCCTTTCCCCAGTCATCGAGGACCAGTCCCTCTATCCTATTCTTTCCCAGTCATCGAGGACCAGTCCCTCTATCCTATCCTTTCCCCAGTCATCGAGTACCAGTCCCTCTATCTTATCCTTTCCCCAGTCATTGAGGACCAGTGCCTCTATCCTATCCTTTCCCCAGTCATCGAGGACCATTCCCTCTATCCTATCCTTTCCCCAGTCATCGAGGACCAGTCCCTCTATCCTATGCTTTCCCCAGTCATAGAGGACCAGTCCCTCTATCCTATCATTTCCCCAGTCATCGAGGACCAGTCCCTCTCTCCTATCCTGTCCCCAGTCATCGAGGACGAGTCCCTCTATCCTATCCTTTCCCCAGTCATCGAGGACCTGTCCCTCTATCCTATCCTTTCCCCAGTCATCGAGGACCAGTCCCTCTATCCTATCCTTTCCCCGGTCATCGAGGACCAGTCCCCCTATCCTATCCTCTCCCCAGTCATCGAGGACCAGTCCCTCTATCCTTTTCCCAGTCATCGAGGACTAGTCCCTCTATCCTATCCTTTCCCCAGTCATCGAGGACCAGTCCTTCTATCCTATCCTTTCCCCAGTCATCGAGGACCAGTCCCCCTATCCTATCCTTTCCCCAGTCATCAAGGACCAGTCCCTCTATCATATCCTTTCCCCAGTCATCGAGCACCAGTCCCCCTATCCTATCCTTTCCCCAGTCATCGAGGACCAGTCCCCCTATAATATCCTTTCCCCAGTCTTAGAGGACCAGTCACCCTATCCTATGCTTTCCCCAGTCATCGAGGACCAGTCCCCCTATCCTATCCTTTCCCCAGTCATCGAGGACCAGTCCCTCTATCCTATCCTTTCCCCAGTCATCGAGGACCAGTGCCTCTATCCTATCCTTTCCCCAGTCATCGAGGACCATTCCCTCTATCCTATCCTTTCCCCAGTCATCGAGGACCAGTCCCTCTATCCTATGCTTTCCCCAGTCATTGAGGACCAGTCCCTCTATCCTATCATTTCCCCAGTCATCGAGGACCAGTCCCTCTCTCCTATCCTTTCCCCAGTCATCGACGACCAGTCCCTCTATCCTATGCTTTCCCCAGTCATAGAGGACCAGTCCCTCTATCCTATCATTTCCCCAGTCATCGAGGACCAGTCCCCCTATAATATCCTTTCCCCAGTCTTAGAGGACCAGTCCCTCTATCCTCTCCTTTCCCCAGTCATCGAGGACCAGTGCCTCTATCCTATCCTTTCCCCAGTCATCGAGGACCATTCCCTCTATCCTATCCTTTCCCCAGTCATCGAGGACCAGTCCCTCTATCCTATGCTTTCCCCAGTCATCGAGGACCAGTCCCTCTATCCTATCATTTCCCCAGTCATCGAGGACCAGTCCCTCTCTCCTATCCTTTCCCCAGTCATCGACGACCAGTCCCTCTATCCTATCCTTTCCCCAGTCATCGAGGACCAGTCCCTCTATCCTATTCTTTCCCAGTCATCAAGGACCAGTCCCTCTATCCTATCCTTTCCCCAGTCATCGAGGACCATTCCCTCTATCCTATCCTTTCCCCAGTCATCGAGGACCAGTCCCTCTATCCTATGCTTTCCCCAGTCATAGAGGACCAGTCCCTCTATCCTATCATTTCCCCAGTCATCGAGGACCAGTCCCTCTCTCCTATCCTTTCCCCAGTCATCGAGGACCAGTCCCTCTATCCTATCCTTTCCCCAGTCATCGAGGACCTGTCCCTCTATCCTATCCTTTCCCCAGTCATCGAGGACCAGTCCCTCTATCCTATTCTTTCCCAGTCATCGAGGACCAGTCCCTCTATCCTATCCTTTCCCCAGTCATCGAGTACCAGTCCCTCTATCTTATCCTTTCCCCAGTCATTGAGGACCAGTGCCTCTATCCTATCCTTTCCCCAGTCATCGAGGACCATTCCCTCTATCCTATCCTTTCCCCAGTCATCGAGGACCAGTCCCTCTATCCTATGCTTTCCCCAGTCATAGAGGACCAGTCCCTCTATCCTATCATTTCCCCAGTCATCGAGGACCAGTCCCTCTCTCCTATCCTGTCCCCAGTCATCGAGGACGAGTCCCTCTATCCTATCCTTTCCCCAGTCATCGAGGACCTGTCCCTCTATCCTATCCTTTCCCCAGTCATCGAGGACCAGTCCCTCTATCCTATCCTTTCCCCGGTCATCGAGGACCAGTCCCCCTATCCTATCCTCTCCCCAGTCATCGAGGACCAGTCCCTCTATCCTTTTCCCAGTCATCGAGGACTAGTCCCTCTATCCTATCCTTTCCCCAGTCATCGAGGACCAGTCCTTCTATCCTATCCTTTCCCCAGTCATCGAGGACCAGTCCCCCTATCCTATCCTTTCCCCAGTCATCAAGGACCAGTCCCTCTATCATATCCTTTCCCCAGTCATCGAGCACCAGTCCCCCTATCCTATCCTTTCCCCAGTCATCGAGGACCAGTCCCCCTATAATATCCTTTCCCCAGTCTTAGAGGACCAGTCACCCTATCCTATGCTTTCCCCAGTCATCGAGGACCAGTCCCCCTATCCTATCCTTTCCCCAGTCATCGAGGACCAGTCCCTCTATCCTATCCTTTCCCCAGTCATCGAGGACCAGTGCCTCTATCCTATCCTTTCCCCAGTCATCGAGGACCATTCCCTCTATCCTATCCTTTCCCCAGTCATCGAGGACCAGTCCCTCTATCCTATGCTTTCCCCAGTCATTGAGGACCAGTCCCTCTATCCTATCATTTCCCCAGTCATCGAGGACCAGTCCCTCTCTCCTATCCTTTCCCCAGTCATCGACGACCAGTCCCTCTATCCTATCCTTTCCCCAGTCATCGAGGACCAGTCCCTCTATCCTATTCTTTCCCAGTCATCGAGGACCAGTCCCTCTAGCCTATCCTTTCCCCAGTCATCGAAGACCAGTCCCTCTATCCTATCCTTTCCCCAGTCATCGAGGACCAGTCCCTCTATCCTTTCCCCAGTCATCGAGGACCAGTCCCTCTATCCTATCCTTTCCCAGTCATCGAGGACCAGTCCCTGTATCCTATCCTTTCCCCAGTCATCGAGGACCAGTCCCTCTATCCTATCCTTTCTCCAGTCATCGAGGACCAGTCCCTCTATCCTATCCTTTCCCCAGTCATCGAGGACCAGTGCCTCTATCCTATCCTTTCCCCAGTCATCGAGGACCATTCCCTCTATCCTATCCTTTCCCCAGTCATCGAGGGCCAGTCCCTCTATCCTATGCTTTCCCCAGTCATCGAGGACCAGTCCCTCTATCCTATCATTTCCCCAGTCATCGAGGACCAGTCCCTCTCTCCTATCCTTTCCCCAGTCATCGACGACCAGTCCCTCTATCCTATCCTTTCCCCAGTCATCGAGGACCAGTCCCTCTATCCTATTCTTTCCCAGTCATCGAGGACCAGTCCCTCTAGCCTATCCTTTCCCCAGTCATCGAAGACCAGTCCCTCTATCCTATCCTTTCCCCAGTCATCGAGGACCAGTCCCTCTATCCTTTCCCCAGTCATCGAGGACCAGTCCCTCTATCCTATCCTTTCCCAGTCATCGAGGACCAGGCCCTGTATCCTATCCTTTCCCCAGTCATCGAGGACCAGTCCCTCTATCCTATCCTTTCCCCAGTCATCGAGGACCAGTCCCCCTATCCTATCCTTTCCCCAGTCATCGAGGACCAGTCCCCCTATAATATCCTTTCCCCAGTCATCGATGACCAGTCCCCCTATCCTATCCTTTCCCCAGTCATCGAGGACCAGTCCCCTTATCCTATGCTTTCCCCAGTCATCGAGGAACAGTCCCTCTATCCTATCCTTTCCCCAGTCATCGAGAACCAGTCCCTCTATCCTATCCTTTCCCCAGTCATCGAGGACCAGTCCCTCTATCCTATCCTTTCCCCAGTCATCGAGGACCAGTCCCTCTATCCTTTCCCCAGTCATCGAGGACCAGTCCCTCTATCCTATCCTTTCCCCAGTCATCAAGGACCAGTCCCCGTATCCTATCCTTTCCCCAGTCATCGAGGACCAGTCCCTCTATCCTTTCCCCAGTCATCGAGGACCAGTCCCTCTATCCTTTCCCCAGTCATCGAGGACCAGTCCCTCTATCCTATCCTTTCCCCAGTCATCTAGGACCAGTCCCTCTATCCTATCCTTTCCCCAGTCATCGAGGACCAGTCCCCCTATCCTATCCTTTCCCCAGTCATCGAGGACCAGTCCCTCTTTCCTAACGTTTCTCCAATCAGCGAGGACCAGTCCCCCTATCTTATCCTGTCCCCAGTCATCGAGGACCAGTCACTCTATCCTATCCTTTCCCCAGTCATCGAGGACCAGTCCCTCTATCCTATCCTTTCCCCGGTCATCGAGGACCAGTCCCCCTATCCTATCCTTTCCCCAGTCATCGAGGACCAGTCCCTCTATCCTTTCTCCGGTCATCGAGGACCAGTCCCTCTATCCTATCCTTTTCCCAGTCATCGAGGAACAGTCCCTCTATCCTATCCTTTCCACAGTCATCGAGGACCAGTCCCTGAATCCTATCCTTTCCCCAGTCATCGAGGACCAGTCCCCGTATCCTATCCTTTCCCCAGTCATCAAGGACCAGTCCCTCTATCCTATGCTTTCCCCAGTCATCGAGGACCAGTCCCCCTATCCTATGCTTTCCCCAGTCATCGAGGACCAGTCCCCCTATCCTATGCTTTCCCCAGTCATCGATGACCAGTCCCCCTATCCTATCCTTTCCCCAGTCATCGAGGACCAGTCCCCCTATCCTATGCTTTCCCCAGTCATCGAGGAACAGTCCCTCTATCCTATCCTTTCCCCAGTCATCGAGGACCAGTCCCTCTATCCTATCCTTTCCCCAGTCATTGAGGACCAGTCCCTCTATCCTATCCTTTCCCCAGTCATCGAGGACCAGTCCCTCTATCCTTTCCCCAGTCATCGAGGACCAGTCCCTCTATCCTATGCTTTCCCCAGTCATCGAGGACCAGTCCCTCTATCCTATCATTTCCCCAGTCATCGAGGACCAGTCCCTCTCTCCTATCCTTTCCCCAGTCATCCACGACCAGTCCCTCTATCCTATCCTTTCCCCAGTCATCGAGGACCAGTCCCTCTATCCTATTCTTTCCCAGTCATCGAGGACCAGTCCCTCTATCCTATCCTTTCCCCAGTCATCGAGTACCAGTCCCTCTATCCTATCCTTTCCCCAGTCATTGAGGACCAGTGCCTCTATCCTATCCTTTCCCCAGTCATCGAGGACCATTCCCTCTATCCTATCCTTTCCCCAGTCATCGAGGACCAGTCCCTCTATCCTATGCTTTCCCCAGTCATAGAGGACCAGTCCCTCTATCCTATCATTTCCCCAGTCATCGAGGACCAGTCCCTCTATCCTATCCTTTCCCCAGTCATCGAGGACCAGTCCATCTATCCTATCCTTTCCCCAGTCATCGAGGACCAGTCCCTCTATCCTATCCTTTCCCCGGTCATCGAGGACCAGTCCCCCTATCCTATCCTCTCCCCAGTCATCGAGGACCAGTCACTCTATCCTTATCCCAGTCATCGAGGACTAGTCCCTCTATCCTATCCTTTCCCCAGTCATCGAGGACCAGTCCCTCTATCCTATCCTTTCCCCAGTCATCGAGGACCAGTCCCCCTATCCTATCCTTTCCCCAGTCATCAAGGACCAGTCCCTCTATCCTATCCTTTCCCCAGTCATCGAGCACCAGTCCCCCTATCCTATCCTTTCCCAAGTCATCGAGGACCAGTCCCCCTATAATATCCTTTCCCCAGTCTTAGAGGACCAGTCCCTCTATCCTATCATTTCCCCAGTCATCGAGGACCAGTCCCTCTATCCTATCCTTTCCCCAGTCATCGAGGACCAGTCCCTCTATCCTATCCTTTCCCCAGTCATTGAGGACCAGTCCCTCTAGCCTATCCTTTCCCCAGTCATCGAAGACCAGTCCCTCTATCCTATCCTTTCCCCAGTCATCGAGGACCAGTCCCCCTATCCTATCCTTTCCCCAGTCATTGAGGACCAGTCCCTCTATCCTTTCCCCAGTCATCGAGGACCAGTCCCTCTATCCTATCCTTTCCCAGTCATCGAGGACCAGTCCCTGTATCCTATCCTTTCCCCAGTCATCGAGGACCAGTCCCTCTATCCTATCCTTTCCCCAGTCATCGAGGACCAGTCCCCCTATCCTATCCTTTCCCCAGTCATCGAGGACCAGTCCCCCTATAATATCCTTTCCCCAGTCATCGAGGACCAGTCCCCCTATCCTATCCTTTCCCCAGTCATCGAGGACCAGTCCCTCTATCCTATGCTTTCCCCAGTCATAGAGGACCAGTCCCTCTATCCTATCATTTCCCCAGTCATCGAGGACCAGTCCCTCTATCCTATCCTTTCCCCAGTCATCGAGGACCAGTCCATCTATCCTATCCTTTCCCCAGTCATCGAGGACCAGTCCCTCTATCCTATCCTTTCCCCGGTCATCGAGGACCAGTCCCCCTATCCTATCCTCTCCCCAGTCATCGAGGACCAGTCCCTCTATCCTTATCCCAGTAATCGAGGACTAGTCCCTCTATCCTATCCTTTCCCCAGTCATCGAGGACCAGTCCCTCTATCCTATCCTTTCCCCAGTCATCGAGGACCAGTCCCCCTATCCTATCCTTTCCCCAGTCATCAAGGACCAGTCCCTCTATCCTATCCTTTCCCCATTCATCGAGCACCAGTCCCCCTATCCTATCCTTTCCCAAGTCATCGAGGACCAGTCCCCCTATAATATCCTTTCCCCAGTCTTAGAGGACCAGTCCCTCTATCCTATCATTTCCCCAGTCATCGAGGACCAGTCCCTCTCTCCTATCCTTTCCCCAGTCATCGAGGACCAGTCCCTCTATCCTATTCTTTCCCAGTCATCGAGGACCAGTCCCTCTATCCTATCCTTTCCCCAGTCATCGAGGACCAGTCCCTCTATCCTATCCTTTCCCCAGTCATTGAGGACCAGTCCGTCTAGCCTATCCTTTCCCCAGTCATCGAAGACCAGTCCCTCTATCCTATCCTTTCCCCAGTCATCGAGGACCAGTCCCCCTATCCTATCCTTTCCCCAGTCATTGAGGACCAGTCCCTCTATCCTTTCCCCAGTCATCGAGGACCAGTCCCTCTATCCTATCCTTTCCCAGTCATCGAGGACCAGTCCCTGTATCCTATCCTTTCCCCAGTCATCGAGGACCAGTCCCTCTATCCTATCCTTTCCCCAGTCATCGAGGACCAGTCCCCCTATCCTATCCTTTCCCCAGTCATCGAGGACCAGTCCCCCTATAATATCCTTTCCCCAGTCATCGAGGACCAGTCCCCCTATCCTATGATTTCCCCAGTCATCGAGGACCAGTCCCACTATCCTATGCTTTCCCCAGTCATCGATGACCAGTCCCCCTATCCTATCCTTTCCCCAGTCATCGAGGACCAGTCCCCTTATCCTATGCTTTCCCCAGTCATCGAGGAACAGTCCCTCTATCCTATCCTTTCCCAGTCATCGAGAACCAGTCCCTCTATCCTATCCTTTCCCCAGTCATCGAGGACCAGTCCCTCTATCCTATCCTTTCCCCAGTCATCGAGGACCAGTCCCTCTATCCTTTCCCCAGTCATCGAGGACCAGTCCCTCTATCCTATCCTTTCCCCAGTCATCAAGGACCAGTCCCCGTATCCTATCCTTTCCCCAGTCATCGAGGACCAGTCCCTCTATCCTTTCCCCAGTCATCGAGGACCAGTCCCTCTATCCTTTCCCCAGTCATCGAGGACCAGTCCCTCTATCCTATCCTTTCCCCAGTCATCTAGGACCAGTCCCTCTATCCTATCCTTTCCCCAGTCATCGAGGACCAGTCCCCCTATCCTATCCTTTCCCCAGTCATCGAGGACCAGTCCCTCTTTCCTGTCGTTTCTCCAATCAGCGAGGACCAGTCCCCCTATCTTATCCTGTCCCCAGTCATCGAGGACCAGTCACTCTATCCTATCCTTTCCCCAGTCATCGAGGACCAGTCCCTCTATCCTATCCTTTCCCCGGTCATCGAGGACCAGTCCCCCTATCCTATCCTTTCCCCAGTCATCGAGGACCAGTCCCTCTATCCTTTCTCCAGTCATCGAGGACCAGTCCCTCTATCATATCCTTTTCCCAGTCATCGAGGAACAGTCCCTCTATCCTATCCTTTCCACAGTCATTGAGGACCAGTCCCTGTATCCTATCCTTTCCCCAGTCATCGAGGACCAGTCCCCGTATCCTATCCTTTCCCCAGTCATCAAGGACCAGTCCCTCTATCCTATCCTTTCCCCAGTCATCGAGCACCAGTCCCCCTATCCTATCCTTTCCCCAGTAATCGAGGACCAGTCCCCCTATAATATCCTTTCCCCAGTCATCGAGGACCAGTCCATCTATCCTATCCTTTCCCCAGTCATCGAGGACCAGTCACTCTATCCTATCCTTTCCCCGGTCATCGAGGACCAGTCCCCCTATCCTATCCTCTCCCCAGTCATCGAGGACCAGTCCCTCTATCCTTTTCCCAGTCATCGAGGACTAGTCCCTCTATCCTATCCTTTCCCCAGTCATCGAGGACCAGTCCCTCTATCCTTTCTCCAGTCATCGAGGACCAGTCCCTCTATCATATCCTTTTCCCAGTCATCGAGGAACAGTCCCTCTATCCTATCCTTTCCACAGTCATTGAGGACCAGTCCCTGTATCCTATCCTTTCCCCAGTCATCGAGGACCAGTCCCCGTATCCTATCCTTTCCCCAGTCATCAAGGACCAGTCCCTCTATCCTATCCTTTCCCCAGTCATCGAGCACCAGTCCCCCTATCCTATCCTTTCCCCAGTCATCGAGGACCAGTCCCCCTATAATATCCTTTCCCCAGTCATCGAGGACCAGTCCATCTATCCTATCCTTTCCCCAGTCATCGAGGACCAGTCCCTCTATCCTATCCTTTCCCCAGTCATCGAGGACCAGTCCCTCTATCCTATCCTCTCCCCAGTCATCGAGGACCAGTCCCTCTATCCTTTTCCCAGTCATCGAGGACTAGTCCCTCTATCCTATCCTTTCCCCAGTCATCGAGGACCAGTCCCCCTATCCTATCCTTTCCCCAGTCATCAAGGACCAGTCCCTCTATCCTATCCTTTCCCCAGTCATCGAGCACCAGTCCCCCTATCCTATCCTTTCCCAAGTCATCGAGGACCAGTCCCCCTTTAATATCCTTTCCCCAGTCTTAGAGGACCAGTCCCTCTATCCTATCATTTCCCCAGTCATCGAGGACCAGTCCCTCTCTCCTATCCTTTCCCCAGTCATCGACGACCAGTCCCTCTATCCTATCCTTTCCCCAGTCATCGAGGACCAGTCCCTCTATCCTATTCTTTCCCAGTCATCGAGGACCAGTCCCTCTATCCTATCCTTTCCCCAGTCAACGAGGACCAGTCCCTCTATCCTATCCTTTCCCCAGTCATTGAGGACCAGTCCCTCTAGCCTATCCTTTCCCCAGTCATCGAAGACCAGTCCCTCTATCCTATCCTTTCCCCAGTCATCGAGGACCAGTCCCCCTATCCTATCCTTTCCCCAGTCATTGAGGACCAGTCCCTCTATCCTTTCCCCAGTCATCGAGGACCAGTCCCTCTATCCTTTCCCCAGTCATCGAGGACCAGTCCCTCTATCCTTTCCCCAGTCATCGAGGACCAGTCCCTCTATCCTATCCTTTCCCCAGTCATCGAGGACCAGTCCCTCTATCCTTTCCTTTCCCCAGTCATCGAGGACCAGTCCCTCTATCCTATCCTTTCCCCAGTCATCGAGGACCATTCCCTCTATCCTATCCTTTCCCCAGTCATCGAGGACCAGTCCCTCTATCCTATGCTTTCCCCAGTCATAGAGGACCAGTCCCTCTATCCTATCATTTCCCCAGTCATCGAGGACCAGTCCCTCTCTCCTATCCTTTCCCCAGTCATCGAGGACCAGTCCCTCTATCCTATTCTTTCCCCAGTCATCGAGGACCAGTCCCTCTATCCTATCCTTTCCCCAGTCATCGAGGACCAGTCCCTCTATCCTTTCCCCAGTCATCGAGGACCAGTCCCTCTATCCTATCCTTTCCCCAGTCATCAAGGACCAGTCCCCGTATCCTATCCTTTCCCCAGTCATCGAGGACCAGTCCCTCTATCCTTTCCCCAGTCATCGAGGACCAGTCCCTCTATCCTTTCCCCAGTCATCGAGGACCAGTCCCTCTATCCTATCCTTTCCCCAGTCATCTAGGACCAGTCCCTCTATCCTATCCTTTCCCCAGTCATCGAGGACCAGTCCCCCTATCCTATCCTTTCCCCAGTCATCGAGGACCAGTCCCTCTTTCCTATCGTTTCTCCAATCAGCGAGGACCAGTCCCCCTATCTTATCCTGTCCCCAGTCATCGAGGACCAGTCACTCTATCCTATCCTTTCCCCAGTCATCGAGGACCAGTCCCTCTATCCTATCCTTTCCCCGGTCATCGAGGACCAGTCCCCCTATCCTATCCTTTCCCCAGTCATCGAGGACCAGTCCCTCTATCCTTTCTCCAGTCATCGAGGACCAGTCCCTCTATCCTATCCTTTTCCCAGTCATCGAGGAACAGTCCCTCTATCCTATCCTTTCCACAGTCATCGAGGACCAGTCCCTGTATCCTATCCTTTCCCCAGTCATCGAGGACCAGTCCCCGTATCCTATCCTTTCCCCAGTCATCAAGGACCAGTCCCTCTATCCTATCCTTTCCCCAGTCATCGAGCACCAGTCCCCCTATCCTATCCTTTCCCCAGTCATCGAGGACCAGTCCCCCTATAATATCCTTTCCCCAGTCTTAGAGGACCAGTCCCCCTATCCTATGCTTTCCCCAGTCATCGAGGACCAGTCCCTCTATCCTATCCTTTCCCCAGTCATCAAGGACCAGTCCCCGTATCCTATCCTTTCCCCAGTCATCGAGGACCAGTCCCTCTATCCTTTCCCCAGTCATCGAGGACCAGTCCCTCTATCCTTTCCCCAGTCATCGAGGACCAGTCCCTCTATCCTATCCTTTCCCCAGTCATCGAGGACCAGTCCCTCTATCCTTTCCCCAGTCATCGAGGACCAGTCCCTCTATCCTTTCCCCAGTCATCGAGGACCAGTCCCTCTATCCTATCCTTTCCCCAGTCATCGAGGACCATTCCCTCTATCCTATCCTTTCCCCAGTCATCGAGGACCAGTCCCTCTATCCTATGCTTTCCCCAGTCATAGAGGACCAGTCCCTCTATCCTATCATTTCCCCAGTCATCGAGGACCAGTCCCTCTCTCCTATCCTTTCCCCAGTCATCGAGGACCAGTCCCTCTATCCTATCCTTTCCCCAGTCATCGAGGACCAGTCCATCTATCCTATCCTTTCCCCAGTCATCGAGGACCAGTCCCTCTATCCTATCCTTTCCCCGGTCATCGAGGACCAGTCCCCCTATCCTATCCTCTCCCCAGTCATCGAGGACCAGTCCCTCTATCCTTTTCCCAGTCATCGAGGACTAGTCCCTCTATCCTATCCTTTCCCCAGTCATCGAGGACCAGTCCCTCTATCCTATCCTTTCCCCAGTCATCGAGGACCAGTCCCCCTATAATATCCTTTCCCCAGTCTTAGAGGACCAGTCCCCCTATCCTATGCTTTCCCCAGTCATCGAGGACCAGTCCCCCTATCCTATCCTTTCCCCAGTCATCGAGGACCAGTCCCTCTATCCTATTCTTTCCCAGTCATCGAGGACCAGTCCCTCTATCCTATCCTTTCCCCAGTCATCGAGTACCATTCCCTCTATCCTATCCTTTCCCCAGTCTTCGAGGACCAGTGCCTCTATCCTATCCTTTCCCCAGTCATCGAGGACCATTCCCTCTATCCTATCCTTTCCCCAGTCATCGAGGACCAGTCCCTCTATCCTATGCTTTCCCCAGTCATCGAGGACCAGTCCCTCTCTCCTATCCTTTCCGCAGTCATCGAGGACCAGTCCCTCTATCCTATCCTTTCCCCAGTCATCGAGGACCAGTCCCTCTATCCTATCCTTTCCCCAGTCATCGAGGACCAGTCCCTCTATCCTATCCTTTCCCCAGTCATCGAGGACCAGTCCATCTATCCTATCCTTTCCCCAGTCATCGAGGACCAGTCCCTCTATCCTATCCTATCCCCGGTCATCGAGGACCAGTCCCCCTATCCTATCCTCTCCCCAGTCATCGAGGACCAGTCCCTCTATCCTTTTCCCAGTCATCGAGGACTAGTCCCTCTATCCTATCCTTTCCCCAGTCATCGAGGACCAGTCCCTCTATCCTATCCTTTCCCCAGTCATCGAGGACCAGTCCCCCTATAATATCCTTTCCCCAGTCTTAGAGGACCAGTCCCCCTATCCTATGCTTTCCCCAGTCATCGAGGACCAGTCCCCCTATCCTATCCTTTCCCCAGTCATCGAGGACCAGTCCCTCTATCCTATTCTTTCCCAGTCATCGAGGACCAGTCCCTCTATCCTATCCTTTCCCCAGTCATCGAGTACCATTCCCTCTATCCTATCCTTTCCCCAGTCATCGAGGACCAGTCCATCTATCCTATCCTTTCCCCAGTCATCGAGGACCAGTCCCTCTATCCTATCCTTTCCCCGGTCATCGAGGACCAGTCCCCCTATCCTATCCTCTCCCCAGTCATCGAGGACCAGTCCCTCTATCCTTTTCCCAGTCATCGAGGACTAGTCCCTCTATCCTATCCTTTCCCCAGTCATCGAGGACCAGTCCCTCTATCCTATCCTTTCCCCAGTCATCGAGGACCAGTCCCCCTATAATATCCTTTCCCCAGTCTTAGAGGTCCAGTCCCCCTATCCTATGCTTTCCCCAGTCATCGAGGACCAGTCCCCCTATCCTATCCTTTCCCCAGTCATCGAGGACCAGTCCCTCTATCCTATTCTTTCCCAGTCATCGAGGACCAGTCCCTCTATCCTATCCTTTCCCCAGTCATCGAGTACCATTCCCTCTATCCTATCCTTTCCCCAGTCTTCGAGAACCAGTGCCTCTATCCTATCCTTTCCCCAGTCATCGAGGACCATTCCCTCTATCCTATCCTTTCCCCAGTCATCGAGGACCAGTCCCTCTATCCTATGCTTTCCCCAGTCATCGAGGACCAGTCCCTCTATCCTATCATTTCCCCAGTCATCGAGGACCAGTCCCTCTCTCCTATCCTTTCCCCAGTCATCGAGGACCAGTCCCTCTATCCTATCCTTTCCCCAGTCATCGAGGACCAGTCCCTCTATCCTATCCTTTCCCCAGTCATCGAGGACCAGTCCCTCTATCCTATCCTTTCCCCGGTCATCGAGGACCAGTCCCCCTATCCTATCCTCTCCCCAGTCATCGAGGACCATTCCCTCTATCCTTTTCCCAGTCATCGAGGACTAGTCCCTCTATCCTCTTCTTTCCCCAGTCATCGAGGACCAGTCCCTCTATCCTATCCTTTTCCCAGTCATCGAGGACCAGTCCCTCTATCCTATCCTTTCCCCAGTCATCGAAGGACCAGTCCCTATATCCTATCCTTTGCCCAGTCATCGAGGACCAGACCCCCTATCCTATCCTTTCCCCAGTCATCGAGGACCAGTCACTCTATCCTATCATTTTCCCAGTCATCGAGGACCAGTCCCTCTATCCTATCCTTTCCCCGGTCATCAAGGACCAGACCCCCTATCCTATCCTTTCCCCAGTCATCGAGGACCAGTCCCTCTATCCTATCATTTTCCCAGTCATCGAGGACCAGTCCCTCTATCCTATCCTTTCCCCTGTCATCGAGGACCAGTCCCTCTATACTATCCTTTCCCCAGTCATCGAGGACCAGTTCCTCTCTCCTATCCTTTCCCCAGTCATCGAGGACCAGTCCCTCTATCCTATCCTTTCCCGAGTCATCGAGGACCAGTCCATCTATCCTATCCTTTCCCCAGTCATCGAGGACCAGTCCCTCTATCCTATCCTTTCCCCGGTCATCGAGGACCAGTCCCCCTATCCTATCCTCTCCCCAGTCATCGAGGACCGGTCCCTCTATCCTTTTCCCAGTCATCGAGGACTAGTCCCTCTATCCTATCCTTTCCCCAGTCATCGAGGACCAGTCCCTCTATCCTATCCTTTCCCCAGTCATCGAGGACCAGTCCCCCTATAATATCCTTTCCCCAGTCTTAGAGGACCAGTCCCCCTATCCTATGCTTTCCCCAGTCATCGAGGACCAGTCCCCCTATCCTATCCTTTCCCCAGTCATCGAGGACCAGTCCCTCTATCCTATTCTTTCCCAGTCATCGAGGACCAGTCCCTCTATCCTATCCTTTCCCCAGTCATCGAGTACCATTCCCTCTATCCTATCCTTTCCCCAGTCATCGAGGACCAGTGCCTCTATCCTATCCTTTCCCCAGTCATCGAGGACCATTCCCTCTATCCTATCCTTTCCCCAGTCATCGAGGACCAGTCCCTCTATCCTATGCTTTCCCCAGTCATCGAGGACCAGTCCCTCTATCCTATCATTTCCCCAGTCATCGAGGACCAGTCCCTCTCTCCTATCCTTTCCCCAGTCATCGAGGACCAGTCCCTCTATCCTATCCTTTCCCCAGTCATCGAGGACCAGTCCCTCTATCCTATCCTTTACCCAGTCATCGAGGACCAGTCCCTCTATCCTATCCTTTCCCCGGTCATCGAGGACCAGTCCCCCTATCCTATCCTCTCCCCAGTCATCGAGGACCATTCCCTCTATCCTTTTCCCAGTCATCGAGGACTAGTCCCTCTATCCTCTTCTTTCCCCAGTCATCGAGGACCAGTCACTCTATCCTATCCTTTTCCCAGTCATCGAGGACCAGTCCCTCTATCCTATCCTTTCCCCAGTCATCGAGGATCAGTCCCTCTATCCTATCCTTTACCCAGTCATCGAGGACCAGTCCCTCTATCCTATCCTTTCCCCGGTCATCGAGGACCAGTCCCCCTATCCTATCCTCTCCCCAGTCATCGAGGACCATTCCCTCTATCCTTTTCCCAGTCATCGAGGACTAGTCCCTCTATCCTCTTCTTTCCCCAGTCATCGAGGACCAGTCACTCTATCCTATCCTTTCCCCAGTCATCGAGGACCAGTCCCTCTATCCTATCCTTTACCCAGTCATCGAGGACCAGTCCCTCTATCCTATCCTTTTCCCAGTCATCGAGGACCAGTCCCTCTATCCTATCCTTTCCCCAGTCATCGAGGACCAGTCCCTATATCCTATCCTTTGCCCAGTCATCGAGGACCAGACCCCCTATCCTATCCTTTCCCCAGTCATCGAGGACCAGTCCCTCTATCCTATCATTTTCCCAGTCATCGAGGACCAGTCCCTCTATCCTATCCTTTCCCCTGTCATCGATGACCAGTCCCTCTATACTATCCTTTCCCCAGTCATCGAGGACCAGTCCCTCTATCCTATCATTTCCCCAGTCATCGAGGACCAGACCCTCTATCCTATTCTTTCCCCGGTCATCGAGTGCCAGTCCCTCTATCCTATCCTTTCCCCAGTCATCGAGGACCAGTTCCTCTATCCTATCCTTTCCCCAGTCATCAAGGACCAGTCCCTCTATCCTATCCTTTCCCCGGTCATCGAGGACCAGTCCCCCTATCCTATCCTTTCCCCAGTCATCGAGGACCAGTCCCTCTATCCTTTTCCCAGTCATCGAGGACTAGTCCCTCTATCCTCTTCTTTCCCCAGTCATCGAGGACCAGTCCCTCTATCCTATCCTTTTCCCAGTCATCGAGGACCAGTCCCTCTATCCTATCCTTTCCCCAGTCATCGAGGACCAGTCCCTATATCCTATCCTTTCCCCGGTCATCGAGGACCAGTCCCCCTATCCTATCCTCTCCCCAGTCATCGAGGACCAGTCCCTCTATCCTTTTCCCAGTCATCGAGGACTAGTCCCTCTATCCTCTTCTTTCCCCAGTCATCGAGGACCAGTCCCTCTATCCTATCCTTTTCCCAGTCATCGAGGACCAGTCCCTCTATCCTATCCTTTCCCCAGTCATCGAGGACCAGTCCCTATATCCTATCCTTTGCCCAGTCATCGAGGACCAGACCCCCTATCCTATCCCTTCCCCAGTCATCGAGGACCAGTCCCTCTATCCTATCATTTTCCCAGTCATCGAGGACCAGTCCCTCTATCCTATCCTTTCCCCGGTCATCGAGGACCAGCCCCTCTATACTATCCTTTCCCCAGTCATCGAGGACCAGTCCCTCTATCCTATCATTTCCCCAGTCATCGAGGACCAGACCCTCTATCCTATCCTTTCCCCGGTCATCGAGTGCCAGTCCCTCTATCCTATCCTTTCCCCAGTCATCGAAGGACCAGTCCCTCTATCCTATCCTTTCCCCAGTCATCGAGGACCAGTCCCTCTATCCCATCCTTTCCCCGGTCATCGAGGACCAGTCCCCCTATCCTATCCTTTCCCCAGTCATAGAGGACCAGTCCCTCTATCCTTTTCCCAGTCATCGAGGACTAGTCCCTCTATCCTCTTCTTTCCCCAGTCATCGAGGACCAGTCCCTCTATCCTATCCTTTTCCCAGTCATCGAAGACCAGTCCCTCTATCCTATCCTTTCCCCAGTCATCGAGGACCAGTCCCTATATCCTATCCTTTCCCCAGTCATCGAGGACCAGTCCCCCTATCCTATCCTTTCCCCAGTCATCGAGGACCAGTCCCCCTATAATATCCTTTCCCCAGTCATAGAGGACCAGTCCCCCAATCCTATGCTTTCCCCAGTCATCGAGGACCAGTCCCTCTATCCTTTTCCCAGTCATCGAGGACTAGTCCCTCTATCCTCTTCTTTCCCCAGTCATCGAGGACCAGTCCCTCTATCCTATCCTTTTCCCAGTCATCGAGGACCAGTCCCTCTATCCTATCCTTTCCCCAGTCATCGAGGACCAGTCCCTATATCCTATCCTTTCCCCGGTCATCGAGGACCAGTCCCCCTATCCTATCCTCTCCCCAGTCATCGAGGACCAGTCCCTCTATCCTTTTCCCAGTCATCGAGGACTAGTCCCTCTATCCTCTTCTTTCCCCAGTCATCGAGGACCAGTCCCTCTATCCTATCCTTTTCCCAGTCATCGAGGACCAGTCCCTCTATCCTATCCTTTCCCCAGTCATCGAGGACCAGTCCCTATATCCTATCCTTTGCCCAGTCATCGAGGACCAGACCCCCTATCCTATCCCTTCCCCAGTCATCGAGGACCAGTCCCTCTATCCTATCATTTTCCCAGTCATCGAGGACCAGTCCCTCTATCCTATCCTTTCCCCGGTCATCGAGGACCAGCCCCTCTATACTATCCTTTCCCCAGTCATCGAGGACCAGTCCCTCTATCCTATCATTTCCCCAGTCATCGAGGACCAGACCCTCTATCCTATCCTTTCCCCGGTCATCGAGTGCCAGTCCCTCTATCCTATCCTTTCCCCAGTCATCGAAGGACCAGTCCCTCTATCCTATCCTTTCCCCAGTCATCGAGGACCAGTCCCTCTATCCCATCCTTTCCCCGGTCATCGAGGACCAGTCCCCCTATCCTATCCTTTCCCCAGTCATAGAGGACCAGTCCCTCTATCCTTTTCCCAGTCATCGAGGACTAGTCCCTCTATCCTCTTCTTTCCCCAGTCATCGAGGACCAGTCCCTCTATCCTATCCTTTTCCCAGTCATCGAAGACCAGTCCCTCTATCCTATCCTTTCCCCAGTCATCGAGGACCAGTCCCTATATCCTATCCTTTCCCCAGTCATCGAGGACCAGTCCCCCTATCCTATCCTTTCCCCAGTCATCGAGGACCAGTCCCCCTATAATATCCTTTCCCCAGTCATAGAGGACCAGTCCCCCAATCCTATGCTTTCCCCAGTCATCGAGGACCAGTCCCTCTATCCTTTTCCCAGTCATCGAGGACTAGTCCCTCTATCCTCTTCTTTCCCCAGTCATCGAGGACCAGTCCCTCTATCCTATCCTTTTCCCAGTCATCGAGGACCAGTCCCTCTATCCTATCCTTTCCCCAGTCATCGAGGACCAGTCCCTATATCCTATCCTTTCCCCAGTCATCGAGGACCAGTCCCCCTATCCTATGCTTTCCCCAGTCATCGAGGACCAGTCCCTCTATCCTTTTCCCCGTCATCGAGGACTAGTCCCTCTATCCTCTTCTTTCCCCAGTCATCGAGGACCAGTCCCTCTATCCTATCCTTTTCCCAGTCATCGAGGACCAGTCCCTCTATCCTATCCTTTCCCCAGTCATCGAGGACCAGTCCCTCTATCCTATCCTTTCCCCAGTCATCGAGGACCAGTCCCCCTATCCTATCCTTTCCCCAGTCATCGAGGACCAGTCCCCCTATAATATCCTTTCCCCAGTCATAGAGGACCAGTCCCCCAATCCTATGCTTTCCCCAGTCATCGAGGACCAGTCCCCCTATCCTATGCTTTCCCCAATCATCGAGGACCAGTCCCCCTATCCTATCCTTTCCCCAGTCATCGAGGACCAGTCCCCCTATCCTATGCTTTCCCCATTCATCGAGATCCAGTCCCTCTATCCTATCCTTTCCCCAGTCATCGAGGACCAGTGCCTCTATCCTATCCTTTCCCCAGTCATCGAGGACCAGTCCCTCTATCCTATCCTTTCCCCAGTCATAGAGGACCAGTCCCTCTATCCTATGCTTTCCCCAGTCATCGAGGACCAGTCCCTCTATCCTATCCTTTCCCCAGTCATCGAGGACCAGTCCCTCTCTCCTATCCTTTCCCCAGTCATCGAGGACCAGTCCCTCTATCCTATCCTTTCCCCAGTCATCGAGGACCAGTCCCTCTATCCTATCCTTTACCCAGTCATCAAGGACCAGTCCCTCTATCCTATCCTTCCCCAGTCATCGAGGACCTCTCCCCCAATCCTATCCTTTCCCCAGTCATCGAGGACCAGTCCCCAAATCCTATCCTTTCCCAAGTCATCGAGGACTAGTCCCTCTATCCTATCCTTTCCCCGGTCATCGAGGACCAGTCCCTCTATACTGTCCTTTCCCCAGTCATCGAGGACCAGTCCCTCTAGCCTATCATTTCCCCAGTTATCGAGGACCAGTCCCCCTATCATATTCTTTCCCCAGTCATCGAGGACCAGTCCCTCTATCCTTTCCCCAGTCATCGAGGACCAGTCCCCCTATCCTATCCTTTCCCCAGTCATGGAGGACCAGTCCCTCTATCCTTTCCCCAGTCATCGAGGACCAGTCCCTCTATCCTATCCTTTCCCCAGTCATCGAGGACCAGTCCCTCTATCCTATCCTTTCCCCAGTTATCGAGGACCAGTCCCCCTATCATATTCTTTCCCCAGTCATCGAGGACCAGTCCCTCTATCCTTTCCCCAGTCATCGAGGACCAGTCCCCCTATCCTATCCTTTCCCCAGTCATTGAGGACCAGTCCCTCTATCCTATCCTTTCCCCAGTCATCGAGGACCAGTTCCTCTATCCTTTCCCCAGTCATCGAGGACCAGTCCCCATATCCTATCCTTTCCCCAGTCATGGAGGACCAGTCCCTCTATCCTTTCCCCAGTCATCGAGGACCAGTCCCTCTATCCTATCCTTTCCCCAGTCATCGAGGACCAGTCCCTCTATCCTATCCTTTCCCCTGTCATCGAGGACCAGTCCCTCTATACTATCCTTTCCCCAGTCATCGAGGACCAGTCCCTCTATCCTATCATTTCCCCAGTCATCGAGGACCAGACCCTCTATCCTATCCTTTCCCCGGTCATCGAGTGCCAGTCCCTCTATCCTATCCTTTCCCCAGTCATCGAGGACCAGTTCCTCTATCCTATCCTTTCCCCAGTCATCAAGGACCAGTCCCTCTATCCTATCCTTTCCCCGGTCATCGAGGACCAGTCCCCCTATCCTATCCTTTCCCCAGTCATCGAGGACCAGTCCCTCTATCCTTTTCCCAGTCATCGAGGACTAGTCCCTCTATCCTCTTCTTTCCCCAGTCATCGAGGACCAGTCCCTCTATCCTATCCTTTTCCCAGTCATCGAGGACCAGTCCCTCTATCCTATCCTTTCCCCAGTCATCGAGGACCAGTCCCTATATCCTATCCTTTCCCCGGTCATCGAGGACCAGTCCCCCTATCCTATCCTCTCCCCAGTCATCGAGGACCAGTCCCTCTATCCTTTTCCCAGTCATCGAGGACTAGTCCCTCTATCCTCTTCTTTCCCCAGTCATCGAGGACCAGTCCCTCTATCCTATCCTTTTCCCAGTCATCGAGGACCAGTCCCTCTATCCTATCCTTTCCCCAGTCATCGAGGACCAGTCCCTATATCCTATCCTTTGCCCAGTCATCGAGGACCAGACCCCCTATCCTATCCCTTCCCCAGTCATCGAGGACCAGTCCCTCTATCCTATCATTTTCCCAGTCATCGAGGACCAGTCCCTCTATCCTATCCTTTCCCCGGTCATCGAGGACCAGCCCCTCTATACTATACTTTCCCCAGTCATCGAGGACCAGTCCCTCTATCCTATCATTTCCCCAGTCATCGAGGACCAGACCCTCTATCCTATCCTTTCCCCGGTCATCGAGTGCCAGTCCCTCTATCCTATCCTTTCCCCAGTCATCGAAGGACCAGTCCCTCTATCCTATCCTTTCCCCAGTCATCGAGGACCAGTCCCTCTATCCCATCCTTTCCCCGGTCATCGAGGACCAGTCCCCCTATCCTATCCTTTCCCCAGTCATAGAGGACCAGTCCCTCTATCCTTTTCCCAGTCATCGAGGACTAGTCCCTCTATCCTCTTCTTTCCCCAGTCATCGAGGACCAGTCCCTCTATCCTATCCTTTTCCCAGTCATCGAAGACCAGTCCCTCTATCCTATCCTTTCCCCAGTCATCGAGGACCAGTCCCTATATCCTATCCTTTCCCCAGTCATCGAGGACCAGTCCCCCTATCCTATCCTTTCCCCAGTCATCGAGGACCAGTCCCCCTATAATATCCTTTCCCCAGTCATAGAGGACCAGTCCCCCAATCCTATGCTTTCCCCAGTCATCGAGGACCAGTCCCTCTATCCTTTTCCCAGTCATCGAGGACTAGTCCCTCTATCCTCTTCTTTCCCCAGTCATCGAGGACCAGTCCCTCTATCCTATCCTTTTCCCAGTCATCGAGGACCAGTCCCTCTATCCTATCCTTTCCCCAGTCATCGAGGACCAGTCCCTATATCCTATCCTTTCCCCAGTCATCGAGGACCAGTCCCCCTATCCTATGCTTTCCCCAGTCATCGAGGACCAGTCCCTCTATCCTTTTCCCCGTCATCGAGGACTAGTCCCTCTATCCTCTTCTTTCCCCAGTCATCGAGGACCAGTCCCTCTATCCTATCCTTTTCCCAGTCATCGAGGACCAGTCCCTCTATCCTATCCTTTCCCCAGTCATCGAGGACCAGTCCCTCTATCCTATCCTTTCCCCAGTCATCGAGGACCAGTCCCCCTATCCTATCCTTTCCCCAGTCATCGAGGACCAGTCCCCCTATAATATCCTTTCCCCAGTCATAGAGGACCAGTCCCCCAATCCTATGCTTTCCCCAGTCATCGAGGACCAGTCCCCCTATCCTATGCTTTCCCCAATCATCGAGGACCAGTCCCCCTATCCTATCCTTTCCCCAGTCATCGAGGACCAGTCCCCCTATCCTATGCTTTCCCCATTCATCGAGATCCAGTCCCTCTATCCTATCCTTTCCCCAGTCATCGAGGACCAGTGCCTCTATCCTATCCTTTCCCCAGTCATCGAGGACCAGTCCCTCTATCCTATCCTTTCCCCAGTCATAGAGGACCAGTCCCTCTATCCTATGCTTTCCCCAGTCATCGAGGACCAGTCCCTCTATCCTATCCTTTCCCCAGTCATCGAGGACCAGTCCCTCTCTCCTATCCTTTCCCCAGTCATCGAGGACCAGTCCCTCTATCCTATCCTTTCCCCAGTCATCGAGGACCAGTCCCTCTATCCTATCCTTTACCCAGTCATCAAGGACCAGTCCCTCTATCCTATCCTTCCCCAGTCATCGAGGACCTCTCCCCCAATCCTATCCTTTCCCCAGTCATCGAGGACCAGTCCCCAAATCCTATCCTTTCCCAAGTCATCGAGGACTAGTCCCTCTATCCTATCCTTTCCCCGGTCATCGAGGACCAGTCCCTCTATACTGTCCTTTCCCCAGTCATCGAGGACCAGTCCCTCTAGCCTATCATTTCCCCAGTTATCGAGGACCAGTCCCCCTATCATATTCTTTCCCCAGTCATCGAGGACCAGTCCCTCTATCCTTTCCCCAGTCATCGAGGACCAGTCCCCCTATCCTATCCTTTCCCCAGTCATGGAGGACCAGTCCCTCTATCCTTTCCCCAGTCATCGAGGACCAGTCCCTCTATCCTATCCTTTCCCCAGTCATCGAGGACCAGTCCCTCTATCCTATCCTTTCCCCAGTTATCGAGGACCAGTCCCCCTATCATATTCTTTCCCCAGTCATCGAGGACCAGTCCCTCTATCCTTTCCCCAGTCATCGAGGACCAGTCCCCCTATCCTATCCTTTCCCCAGTCATTGAGGACCAGTCCCTCTATCCTATCCTTTCCCCAGTCATCGAGGACCAGTTCCTCTATCCTTTCCCCAGTCATCGAGGACCAGTCCCCATATCCTATCCTTTCCCCAGTCATGGAGGACCAGTCCCTCTATCCTTTCCCCAGTCATCGAGGACCAGTCCCTCTATCCTATCCTTTCCCCAGTCATCGAGGACCAGTCCCTCTATCCTATCCTTTTCCCAGTCATCGAGGACCAGTCCCTCTATCCTATCCTTTCCCCAGTCATCGAGGACCAGTCCCTCTATCCTATCATTTCCCCAGTCATCGAGGACCAGTCCCCCTATCCTATCCTTTCCCCAGTCATTGAGGACCAGTCCCTCTATCCTATCCTTTCCCCAGTCATCGAGGACCAGTTCCTCTATCCTTTCCCCAGTCATCGAGGACCAGTCCCTCTATCCTTTCCCCAGTCATCGAGGACCAGTCCCTCTATCCTATCCTTTCCCCAGTCATCGAGGACCAGTCCCTCTATCCTATCCTTTTCCCAGTCATCGAGGACCAGTCCCTCTATCCTATCCTTTCCCCAGTCATCGAGGACCAGTCCCTATATCCTATCCTTTCCCCAGTAATCGAGGACCAGTCCCCCTTTCCTATCCTTTCCCCAGTCATCGAGGACCAGTCCCCCTATCCTATGCTTTCCCCAGTCATCGAGGACCAGTCCCCCTATCATATGCTTTCCCCAATCATCGAGGACCAGTCCCCCTATCCTATCCTTTCCCCAGTCATCGAGGACCAGTCCCTCTATCCTATCATTTCCCCAGTCATCGAGGACCAGTCCCCCTATCCTATCCTTTCCCCAGTCATTGAGGACCAGTCCCTCTATCCTATCCTTTCCCCAGTCATCGAGGACCAGTTCCTCTATCCTTTCCCCAGTCATCGAGGACCAGTCCCTCTATCCTTTCCCCAGTCATCGAGGACCAGTCCCTCTATCCTATCCTTTCCCCAGTCATCGAGGACCAGTCCCTCTATCCTATCCTTTTCCCAGTCATCGAGGACCAGTCCCTCTATCCTATCCTTTCCCCAGTCATCGAGGACCAGTCCCTATATCCTATCCTTTCCCCAGTAATCGAGGACCAGTCCCCCTTTCCTATCCTTTCCCCAGTCATCGAGGACCAGTCCCCCTATCCTATGCTTTCCCCAGTCATCGAGGACCAGTCCCCCTATCATATGCTTTCCCCAATCATCGAGGACCAGTCCCCCTATCCTATCCTTTCCCCAGTCATCGAGGACCAGTCCCACTATCCTATGCTTTCCCCATTCATCGAGGACCAGTCCCTCTATCCTATCCTTTCCCCAGTCATCGAGGACCAGTCCCTCTATCCTATCCTTTCCCCAGTCGTCGAAGACCAGTCCCTCCATCCTATCCTTTCCCCAGTCATCGAGGACCAGTCCCCCTATCCTATCCTTTCCCCAGTCATCGAGGACCAGTCCCTCTATCCTATCCTTTCCCCAGTCATCGAGGACCAGTCCCCCTATCCTATCCTTTCCCCAGTCATCGAGGATCAGTCCCTCTATCCTATCCTTTCCCCAGTCCTCGAGGACCAGTCCCTCTATCCAATCCTTTCCACAGTCATCGAGGACCAGTCCCTCTATCCTATCCTTTCCCCAGTCATTGAGGACCGGTCCCTCTATCCTATCCTTTCCCCAGTCATCGGGGACCAGTCCCTCTATAATATCATTTCCCCAGCCATCAAGGACCAGTCCCTCTATCCCATCCTTTCCCCAGTCATCGAGGACCAGTCCCTCTATCCTATCCTTTCCACAGTCATCGAGGACCAGTCCCCATATCCTATCCTTTCTCCAGTCATCGAGGACCAGTCCCTCTATCCTATCCTTTCCCCAGTCATCGAGGACCAGTCCCTCTATCATTTCCACAGTCATCGAGGACCAGTCCCTCTATCCTATCCTTTCCCCAGTGATCGAGGACCAGTCCCTCTATCCTTTCCCCAGTCATCGAGGACCAGTCCCTCTATCCTTTCCCCAGTCATCGAGGACCAGTCCCTCTATCCTATCCTTTCCCCAGTCATCGAGGACCAGTCCCCCTATCCTATGCTTTCCCCATTCATCGAGATCCAGTCCCTCTATCCTATCCTTTCCCCAGTCATTGAAGACCAGTCCCTCTATCCTATCCTTTCCCCAGTCATCGAGGACCAGTACCCCTATCCTATCCTTTCCCCAGTCATCGAGGACCAGTCCCTCTATCCTTTCCCCAGTCATCGAGGACCAGTCCCTCTATCCTATCCTTTCCCAGTCATCGAGGACCAGTCCCTCTATCCTATCCTTTCCCCAGTCATCGAGTACCAGTCCCTCTATCCTATCCTTTCCCCAGTCATCGAGGACCAGTGCCTCTATCCTATCCTTTCCCCAGTCATCGAGGACCAGTCCCTCTATCCTATCCTTTCCCCAGTCATAGAGGACCAGTCCCTCTATCCTATGCTTTCCCCAGTCATCGAGGACCAGTCCCTCTATCCTATCCTTTCCCCAGTCATCGAGGACCAGTCCCTCATTCCTATCCTTTCCCCAGTCATCGAGGACCAGTCCCTCTATCCTATCCTTTCCCCAGTCATCGAGGACCAGTCCCTCTATCCTATCCTTTCCCCAGTCATCAAGGACCAGTCCCTCTATCCTATCCTTCCCCAGTCATCGAGGACCTCTCCCCCAATCCTATCCTTTCCCCAGTCATCGAGGACCAGTCCCCAAATCCTATCCTTTCCCAAGTCATCGAGGACTAGTCCCTCTATCCTATCCTTTCCCCGGTCATCGAGGACCAGTCCCTCTATACTGTCCTTTCCCCAGTCATTGAGGACCAGTTTCTCTAGCCTATCATTTCCCCAGTTATCGAGGACCAGTCCCCCTATCATATTCTTTCCCCAGTCATCGAGGACCAGTCCCTCTATCCTTTCCCCAGTCATCGAGGACCAGTCCCCCTATCCTATCCTTTCCCCAGTCATTGAGGACCAGTCCCTCTATCCTTTCCCCAGTCATCGGGGACCAGTCCCTCTATCCTATCCTTTCCCCAGTCATCGAGGACCAGTCTCTCTATCCTATCCTTTTCCCAGTCATCGAGGACCAGTCCCTCTATCCTATCCTTTCCCCATTCATCGAGGACCAGTCCCTATATCCTATCCTTTCCCCAGTAATCGAGGACCAGTCCCTCTATCCTATCCTATCCCCGGTCATCGAGGACCAGTCCCTCTATACTATCCTTTCCCCAGTCATCGAGGACCAGAGTCTCTATCCTATCATTTCCCCAGTTATCGAGGACCAGTCCCCCTATCATATTATTTCCCCAGTCATCGAGGACCAGTCCCTCTATCCTTTCCCCAGTCATCGAGGACCAGTCCCCCTATCCTATCCTTTCCCCAGTCATTGAGGACCAGTCCCTCTATCCTTTCTCCAGTCATCGAGGACCAGTCCCTCTATCCTATCCTTTCCCCAGTCATCGAGGACCAGTCCATCTATCCTATCCTTTTCCCAGTCATCGAGGACCAATCCCTCTATCCTATCCTTTCCCCAGTCATCGAGGACCAGTCCCTATATCCTATCCTTTCCCCAGTCATCGAGGACCAGTCCCCCTATCCTATCCTTTCCCCAGTCATCGAGGACCAGTCCCTCTATCCTATCCTTTCCCCAGTCATCGAGGACCAGTCCCCCTATAATATCCTTTCCCCAGTCATAGAGGACCAGTCCCCCTATCCTATGCTTTCCCCAGTCATCGAGGACCAGTCCCCCTATCATATGCTTTCCCCAATCATCGAGGACCAGTAACCCCATTCCTATCCTTTCCCAAGTCATCGAGGACCAGTCCCCCTATCCTATGCTTTCCCCATTCATCGAGGACCAGTCCCTCTATCCTATCCTTTCCCCAGTCATCGAGGACCAGTCCCCCTATCCTATCCTTTCCCCAGTCATCGAGGATCAGTCCCTCTATCCTATCCTTTCCCCAGTCCTCGAGGACCAGTCCCTCTATCCAATCCTTTCCCCAGTCATCGAGGACCAGTCCCTCTATCCTATCCTTTCCCCAGTCATCGAGGACCAGTCCCTCTATCCTATCCTTTCCCCAGTCATCGAGGACCAGTCCCTCTATCCTATCCTTTCCCCAGTCATCGAGGACCAGTCCCTCTATCCTATCCTTTCCACAGTCATCGAGGACCAGTCCCCATATCCTATCCTTTCCCCAGTCATCGAGGACCAGTCTCTCTATCCTATCCTTTCCCCAGTCATCGAGGACCAGTCCCTCTATCATTTCCACAGTCATCGAGGACCAGTCCCTCTATCCTATCCTTTCCCCAGTGATCGAGGACCAGTCCCTCTATCCTTTCCCCAGTCATCGAGTACCAGTCCCTCTATCCTTTCCCCAGTCATCGAGGACCAGTCCCTCTATCCTATCCTTTCCCCAGTCATCGAGGACCAGTCCCTCTATCCTATCGTTTCTCCAATCAGCGAGGACAAGTCACCCTATCGTATCCTTTCCCCAGTCATCGAAGACCAGTCCCTCCATCCTATCCTTTCCCCAGTCATCGAGGACCAGTCCCCCTATCCTATCCTTTCCCCAGTCATCGAGGACCAGTCCCTCTATCCTATCCTTTCCCAGTCATCGAGGACCAGTCCCTCTATCCTATCCTTTCCCCGGTCATCGAGGACCAGTCCCTCTATACTATCCTTTCCCCAGTCATCGAGGACCAGTCCCTCTATCCTATCATTTCCCCAGTTATCGAGGACCAGTCCCCCAATCATATTCTTTCCCCAGTCATCGAGGACCAGTCCCTCTATCCTTTCCCCAGTCATCGAGGACCAGTCCCCCTATCCTATCCTTTCCCCAGTCATTGAGGACCAGTCCCTCTATCCTTTCCCCAGTCATCGAGGACCAGTCCCTCTATCCTATCCTTTCCCCAGTCATCGAGGACCAGTCCCTCTATCCTATCCTTTCCCCAGTCATCGAGGACCAGTCCCCCTATCCTATCCTTTCCCCAGTCATCGAGGATCAGTCCCTCTATCCTATCCTTTCCCCAGTCCTCGAGGACCAGTCCCTCTATCCTATCCTTTCCCCAGTCATCGAGGACCAGTCCCTCTATCCTATCCTTTCCCCAGTCATCGAGGACCAGTCCCTCTATCCTATCCTTTCCCCAGTCATCGGGGACCAGTCCCTCTATAATATCATTTCCCCAGCCATCAAGGACCAGTCCCTCCATCCTATCCTTTCCACAGTCATCGAGGACCAGTCCCCATATCCTATCCTTTCCCCAGTCATCGAGGACCAGTCCCTCTATCCTATCCTTTCCCCAGTCATCGAGGACCAGTCCCTCTATCATTTCCACAGTCATCGAGGACCAGTCCCTCTATCCTATCCTTTCCCCAGTGATCGAGGACCAGTCCCTCTATCCTTTCCCCAGTCATCGAGGACCAGTCCCTCTATCCTTTCCCCAGTCATCGAGGACCAGTCCCTCTATCCTATCCTTTCCCCAGTCATCGAGGACCAGTCCCTCTATCCTATCCTTTCCCCAGTCATCGAGGACCAGTCCCTCTATCCTATCCTTTCCCCAGTCATCGAGGACCACTCCCCCTATCCTATGCTTTCCCCGTCATCGAGGACCAGTCCCCCTATCCTATCCTTTCCCCAGTCATCGAGGACCAGTCCCCCTATCCTATGCTTTCCCCAGTCATCGAGGAGTAGTCCCTCTATCCTATCCTTTCCCAGTCATCGAGGACCAGTCCCTCTATCCTATCCTTTCCCCAGTAATCGAGGACCAGTCCCTCTATCCTATCCTTTCCCCAGTCATCGAGGACCAGTCCCCCTATCCTTTCCTTTCCCCAGTCATCGAGGACCAGTCCCTCTATCCTTTCCCCAGTCATCAAGGACCAGTTCCCCTATCCTTTCCCCAGTCATCGAGGACCAGTCCCTCTATCCTATCCTTTCCCCAGTCATCAAGGACCAGTCCCCCTATCCTATCCTTTCCCCAGTCATCGAGGACCAGTCCCTCTATCCTTTCCCCAGTCATCGAGGACCAGTCCCTCTATCCTTTCCCCAGTCATCGAGGACCAGTCCCTCTATCCTTTCCCCAGTCATCGAGGACCAGTCCCTCTATCCTATCCTTCCCCAGTCATCGAGGACCAGTCCCTCTATCCTATCCTTTCCCCAGTCATCGAGGACCAGTCCCCCTATCCTATCCTTTCCCCAGTCATCAAGGACCAGTCCCTCTATCCTATCGTTTCTCCAATCAGCGAGGACAAGTCACCCTATCCTATCCTTTCCCCAGTCATCGAAGACCAGTCCCTCCATCCTATCCTTTCCCTAGTCATCGAGGACCAGTCCCCCTATCCTATCCTTTCCCCAGTCATCGAGGACCAGTCCCTCTATCCTATCCTTTCCCAGTCATCGAGGACCAGTCCCTCTATCCTATCCTTTCCCCAGTCATCGAGGACCAGTCCCCCTATCCTATCCTTTCCCCAGTCATCGAGGATCAGTCCCTCTATCCTATCCTTTCCCCAGTCCTCGAGGACCAGTCCCTCTATCCTATCCTTTCCCCAGTCATCGAGGACCAGTCCCTCTATCCTATCCTTTCCCCAGTCATCGAGGACCAGTCCCTCTATCCTATCCTTTCCCCAGTCATCGGGGACCAGTCCCTCTATAATATCATTTCCCCAGTCATCAAGGACCAGTCCCTCTATCCTATCCTTTCCCCTGTCATCGAGGACCAGTCCCTCTATCCTATCCTTTCCCCAGTCATCGGGGACCAGTCCCTCTATAATATCATTTCCCCAGTCATCGAGGACCAGTCCCTCTATCCTATCCTTTCCCCAGTCATCGAGGACCAGTCCCTCTATCCTATCCTTTCCCCAGTCATCGAGGACCAGTCCCTCTATCCTATCCTTTCCCCAGTCATCGAGGACCAGTTCCTCTATCCTATCCTTTCCCCAGTCATCGAGGACCAGTCCCTCTATCCTATCCTTTCCACAGTCATCGAGGACCAGTCCCCATATCCTATCCTTTCCCCAGTCATCGAGGACCAGTCCCTCTATCCTATCCTTTCCCCAGTCATCGAGGACCAGTCCCTCTATCATTTCCACAGTCATCGAGGACCAGTCCCTCTATCCTTTCCCCAGTCATCGAGGACCAGTCCCTCTATCCTATCCTTTCCCCAGTCATCGAGGACCAGTCCCTCTATCCTATCCTTTCCCCAGTCATCGAGGACCAGTCCCTCTCTCCTATCCTTTCCCCAGTCATCGAGGACCAGTCCCTCTATCCTATCCTTTCCCCAGTCATCGAGGACCAGTCCCTCTATCCTATCCTTTCCCCAGTCATCAAGGACCAGTCCCTCTATCCTATCCTTCCCCAGTCATCGAGGACCTCTCCCCCAATCCTGTCATTTCCCCAGTCATCGAGGACCAGTCCCCAAATCCTATCCTTTCCCAAGTCATCGAGGACTAGTCCCTCTATCCTATCCTTTCCCCGGTCATCGAGGGCCAGTCCCTCTATACTATCCTTTCCCCAGTCATCGAGGACCAGTCCCTCTATCCTATCATTTCACCAGTTATCGAGGACCAGTCCCCCTATTAAATTCTTTCCCCAGTCATCGAGGACCAGTCCCTCTATCCTTTCCCCAGTCATCGAGGACCAGTCCCCCTATCCTATCCTTTCCCCAGTCATTGAGGACCAGTCCCTCTATCCTTTCCCCAGTCATCGAGGACCAGTCCCTCTATCCTATCCTTTCCCCAGTCATCGAGGACCAGTCCCTCTATCCTATCCTTTTCCCAGTCATCGAGGACCAGTCCCTCTATCCTATCCTTTCCCAGTCATCGAGGACCAGTCCCTCTATACTATCCTTTCCCCAGTCATCGAGGACCAGTCCCTCTATCCTATCATTTCCCCAGTTATCGAGGACCAGTCCCCCTATCATATTCTTTCCCTAGTCATCGAGGACCAGTCCCTCTATCCTTTCCCCAGTCATCGAGGACCAGTCCCCCTATCCTATCCTTTCCCCAGTCGTTGAGGACCAGTCCCTCTATCCTTTCCCCAGTCATCGAGGACCAGTCCCTCTATCCTATCCTTTCCCCAGTCATCGATGACCAGTCCCTCTATCCTATCCTTTTCCCAGTCATCGAGGACCAGTCCCTCTATCCTATCCTTTCCCCAGTCATCGAGGACCAGTCCCTATATCCTATCCTTTCTCCAGTAATCGAGGACCAGTCCCCCTATCCTATCCTTTCCCCAGTCATCGAGGACCAGTCCCTCTATCCTATCCTTTCCCCAGTCATCGAGGACCAGTCCCCCTATAATATCCTTTCCCCAGTCATAGAGGACCAGTCCCCCTATCCTATGCTTTCCCCAGTCATCGAGGACCAGTCCCCCTATCATATGCTTTCCCCAATCACCGAGGACCAGTCCCCCTATCCTATCCTTTCCCCAGTCATCGAGGACCAGTCCCCCTATCCTATGCTTTCCCCATTCATCGAGGACCAGTCTCTCTATCCTATCCTTTCCCCAGTCATCGAGGACCAGTCCCTCTATCCTATCCTTTCCCCAGTCATCGAAGACCAGTCCCTCCATCCTATCCTTTCCCCAGTCATCGAGGACCAGTCCCCCTATCCTATCCTTTCCCCAGTCATCGAGGACCAGTCCCTCTATCCTATCCTTTCCCCAGTCATCGAGGACCAGTCCCTCTATCCTATCCTTTCCCCAGTCATCGAGGACCAGTCCCTCTATCATTTCCACAGTCATCGAGGACCAGTCCCTCTATCCTTTCCCCAGTCATCGAGGACCAGTCCCTCTATCCTATCCTTTCCCCAGTCATCGAGGACCAGTCCCTCTATCCTATCCTTTCCCCAGTCATCGAGGACCAGTCCCTCTCTCCTATCCTTTCCCCAGTCATCGAGGACCAGTCCCTCTATCCTATCCTTTCCCCAGTCATCGAGGACCAGTCCCTCTATCCTATCCTTTCCCCAGTCATCAAGGACCAGTCCCTCTATCCTATCCTTCCCCAGTCATCGAGGACCAGTCCCCAAATCCTATCCTTTCCCAAGTCATCGAGGACTAGTCCCTCTATCCTATCCTTTCCCCAGTCATCGAGGACCAGTCCCTCTATCCTTTCCCTAGTCATTGAGGACCAGTCCCTCTATCCTTTCCCCAGTCATCGAGGACCAGTCCCCCTATCCTATCCTTTCCCCATTCATTGAGGACCAGTCCCTCTATCCTTTCCTCAGTCATCGAGGACCAGTCCCTCTATCCTATCCTTTCCCCAGTCATCGAGGACCAGTCCCTCTATCCTATCCTTTTCCCAGTCATCGAGGACCAGTCCCTCTATCCTATCCTTTCCCCAGTCATCGAGGACCAGTCCCTCTATCCTATCATTTCCCCAGTCATCGAAGACCAGTCCCCCTATCCTATCCTTTCCCCAGTCATCGAGGACCAGTCCCTCTATCCTATCCTTTCCCAGTCATCCAGGACCAGTCCCTCTATCCTATCCTTTCCCCAGTCATCGAGGACCAGTCCCTCTATCCTATCCTTTCCCCAGTCAACGAGGACCAGTCCCTCTATCCTATCCTTTCCACAGTCATCGAGGACCAGTCCCCATATCCTATCCTTTCCCCAGTCATTGAGGACCAGTCCCTCTATCCTATCCTTTCCCCAGTCGTCGAGGACCAGTCCCTCTATCATTTCCACAGTCATCGAGGACCAGTCCCTCTATCCTTTCCCCAGTCATCGAGGACCAGTACCTCTATCCTATCCTTTCCCCAGTCATCGAGGACCAGTCCCTCTATCCTTTCCCCAGTCATCGAGGACCAGTCCCTCTATCCTTTCCCCAGTCATCGAGGACCAGTCTCTCTATCCTATCCTTTCCCCAGTCCTCGAGGACCAGTCCCTCTATCCTATCCTTTCCACAGTCATCAAGGACCAGTCCCTCTATCCTATCGTTTCTCCAATCAGCGAGGACAAGTCACCCTATCCTATCCTTTCCCCAGTCATCGAAGACCAGTCCCTCCATCCTATCCTTTCCCCAGTCATCGAGGACCAGTCCCCCCTATCCTATCCTTTCCACAGTCATCGAGGACCAGTCCCCATATCCTATCCTTTCCCCAGTCATCGAGGACCAGTCCCTCTATCCTATCCTTTCCACAGTCATCGAGGACCAGTCCCCATATCCTATCCTTTCCCCAGTCATCGAGGACCAGTCCCTCTATCCTATCCTTTCCCCAGTCGTCGAGGACCAGTCCCTCTATCATTTCCACAGTCATCGAGGACCAGTCCCTCTATCCTTTCCCCAGTCATCGAGGACCAGTCCCCCTATCCTATCCTTTCCCCAGTCATCGAGGATCAGTCCCTCTATCCTATCCTTTCCCCAGTCCTCGAGGACCAGTCCCTCTATCCTATCCTTTCCCCAGTCATTGAGGACCAGTCCCTCTATCCTATCCTTTCCCCAGTCATCGAGGACCAGTCCCTCTATCCTATCCTTTCCCCAGTCATCGGGGACCAGTCCCTCTATAATATCATTTCCCCAGTCATCAAGGACCAGTCCCTCTATCCTATCCTTTCCCCAGTCATCGAGGACCAGTCCCTCTATCCTATCCTTTCCCCAGTCATCGAGGACCAGTCCCTCTATCCTATCCTTTCCCCAGTCAACGAGGACCAGTCCCTCTATCCTATCCTTTCCCCAGTCATCGAGGACCAGTCCCTCTATCCTATCCTTTCCCCAGTCATCGAGGACCAGTCCCTCTATCCTATCCTTTCCCCAGTCATCGAGGACCAGTCCCTCTATCCTATCCTTTCCACAGTCATCGAGGACCAGTCCCCATATCCTATCCTTTCCCCAGTCATCGAGGACCAGTCCCTCTATCCTATCCTTTCCCCAGTCGTCGAGGACCAGTCCCTCTATCATTTCCACAGTCATCGAGGACCAGTCCCTCTATCCTTTCCCCAGTCATCGAGGACCAGTCCCTCTATCCTACCCTTTCCCCAGTCATCGAGGACCAGTCCCTCTATCCTTTCCCCAGTCATCGAGGACCAGTCCCTCTATCCTATCCTTTCCCCAGTCATCGAGGACAAGTCACCCTATCCTATCCTTTCCCCAGTCATCGAAGACCAGTCCCTCCATCCTATCCTTTCCCCAGTCATCGAGGACCAGTCCCCTTATCCTATCCTTTCCCCAGTCATCGAGGACCAGTCCCTCTATCCTATCCTTTCCCAGTCATCGAGGACCAGTCCCTCTATCCTATCCTTTCCCCAGTCATCGAGGATCAGTCCCTCTATCCTATCCTTTCCCCAGTCCTCGAGGACCAGTCCCTCTATCCTATCCTTTCCCCAGTCATTGAGGACCAGTCCCTCTATCCTATCCTTTCCCCAGTCATCGAGGACCAGTCCCTCTATCCTATCCTTTCCCCAGTCATCGGGGACCAGTCCCTCTATAATATCATTTCCCCAGTCATCAAGGACCAGTCCCTCTATCCTATCCTTTCCCCAGTCATCGAGGACCAGTCCCTCTATCCTATCCTTTCCCCAGTCATCGAGGACCAGTCCCTCTATCCTATCCTTTCCCCAGTCAACGAGGACCAGTCCCTCTATTCTATCCTTTCCCCAGTCATCGAGGACCAGTCCCTCTATCCTATCCTTTCCCCAGTCATCGAGGACCAGTCCCTCTATCCTATCCTTTCCCCAGTCATCGAGGACCAGTCCCTCTATCCTATCCTTTCCACAGTCATCGAGGACCAGTCCCCATATCCTATCCTTTCCCCAGTCATCGAGGACCAGTCCCTCTATCCTATCCTTTCCCCAGTCGTCGAGGACCAGTCCCTCTATCATTTCCACAGTCATCGAGGACCAGTCCCTCTATCCTTTCCCCAGTCATCGAGGACCAGTCCCTCTATCCTATCCTTTCCCCAGTCATCGAGGACCAGTCCCTCTATCCTATCCTTTCCCCAGTCAACGAGGACCAGTCCCTCTATCCTATCCTTTCCACAGTCATCGAGGACCAGTCCCCATATCCTATCCTTTCCCCAGTCATCGAGGACCAGTCCCTCTATCCTATCCTTTCCCCAGTCGTCGAGGACCAGTCCCTCTATCATTTCCACAGTCATCGAGGACCAGTCCCTCTATCCTTTCCCCAGTCATCGAGGACCAGTACCTCTATCCTATCCTTTCCCCAGTCATCGAGGACCAGTCCCTCTATCCTTTCCCCAGTCATCGAGGACCAGTCCCTCTATCCTTTCCCCAGTCATCGAGGACCAGTCTCTCTATCCTATCCTTTCCCCAGTCCTCGAGGACCAGTCCCTCTATCCTATCCTTTCCACAGTCATCAAGGACCAGTCCCTCTATCCTATCGTTTCTCCAATCAGCGAGGACAAGTCACCCTATCCTATCCTTTCCCCAGTCATCGAAGACCAGTCCCTCCATCCTATCCTTTCCCCAGTCATCGAGGACCAGTCCCCCCTATCCTATCCTTTCCACAGTCATCGAGGACCAGTCCCCATATCCTATCCTTTCCCCAGTCATCGAGGACCAGTCCCTCTATCCTATCCTTTCCACAGTCATCGAGGACCAGTCCCCATATCCTATCCTTTCCCCAGTCATCGAGGACCAGTCCCTCTATCCTATCCTTTCCCCAGTCGTCGAGGACCAGTCCCTCTATCATTTCCACAGTCATCGAGGACCAGTCCCTCTATCCTTTCCCCAGTCATCGAGGACCAGTCCCCCTATCCTATCCTTTCCCCAGTCATCGAGGATCAGTCCCTCTATCCTATCCTTTCCCCAGTCCTCGAGGACCAGTCCCTCTATCCTATCCTTTCCCCAGTCATTGAGGACCAGTCCCTCTATCCTATCCTTTCCCCAGTCATCGAGGACCAGTCCCTCTATCCTATCCTTTCCCCAGTCATCGGGGACCAGTCCCTCTATAATATCATTTCCCCAGTCATCAAGGACCAGTCCCTCTATCCTATCCTTTCCCCAGTCATCGAGGACCAGTCCCTCTATCCTATCCTTTCCCCAGTCATCGAGGACCAGTCCCTCTATCCTATCCTTTCCCCAGTCAACGAGGACCAGTCCCTCTATCCTATCCTTTCCCCAGTCATCGAGGACCAGTCCCTCTATCCTATCCTTTCCCCAGTCATCGAGGACCAGTCCCTCTATCCTATCCTTTCCCCAGTCATCGAGGACCAGTCCCTCTATCCTATCCTTTCCACAGTCATCGAGGACCAGTCCCCATATCCTATCCTTTCCCCAGTCATCGAGGACCAGTCCCTCTATCCTATCCTTTCCCCAGTCGTCGAGGACCAGTCCCTCTATCATTTCCACAGTCATCGAGGACCAGTCCCTCTATCCTTTCCCCAGTCATCGAGGACCAGTCCCTCTATCCTATCCTTTCCCCAGTCATCGAGGACCAGTCCCTCTATCCTTTCCCCAGTCATCGAGGACCAGTCCCTCTATCCTATCCTTTCCCCAGTCATCGAGGACAAGTCACCCTATCCTATCCTTTCCCCAGTCATCGAAGACCAGTCCCTCCATCCTATCCTTTCCCCAGTCATCGAGGACCAGTCCCCTTATCCTATCCTTTCCCCAGTCATCGAGGACCAGTCCCTCTATCCTATCCTTTCCCAGTCATCGAGGACCAGTCCCTCTATCCTATCCTTTCCCCAGTCATCGAGGATCAGTCCCTCTATCCTATCCTTTCCCCAGTCCTCGAGGACCAGTCCCTCTATCCTATCCTTTCCCCAGTCATTGAGGACCAGTCCCTCTATCCTATCCTTTCCCCAGTCATCGAGGACCAGTCCCTCTATCCTATCCTTTCCCCAGTCATCGGGGACCAGTCCCTCTATAATATCATTTCCCCAGTCATCAAGGACCAGTCCCTCTATCCTATCCTTTCCCCAGTCATCGAGGACCAGTCCCTCTATCCTATCCTTTCCCCAGTCATCGAGGACCAGTCCCTCTATCCTATCCTTTCCCCAGTCAACGAGGACCAGTCCCTCTATCCTATCCTTTCCCCAGTCATCGAGGACCAGTCCCTCTATCCTATCCTTTCCCCAGTCATCGAGGACCAGTCCCTCTATCCTATCCTTTCCCCAGTCATCGAGGACCAGTCCCTCTATCCTATCCTTTCCACAGTCATCGAGGACCAGTCCCCATATCCTATCCTTTCCCCAGTCATCGAGGACCAGTCCCTCTATCCTATCCTTTCCCCAGTCGTCGAGGACCAGTCCCTCTATCATTTCCACAGTCATCGAGGACCAGTCCCTCTATCCTTTCCCCAGTCATCGAGGACCAGTCCCTCTATCCTATCCTTTCCCCAGTCATCGAGGACCAGTCCCTCTATCCTATCCTTTCCCCAGTCAACGAGGACCAGTCCCTCTATCCTATCCTTTCCACAGTCATCGAGGACCAGTCCCCATATCCTATCCTTTCCCCAGTCATCGAGGACCAGTCCCTCTATCCTATCCTTTCCCCAGTCGTCGAGGACCAGTCCCTCTATCATTTCCACAGTCATCGAGGACCAGTCCCTCTATCCTTTCCCCAGTCATCGAGGACCAGTACCTCTATCCTATCCTTTCCCCAGTCATCGAGGACCAGTCCCTCTATCCTTTCCCCAGTCATCGAGGACCAGTCCCTCTATCCTTTCCCCAGTCATCGAGGACCAGTCTCTCTATCCTATCCTTTCCCCAGTCCTCGAGGACCAGTCCCTCTATCCTATCCTTTCCACAGTCATCAAGGACCAGTCCCTCTATCCTATCGTTTCTCCAATCAGCGAGGACAAGTCACCCTATCCTATCCTTTCCCCAGTCATCGAAGACCAGTCCCTCCATCCTATCCTTTCCCCAGTCATCGAGGACCAGTCCCCCCTATCCTATCCTTTCCACAGTCATCGAGGACCAGTCCCCATATCCTATCCTTTCCCCAGTCATCGAGGACCAGTCCCTCTATCCTATCCTTTCCACAGTCATCGAGGACCAGTCCCCATATCCTATCCTTTCCCCAGTCATCGAGGACCAGTCCCTCTATCCTATCCTTTCCCCAGTCGTCGAGGACCAGTCCCTCTATCATTTCCACAGTCATCGAGGACCAGTCCCTCTATCCTTTCCCCAGTCATCGAGGACCAGTCCCCCTATCCTATCCTTTCCCCAGTCATCGAGGATCAGTCCCTCTATCCTATCCTTTCCCCAGTCCTCGAGGACCAGTCCCTCTATCCTATCCTTTCCCCAGTCATTGAGGACCAGTCCCTCTATCCTATCCTTTCCCCAGTCATCGAGGACCAGTCCCTCTATCCTATCCTTTCCCCAGTCATCGGGGACCAGTCCCTCTATAATATCATTTCCCCAGTCATCAAGGACCAGTCCCTCTATCCTATCCTTTCCCCAGTCATCGAGGACCAGTCCCTCTATCCTATCCTTTCCCCAGTCATCGAGGACCAGTCCCTCTATCCTATCCTTTCCCCAGTCAACGAGGACCAGTCCCTCTATCCTATCCTTTCCCCAGTCATCGAGGACCAGTCCCTCTATCCTATCCTTTCCCCAGTCATCGAGGACCAGTCCCTCTATCCTATCCTTTCCCCAGTCATCGAGGACCAGTCCCTCTATCCTATCCTTTCCACAGTCATCGAGGACCAGTCCCCATATCCTATCCTTTCCCCAGTCATCGAGGACCAGTCCCTCTATCCTATCCTTTCCCCAGTCGTCGAGGACCAGTCCCTCTATCATTTCCACAGTCATCGAGGACCAGTCCCTCTATCCTTTCCCCAGTCATCGAGGACCAGTCCCTCTATCCTATCCTTTCCCCAGTCATCGAGGACCAGTCCCTCTATCCTTTCCCCAGTCATCGAGGACCAGTCCCTCTATCCTATCCTTTCCCCAGTCATCGAGGACAAGTCACCCTATCCTATCCTTTCCCCAGTCATCGAAGACCAGTCCCTCCATCCTATCCTTTCCCCAGTCATCGAGGACCAGTCCCCTTATCCTATCCTTTCCCCAGTCATCGAGGACCAGTCCCTCTATCCTATCCTTTCCCAGTCATCGAGGACCAGTCCCTCTATCCTATCCTTTCCCCAGTCATCGAGGATCAGTCCCTCTATCCTATCCTTTCCCCAGTCCTCGAGGACCAGTCCCTCTATCCTATCCTTTCCCCAGTCATTGAGGACCAGTCCCTCTATCCTATCCTTTCCCAGTCATCGAGGACCAGTCCCTCTATCCTATCCTTTCCCCAGTCATCGGGTACCAGTCCCTCTATAATATCATTTCCCCAGTCATCAAGGACCAGTCCCTCTATCCTATCCTTTCCCCAGTCATCGAGGACCAGTCCCTCTATCCTATCCTTTCCCCAGTCATCGAGGACCAGTCCCTCTATCCTATCCTTTCCCCAGTCAACGAGGACCAGTCCCTCTATCCTATCCTTTCCCCAGTCATCGAGGACCAGTCCCTCTATCCTATCCTTTCCCCAGTCATCGAGGACCAGTCCCTCTATCCTATCCTTTCCCCAGTCATCGAGGACCAGTCCCTCTATCCTATCCTTTCCACAGTCATCGAGGACCAGTCCCCATATCCTATCCTTTCCCCAGTCATCGAGGACCAGTCCCTCTATCCTATCCTTTCCCCAGTCGTCGAGGACCAGTCCCTCTATCATTTCCACAGTCATCGAGGACCAGTCCCTCTATCCTTTCCCCAGTCATCGAGGACCAGTCCCTCTATCCTATCCTTTCCCCAGTCATCGAGGACCAGTCCCTCTATCCTTTCCCCAGTCATCGAGGACCAGTCCCTCTATCCTATCCTTTCCCCAGTCATCGAGGACAAGTCACCCTATCCTATCCTTTCCCCAGTCATCGAAGACCAGTCCCTCCATCCTATCCTTTCCCCAGTCATCGAGGACCAGTCCCCTTATCCTATCCTTTCCCCAGTCATCGAGGACCAGTCCCTCTATCCTATCCTTTCCCAGTCATCGAGGACCAGTCCCTCTATCCTATCCTTTCCCCAGTCATCGAGGATCAGTCCCTCTATCCTATCCTTTCCCCAGTCCTCGAGGACCAGTCCCTCTATCCTATCCTTTCCCCAGTCATTGAGGACCAGTCCCTCTATCCTATCCTTTCCCCAGTCATCGAGGACCAGTCCCTCTATCCTATCCTTTCCCCAGTCATCGGGGACCAGTCCCTCTATAATATCATTTCCCCAGTCATCAAGGACCAGTCCCTCTATCCTATCCTTTCCCCAGTCATCGAGGATCAGTCCCTCTATCCTATCCTTTCCCCAGTCATCGAGGACCAGTCCCTCTATCCTATCCTTTCCCCAGTCAACGAGGACCAGTCCCTCTATCCTATCCTTTCCCCAGTCATCGAGGACCAGTCCCTCTATCCTATCCTTTCCCCAGTCATCGAGGACCAGTCCCTCTATCCTATCCTTTCCCCAGTCATCGAGGACCAGTCCCTCTATCCTATCCTTTCCACAGTCATCGAGGACCAGTCCCCATATCCTATCCTTTCCCCAGTCATCGAGGACCAGTCCCTCTATCCTATCCTTTCCCCAGTCGTCGAGGACCAGTCCCTCTATCATTTCCACAGTCATCGAGGACCAGTCCCTCTATCCTTTCCCCAGTCATCGAGGACCAGTCCCTCTATCCTATCCTTTCCCCAGTCATCGAGGACCAGTCCCTCTATCCTTTCCCCAGTCATCGAGGACCAGTCCCTCTATCCTATCCTTTCCCCAGTCATCGAGGACAAGTCACCCTATCCTATCCTTTCCCCAGTCATCGAAGACCAGTCCCTCCATCCTATCCTTTCCCCAGTCATCGAGGACCAGTCCCCTTATCCTATCCTTTCCCCAGTCATCGAGGACCAGTCCCTCTATCCTATCCTTTCCCAGTCATCGAGGACCAGTCCCTCTATCCTATCCTTTCCCCAGTCATCGAGGATCAGTCCCTCTATCCTATCCTTTCCCCAGTCCTCGAGGACCAGTCCCTCTATCCTATCCTTTCCCCAGTCATTGAGGACCAGTCCCTCTATCCTATCCTTTCCCCAGTCATCGAGGACCAGTCCCTCTATCCTATCCTTTCCCCAGTCATCGGGGACCAGTCCCTCTATAATATCATTTCCCCAGTCATCAAGGACCAGTCCCTCTATCCTATCCTTTCCCCAGTCATCGAGGACCAGTCCCTCTATCCTATCCTTTCCCCAGTCATCGAGGACCAGTCCCTCTATCCTATCCTTTCCCCAGTCAACGAGGACCAGTCCCTCTATCCTATCCTTTCCCCAGTCATCGAGGACCAGTCCCTCTATCCTATCCTTTCCCCAGTCATCGAGGACCAGTCCCTCTATCCTATCCTTTCCCCAGTCATCGAGGACCAGTCCCTCTATCCTATCCTTTCCACAGTCATCGAGGACCAGTCCCCATATCCTATCCTTTCCCCAGTCATCGAGGACCAGTCCCTCTATCCTATCCTTTCCCCAGTCGTCGAGGACCAGTCCCTCTATCATTTCCACAGTCATCGAGGACCAGTCCCTCTATCCTTTCCCCAGTCATCGAGGACCAGTCCCTCTATCCTATCCTTTCCCCAGTCATCGAGGACCAGTCCCTCTATCCTTTCCCCAGTCATCGAGGACCAGTCCCTCTATCCTATCCTTTCCCCAGTCATCGAGGACAAGTCACCCTATCCTATCCTTTCCCCAGTCATCGAAGACCAGTCCCTCCATCCTATCCTTTCCCCAGTCATCGAGGACCAGTCCCCTTATCCTATCCTTTCCCCAGTCATCGAGGACCAGTCCCTCTATCCTATCCTTTCCCAGTCATCGAGGACCAGTCCCTCTATCCTATCCTTTCCCCAGTCATCGAGGATCAGTCCCTCTATCCTATCCTTTCCCCAGTCCTCGAGGACCAGTCCCTCTATCCTATCCTTTCCCCAGTCATTGAGGACCAGTCCCTCTATCCTATCCTTTCCCCAGTCGTCGAGGACCAGTCCCTCTATCATTTCCACAGTCATCGAGGACCAGTCCCTCTATCCTTTCCCCAGTCATCGAGGACCAGTCCCTCTATCCTATCCTTTCCCCAGTCATCGAGGACCAGTCCCTCTATCCTTTCCCCAGTCATCGAGGACCAGTCCCTCTATCCTTTCCCCAGTCATCGAGGACCAGTCCCTCTATCCTTTCCCCAGTCATCGAGGACCAGTCCCTCTATCCTTTCCCCAGTCATCGAGGACCAGTCCCTCTATCCTATCCTTTCCCCAGTCCTCGAGGACCAGTCCCTCTATCCTATCCTTTCCCAGTCATCGAGGACCAGTCCCTCTATCCTATCCTTTCCCCAGTCATCGAGGACAAGTCACCCTATCCTATCCTTTCCCCAGTCATCGAAGACCAGTCCCTCCATCCTATCCTTTCCCCAGTCATCGAGGACCAGTCCCCCTATCCTATCCTTTCCCCAGTCATCGAGGACCAGTCCCTCTATCCTATCCTTTCCCAGTCATCGAGGACCAGTCCCTCTATCCTATCCTTTCCCCAGTCATCGAGGATCAGTCCCTCTATCCTATCCTTTCCCCAGTCCTCGAGGACCAGTCCCTCTATCCTATCCTTTCCCCAGTCATTGAGGACCAGTCCCTCTATCCTATCCTTTCCCCAGTCATCGAGGACCAGTCCCTCTATCCTATCCTTTCCCCAGTCATCGGGGACCAGTCCCTCTATAATATCATTTCCCCAGTCATCAAGGACCAGTCCCTCTATCCTATCCTTTCCCCAGTCATCGAGGACCAGTCCCTCTATCCTATCCTTTCCCCAGTCATCGAGGACCAGTCCCTCTATCCTATCCTTTCCCCAGTCAACGAGGACCAGTCCCTTTATCCTATCCTTTCCCCAGTCATCGAGGACCAGTCCCTCTATCCTATCCTTTCCCCAGTCATCGAGGACCAGTCCCTCTATCCCATCCTTTCCACAGTCATCGAGGACCAGTCCCCATATCCTATCCTTTCCCCAGTCATTGAGGACCAGTCCCTCTATCCTATCCTTTCCCCAGTCATCGAGGACCAGTCCCTCTATCATTTCCACAGTCATCGAGGACCAGTCCCTCTATCCTTTCCCCAGTCATCGAGGACCAGTCCCTCTATCCTATCCTTTCCCCAGTCATCGAGGACCAGTCCCTCTATCCTATCCTTTCCCCAGTCATCGAGGACCAGTCCCTCTCTCCTATCCTTTCCCCAGTCATCGAGGACCAGTCCCTCTATCCTATCCTTTCCCCAGTCATCGAGGACCAGTCCCTCTATCCTATCCTTTCCCCAGTCATCGAGGACCAGTCCCTCTATCCTATCCTTTCCCCAGTCATCGAGGACCAGTCCCTCTATCCTATCCTTTCCCAGTCATCGAGGACCAGTCCCTCTATCCTATCCTTTCCCCAGTCATCGAGGATCAGTCCCTCTATCCTATCCTTTCCCCAGTCCTCGAGGACCAGTCCCTCTATCCTATCCTTTCCCCAGTCATTGAGGACCAGTCCCTCTATCCTATCCTTTCCCCAGTCATCGAGGACCAGTCCCTCTATCCTATCCTTTCCCCAGTCATCGGGGACCAGTCCCTCTATAATATCATTTCCCCAGTCATCAAGGACCAGTCCCTCTATCCTATCCTTTCCCCAGTCATCGAGGAACAGTCCCTCTATCCTATCCTTTCCCCAGTCATCGAGGACCAGTCCCTCTATCCTATCCTTTCCCCAGTCAACGAGGACCAGTCCCTTTATCCTATCCTTTCCCCAGTCATCGAGGACCAGTCCCTCTATCCTATCCTTTCCCCAGTCATCGAGGACCAGTCCCTCTATCCCATCCTTTCCACAGTCATCGAGGACCAGTCCCCATATCCTATCCTTTCCCCAGTCATTGAGGACCAGTCCCTCTATCCTATCCTTTCCCAAGTCATCGAGGACCAGTCCCTCTATCATTTCCACAGTCATCGAGGACCAGTCCCTCTATCCTTTCCCCAGTCATCGAGGACCAGTCCCTCTATCCTATCCTTTCCCCAGTCATCGAGGACCAGTCCCTCTATCCTATCCTTTCCCCAGTCATCGAGGACCAGTCCCTCTCTCCTATCCTTTCCCCAGTCATCGAGGAACAGTCCCTCTATCCTATCCTTTCCCCAGTCATCGAGGACCAGTCCCTCTATCCTATCCTTTCCCCAGTCATTAAGGACCAGTCCCTCTATCCTATCCTTCCCCAGTCATCGAGGACCTCTCCCCCAATCCTGTCATTTCCCCAGTCATCGAGGACCAGTCCCCAAATCCTATCCTTTCCCAAGTCATCGAGGACTAGTCCCTCTATCCTATCCTTTCCCCGGTCATCGAGGACCAGTCCCTCTATACTATCCTTTCCCCAGTCATCGAGGACCAGTCCCTCTATCCTATCATTTCACCAGTTATCGAGGACCAGTCCCCCTATCATATTCTTTCCCCAGTCATCGAGGACCAGTCCCTCTATCCTTTCCCAAGTCATCGAGGACCAGTCCCCCTATCCTATCCTTTCCCCAGTCATTGAGGACCAGTCCCTCTATCCTTTCCCCAGTCATCGAGGACCAGTCCCTCTATCCTATCCTTTCCCCAGTCATCGAGGACCAGTCCCTCTATCCTATCCTTTTCCCAGTCATCGAGGACCAGTCCCTCTATCCTATCCTTTCCCCAGTCATCGAGGACCAGTCCCTATATCCTATCCTTTCCCCAGTAATCGAGGACCAGTCCCTCTTTCCTATCCTTTCCCCGGTCATCGAGGACCAGTCCCTCTATACTATCCTTTCCCCAGTCATCGAGGACCAGTCCCTCTATCCTATCATTTCCCCAGTTATCGAGGACCAGTCCCCCTATCATATTCTTTCCCTAGTCATCGAGGACCAGTCCCTCTATCCTTTCCCCAGTCATCGAGGACCAGTCCCCCTATCCTATCCTTTCCCCAGTCATTGAGGACCAGTCCCTCTATCCTTTCCCCAGTCATCGAGGACCAGTCCCTCTATCCTATCCTTTCCCCAGTCATCGAGGACCAGTCCCTCTATCCTATCCTTTTCCCAGTCATCGAGGACCAGTCCCTCTATCCTATCCTTTCCCCAGTCATCGAGGACCAGTCCCTATATCCTATCCTTTCCCCAGTAATCGAGGACCAGTCCCCCTATCCTATCCTTTCCCCAGTCATCGAGGACCAGTCCCTCTATCCTATCCTTTCCCCAGTCATCGAGGACCAGTCCCCCTATAATATCCTTTCCCCAGTCATAGAGGACCAGTCCCCCTATCCTATGCTTTCCCCAGTCATCGAGGACCAGTCCCCCTATCATATGCTTTCCCCAATCATCGAGGACCAGTCCCCCTATCCTATCCTTTCCCCAGTCATCGAGGACCAGTCCCCCTATCCTATGCTTTCCCCATTCATCGAGGACCAGTCCCTCTATCCTATCCTTTCCCCAGTCATCGAGGACCAGTCCCTCTATCCTATCCTTTCCCCAGTCATCGAAGACCAGTCCCTCTATCCTTTCCCCAGTCATCGAGGACCAGTCCCTCTATCCTATCCTTTCCCCAGTCATCGAGGACCAGTCCCTCTATCCTTTCCCCAGTCATCGAGGACCAGTCCCTCTATCAAATCCTTTCCCCAGTCATCGGGGACCAGTCCCTCTATAATATCATTTCCCCAGTCATCAAGGACCAGTCCCTCTATCCTATCCTTTCCCCAGTCATCGAGGACCAGTCCCTCTATCCTATCCTTTCCACAGTCATCGAGGACCAGTCCCCATATCCTATCCTTTCCCCAGTCATCGAGGACCAGTCCCTCTATCCTATCCTTTCCCCAGTCGTCGAGGACCAGTCCCTCTATCATTTCCACAGTCATCGAGGACCAGTCCCTCTATCCTTTCCCCAGTCATCGAGGACCAGTCCCTCTATCCTATCCTTTCACCAGTCATCGAGGACCAGTCCCTCTATCCTTTCCCCAGTCATCGAGGACCAGTCCCTCTATCCTTTCCCCAGTCATCGAGGACCAGTCCCTCTATCCTATCCTTTCCCCAGTCATCGAGGACCAGTCCCTCTATCCTATCCTTTCCCCAGTCATCGAGGACCAGTCCCTCTATCCTATACTTTCCCCGTCATCGAGGACCATTCCCCCATCCTATCCTTTCCCCAGTCATCGAGGACCAGTCCCCCTATCCTATGCTTTCCCCAGTCATCGAGGAATAGTCCCTCTATCCTATCCTTTCCCCAGTCATCGAGGACCAGTCCCTCTATCCTATCCTTTCCCCAGTCATCGAGGACCAGTCCCTCTATCCTATCCTTTCCCCAGTCATCGAGGACCAGTCCCCCTATCCTTTCCTTTCCCCAGTCATCGAGGACCAGTCCCTCTACCCTTTCCCCAGTCATCGAGGACCAGTCCCTCTATCCTATCCTTTCCCCAGTCATCAAGGACCAGTCCCCCTATCCTATCCTTTCCCCAGTCATCGAGGGCCAGTCCCTCTATCCTTTCCCCAGTCATCAAGGACCAGTCCCACTATCCTTTCCCCAGTCATTGAGGACCAGTCCCTCTATCCTTTCGCCAGTCATTGAGGACCAGTCCCCCTATCCTATCCTTTCCCCAGTCATCAAGGACCAGTCCCTCTATCCTAGCGTTTCTCCAATCAGCGAGGACAAGTCACCCTATCCTATCCTTTCCCCAGTCATCGAAGACCAGTCCCTCCATCCTATCCTTTCCCAAGTCATCGAGGACCAGTCCCCCTATCCTATCCTTTCCCCATTCATCGAGGACCAGTCCCTCTATCCTATCCTTTCCCAGTCATCGAGGACCAGTCCCTCTATCCTATCCTTTCCCCAGTCATCGAGGACCAGTCCCCCTATCCTATCCTTTCCCCATTCATCGAGGACCAGTCCCTCTATCCTATCCTTTCCCAGTCATCGAGGACCAGTCCCTCTATCCTATCCTTTCCCCAGTCATCGAGGACCAGTCCCCCTATCCTATCCTTTCCCCAGTCATCGAGGACCAGTCCCTCTCTCCTATCCTTTCCCCAGTCATCGAGGACCAGTCCCTCTATCCTATCCTTTCCCCATTCATCGAGGACCAGTCCCTCTATCCTATCCTTTCCCAGTCATCGAGTACCAGTCCCTCTATCCTTTCCCCAGTCATCGAGGACCAGTCCCTCTATTCTATCCTTCCCCAGTCATCGAGGACCAGTCCCTCTATCCTATCCTTTCCCCAGTCATCGAGGACCAGTCCCCCTATCAAATTTATCAATCAATCAAATTTATTTTATATAGCCCTTCGTACATCAGCTGATATCTCAAAGTGCTGTACAGAAACCCAGCCTAAAACCCCAAACAGCAAGCAATGCAGGTGAAGAAGCACGGTGGCTAGGAAAAACTCCCTAGAAAGGCCAAAACCTAGGAAGAAACCTAGAGAGGAACCAGGCTATGTGGGGTGGCCAGTCCTCTTCTGGCTGTGCCGGGTGGAGATTATAACAAAACATGGCCAAGATGTTCAAATGTTCATAAATGATCAGCATGGTCGAATAATAATAAGGCAGAACAGTTGAAACTGGAGCAGCAGCACAGCCAGGTGGACTGGGGACAGCAAGGAGTCATCATGTCAGGTAGTCCTGGGGCATGGTCCTAGGGCTCAGGTCCTCCGAGAGAGAGAAAGAGAGAAGGAGAGAATTAGAGAACGCACACTTAGATTCACACAGGACACCGAATAGGACAGGAGAAGTACTCCAGATATAACAAACTGACCCTAGCCCCCCGACACATAAACTACTGCAGCATAAATACTGGAGGCTGAGACAGGAGGGGTCAGGAGACACTGTGGCCCACTCCGAGGACACCCCCGGACAGGGCCAAACAGGAAGGATATAACCCCACCCACTTTGCCAAAGCACAGCCCCCACACCACTAGAGGGATATCTTCAACCACCAACTTACCATCCTGAGACAAGGCTGAGTATAGCCCACAAAGACCTCCGCCACGGCACAACTTAAGGGGGGGGGGGGGGGGCGCCAACCCAGACAGGATGACCACATCAGTGACTCAACCCACTCAGGTGACGCACCTCCTCCAGGGACGGCATGAGAGAGCCCCAGTAAAGCCAGTGACTCAGCCCCTGTAATAGGGTTAGAGGCAGAGAATCCCAGTGGAAAGAGGGGAACCGGCCAGGCAGAGACAGCAAGGGTGGTTCGTTGCTCCAGAGCCTTTCCGTTCACCCTCCCACTCCTGGGCCAGACTACACTCAATCATATGACCCACTGAAGAGATGACGACGGTCACGACTTGCAGACTTGTTTTTGAGTTGCTGTGCGTTTTGTTGCTCCTATCCTATCCTTTCCCCAGTCATCAAGGACCAGTCCCTCTATCCTATCGTTTCTCCAATCAGCGAGGACAAGTCACCCTATCCTATCCTTTCCCCAGTCATCGAAGACCAGTCCCTCCATCCTATCCTTTCCCAAGTCATCGAGGACCAGTCCCCCTATCCTATCCTTTCCCCATTCATCGAGGACCAGTCCCTCTATCCTATCCTTTCCCAGTCATCGAGGACCAGTCCCTCTATCCTATCCTTTCCCCAGTCATCGAGGACCAGTCCCCCTATCCTATCCTTTCCCCATTCATCGAGGACCAGTCCCTCTATCCTATCCTTTCCCAGTCATCGAGGACCAGTCCCTCTATCCTATCCTTTCCCCAGTCATCGAGGACCAGTCCCCCTATCCTATCCTTTCCCCAGTCATCGAGGACCAGTCCCTCTCTCCTATCCTTTCCCCAGTCATCGAGGACCAGTCCCTCTATCCTATCCTTTCCCCAGTCATCGAGGACCAGTCCCTCTATCCTATCCTTTCCCCAGTCATTAAGGACCAGTCCCTCTATCCTATCCTTCCCCAGTCATCGAGGACCTCTCCCCCAATCCTGTCATTTCCCCAGTCATCGAGGACCAGTCCCCAAATCCTATCCTTTCCCAAGTCATCGAGGACTAGTCCCTCTATCCTATCCTTTCCCCGGTCATCGAGGACCAGTCCCTCTATACTATCCTTTCCCCAGTCATCGAGGACCAGTCCCTCTATCCTATCATTTCACCAGTTATCGAGGACCAGTCCCCCTATCATATTCTTTCCCCAGTCATCGAGGACCAGTCCCTCTATCCTTTCCCCAGTCATCGAGGACCAGTCCCCCTATCCTATCCTTTCCCCAGTCATTGAGGACCAGTCCCCCTATCCTTTCCCCAGTAATCGAGGACCAGTCCCTCTTTCCTATCCTTTCCCCGGTCATCGAGGACCAGTCCCTCTATACTATCCTTTCCCCAGTCATCGAGGACCAGTCCCTCTATCCTATCATTTCCCCAGTTATCGAGGACCAGTCCCCCTATCATATTCTTTCCCTAGTCATCGAGGACCAGTCCCTCTATCCTTTCCCCAGTCATCGAGGACCAGTCCCCCTATCCTATCCTTTCCCCAGTCATTGAGGACCAGTCCCTCTATCCTTTCCCCAGTCATCGAGGACCAGTCCCTCTATCCTATCCTTTCCCCAGTCATCGAGGACCAGTCCCTCTATCCTATCCTTTTCCCAGTCATCGAGGACCAGTCCCTCTATCCTATCCTTTCCCCAGTCATCGAGGACCAGTCCCTATATCCTATCCTTTCCCCAGTAATCGAGGACCAGTCCCCCTATCCTATCCTTTCCCCAGTCATCGAGGACCAGTCCCTCTATCCTATCCTTTCCCCAGTCATCGAGGACCAGTCCCCCTATAATATCCTTTCCCCAGTCATAGAGGACCAGTCCCCCTATCCTATGCTTTCCCCAGTCATCGAGGACCAGTCCCCCTATCATATGCTTTCCCCAATCATCGAGGACCAGTCCCCCTATCCTATCCTTTCCCCAGTCATCGAGGACCAGTCCCCCTATCCTATGCTTTCCCCATTCATCGAGGACCAGTCCCTCTATCCTATCCTTTCCCCAGTCATCGAGGACCAGTCCCTCTATCCTATCCTTTCCCCAGTCATCGAAGACCAGTCCCTCTATCCTTTACCCAGTCATCGAGGACCAGTCCCTCTATCCTATCCTTTCCCCAGTCATCGAGGACCAGTCCCTCTATCCTTTCCCCAGTCATCGAGGACCAGTCCCTCTATCCTTTCCCCAGTCATCGAGGACCAGTCCCTCTATCCTGTCCTTTCCCCAGTCATCGAGGATCAGTCCCTCTATCCTATCCTTTCCCCAGTCCTCGAGGACCAGTCCCTCTATCCTATCCTTTCCCCAGTCATCGAGGACCAGTCCCTCTATCCTATCCTTTCCCCAGTCATCGAGGACCAGTCCCTCTATCAAATCCTTTCCCCAGTCATCGGGGACCAGTCCCTCTATAATATCATTTCCACAGTCATCAAGGACCAGTCCCTCTATCCTATCCTTTCCCCAGTCACCGAGGACCAGTCCCTCTATCCTATCCTTTCCACAGTCATCGAGGACCAGTCCCCATATCCTATCCTTTCCCCAGTCATCGAGGACCAGTCCCTCTATCCTATCCTTTCCCCAGTCGTCGAGGACCAGTCCCTCTATCATTTCCACAGTCATCGAGGACCAGTCCCTCTATCCTTTCCCCAGTCATCGAGGACCAGTCCCTCTATCCTATCCTTTCACCAGTCATCGAGGACCAGTCCCTCTATCCTTTCCCCAGTCATCGAGGACCAGTCCCTCTATCCTTTCCCCAGTCATCGAGGACCAGTCCCTCTATCCTATCCTTTCCCCAGTCATCGAGGACCAGTCCCTCTATCCTATCCTTTCCCCAGTCATCGAGGACCAGTCCCTCTATCCTATGCTTTCCCCGTCATCGAGGACCAGTCCCCCATCCTATCCTTTCCCCAGTCATCGAGGACCAGTCCCCCTATCCTATGCTTTCCCCAGTCATCGAGGAATAGTCCCTCTATCCTATCCTTTCCCCAGTCATCGAGGACCAGTCCCTCTATCCTATCCTTTCCCCAGTCATCGAGGACCAGTCCCTCTATCCTATCCTTTCCCCAGTCATCGAGGACCAGTCCCCCTATCCTTTCCTTTCCCCAGTCATCGAGGACCAGTCCCTCTATCCTTTCCCCAGTCATCGAGGACCAGTCCCTCTATCCTATCCTTTCCCCAGTCATCAAGGACCAGTCCCCCTATCCTCTCCTTTCCCCAGTCATCGAGGGCCAGTCCCTCTATCCTTTCCCCAGTCATCGAGGACCAGTCCCACTATCCTTTCCCCAGTCATTGAGGACCAGTCCCTCTATCCTTTCCCCAGTCATCGAGGACCAGTCCCCCTATCCTATCCTTTCCCCAGTCATCAAGGACCAGTCCCTCTATCCTATCGGTTCTCCAATCAGCGAGGACAAGTCACCTTATCCTATCCTTTCCCCAGTCATCGAAGACCAGTCCCTCCATCCTATCCTTTCCCAAGTCATCGAGGACCAGTCCCCCTATCCTATCCTTTCCCCAGTCATCGAGGACCAGTCCCTCTATCCTTTCCCCAGTCATCGAGGACCAGTCCCTCTATCCTTTCCCCAGTCATCGAGGACCAGTCCCTCTATCCTATCCTTTCCCCAGTCATCGAGGACCAGTCCCTCTATCCTATCCTTTCCCCAGTCATCGAGGACCAGTCCCTCTATCCTATCCTTTCCCCAGTCATCGAGGACCAATCCCCCTATCCTATGCTTTCCCCGTCATCGAGGACCAGTCCCCCATCCTATCCTTTCCCCAGTCATCGAGGACCAGTCCCCCTATCCTATGCTTTCCCCAGTCATCGAGGAATAGTCCCTCTATCCTATCCTTTCCCCAGTCATCGAGGACCAGTCCCTCTATCCTATCCTTTCCCCAGTCATCGAGGACCAGTCCCTCTATCCTATCCTTTCCCCAGTCATCGAGGACCAGTCCCCCTATCCTTTCCTTTCCCCAGTCATCGAGGACCAGACCCTCTATCCTTTCCCCAGTCATCGAGGACCAGTCCCTCTATCCTATCCTTTCCCCAGTCATCAAGGACCAGTCCCCCTATCCTATCCTTTCCCCAGTCATCGAGGGCCAGTCCCTCTATCCTTTCCCCAGTCATTGAGGACCAGTCCCTCTATCCTTTCCCCAGTCATTGAGGACCAGTCCCTCTATCCTTTCCCCAGTCATCGAGGACCAGTCCCTCTATTGTATCCTTCCCCAGTCATCGAGGACCAGTCCCTCTATCCTATCCTTTCCCCAGTCATCGAGGACCAGTCCCCCTATCCTATCCTTTCCCCAGTCATCAAGGACCAGTCCCTCTATCCTATCGTTTCTCCAATCAGCGAGGACAAGTCACCCTATCCTATCCTTTCCCCAGTCATTGAAGACCAGTCCCTCCATCCTATCCTTTCCCAAGTCATCGAGGACCAGTCCCCCTATCCTATCCTTTCCCCATTCATCGAGGACCAGTCCCTCTATCCTATCCTTTCCCAGTCATCGAGTACCAGTCCCTCTATCCTTTCCCCAGTCATCGAGGACCAGTCCCTCTATTCTATCCTTCCCCAGTCATCGAGGACCAGTCCCTCTATCCTATCCTTTCCCCAGTCATCGAGGACCAGTCCCCCTATCCTATCCTTTCCCCAGTCATCAAGGACCAGTCCCTCTATCCTATCGTTTCTCCAATCAGCGAGGACAAGTCACCCTATCCTATCCTTTCCCCAGTCATCGAAGACCAGTCCCTCCATCCTATCCTTTCCCAAGTCATCGAGGACCAGTCCCCCTATCCTATCCTTTCCCCATTCATCGAGGACCAGTCCCTCTATCCTATCCTTTCCCAGTCATCGAGGACCAGTCCCTCTATCCTATCCTTTCCCCAGTCATCGAGGACCAGTCCCCCTATCCTATCCTTTCCCCAGTCATCGAGGACCAGTCCCTCTATCCTATCCTTTCCCCAGTCATCGAGGACCAGTCCCTCTATCCTATCCTTTCCCCAGTCATCGGGGACCAGTCCCTCTATAATATAATTTCCCCAGTCATCAAGGACCAGTCCCTCTATCCTATCCTTTCCCCAGTCATCGAGGACCAGTCCCTCTATCCTATCCTTTCCCCAGTTATCGAGGACCAGTCCCTCTATCCTATCCTTTCCCCAGTCATCGAGGACCAGTCCCTCTATCCTATCCTTTCCACATTCATCGAGGACCAGTCCCCATATCCTATCCTTTCCCCAGTCATCGAGGACCAGTCCCTCTATCCTATCCTTTCCCCAGTCATCGAGGACCACTCCCCCTATCCTATGCTTTCCCCGTCATCGAGGACCAGTCCCCCTATCCTATCCTTTCCCCAGTCATCGAGGACCAGTCCCCCTATCCTATCCTTTCCCCAGTCATCGAGGACCAGTCCCCCTATCCTATCCTTTCCCCAGTCATCAAGGACCAGTCCCTCTATCCTTTCCCCAGTCATCGAGGACCAGTCCCTCTATCCTATCCTTTCCCCAGTCATCAAGGACCAGTCCCCCTATCCTATCCTTTCCCCAGTCATCAAGGACCAGTCCCTCTATCCTTTCCCCAGTCATCGAGGACCAGTCCCTCTATCCTTTCCCCAGTCACCGAGGACCAGTCCCTCTATCCTATCCTTCCCCAGTCATCGAGGACCAGTCCCTCTATCCTTCCCCCAGTCAACGAGGACCAGTCCCCCTATCCTATCCTTTCCCCAGTCATCAAGTACCAGTCCCTCTATCCTATCGTTTCTCCAATCAGCGAGGACAAGTCACCCTATCCTATCCTTTCCCAAGTCATCGAGGACCAGTCCCCCTATCCTATCCTTTCCCTAGTCATCGAGGACCAGTTCCTCTATCCTATCCTTTCCCAGTCATCGAGGACCAGTCCCTCTATCCTATCCTTTCCCCAGTCATCGAGGACCAGTCCCCCTATCCTATCCTTTCCCCAGTCTTCGAGGATCAGTCCCTCTATCCTATCCTTTCCCCAGTCCTCGAGGACCAGTCCCTCTATCCTATCCTTTCCCAAGTCATCGAGGACCAGTCCCTCTATCCTATCCTTTCCCCAGTCATCGAGGACCAGTCCCTCTATCCTATCCTTTCCCCAGTCATCGGGGACCAGTCCCTCTATAATATAATTTCCCCAGTCATCAAGGACCAGTCCCTCTATCCTATCCTTTCCCCAGTCATCGAGGACCAGTCCCTCTATCCTATCCTTTCCCCAGTCATCGAGGACCAGTCCCTCTATCCTATCCTTTCCCCAGTCATCGAGGACCAGTCCCTCTATCCTATCCTTTCCACAGTCACCGAGGACCAGTCCCCATATCCTATCCTTTCCCCAGTCATCGAGGACCAGTCCCTCTATCCTATCCTTTCCCCAGTCATCGAGGACCAGTCCCTCTATCATTTCCACAGTCATCGAGGACCAGTCCCTCTATCCTTTCCCCAGTCATCGAGGACCAGTCCCTCTATCCTATCCTTTCCCCAGTCATCGAGGACCAGTCCCTCTATCCTATCCTTTCCCCAGTCATCGAGGACCAGTCCCTCTATCCTTTCCCCAGTCATCGAGGACCAGTCCCTCTATCCTTTCCCCAGTCATCGAGGACCAGTCCCTCTATCCTATCCTTTCCCCAGTCATCGAGGACCAGTCCCTCTATCCTATCCTTTCCACAGTCATCGAGGACCACACCCCCTATCCTATGCTTTCCCCGTCATCGAGGACCAGTCCCCCTATCCTATCCTTTCCCTAGTCATCGAGGACCAGTCCCCCTATCCTATGCTTTTCCCAGTCATCGAGGACCAGTCCCTCTATCCTATCCTTTCCCCAGTCATCGAGGACCAGTCCCTCTATCCTATCCTTTCCCCAGTCATTGAGGACCAGTACCCCTATCCTTTCCTTTCCCCAGTCATCGAGGACCAGTCCCTCTATGCTTTCCCCAGTCATCAAGGACCAGTCCCTCTATCCTTTCCCCAGTCATCGAGGACCAGTCCCTCTATCCTATCCTTTCCCCAGTCATCAAGGACCAGTCCCCCTATCCTATCCTTTCCCCAGTCATCGAGGACCAGTCCGTCTATCCTTTCCCCAGTCATCGAGGACAAGTCCCTCTATCCTTTCCCCAGTCATCGAGGACCAGTCCCTCTATCCTTTCCCCAGTCATCGAGGACCAGTCCCTCTATCCTTTCCCCAGTCATCGAGGACCAGTCCCTCTATCCTATCCTTTCCCCAGTCATCGAGGACCAGTCCCTCTATCCTATCCTTTCCCCAGTCATCGAGGACCAGTCCATCTATCCTATCCTTTCCCCAGTCATCGAGGACCACTCCCCCTATCCTATGCTTTCCCCGTCATCGAGGACCAGTCCCCCTATCCTATCCTTTCCCCAGTCATCGAGGACCAGTACCCCTATCCTATGCTTTCCCCAGTCATCGAGGAATAGTCCCTCTATCCTATCCTTTCCCCAGTCATCGAGGACCAGTCCCTCTATCCTATCCTTTCCCCAGTCATCGAGGACCAGTCCCTCTATCCTATCCTTTCCCCAGTCATCGAGGACCAGTCCCCCTATCCTTTCCTTTCCCCAGTCATCGAGGACCAGTCCCTCTATCCTTTCCCCAGTCATCAAGGACCAGTCCCTCTATCCTTTCCCCAGTCATCGAGGACCATACCCCCTATCCTATGCTTTCCCCGTTATCGAGGACGAGTCCCCCTATCCTATCCTTTCCCTAGTCATCGAGGACCAGCCCCTATCCTATGCTTTTCCCAGTCATCGAGGACCAGTCCCTCTATCCTATCCTTTCCCCAGTCATCGAGGACCAGTCCCTCTATCCTATCCTTTCCCCAGTCATTGAGGACCAGTACCCCTATCCTTTCCTTTCCCCAGTCATCGAGGACCAGTCCCTCTATGCTTTCCCCAGTCATCAAGGACCAGTCCCTCTATCCTTTCCCCAGTCATCGAGGACCAGTCCCTCTATCCTATCCTTTCCCCAGTCATCAAGGACCAGTCCCCCTATCCTATCCTTTCCCCAGTCATCGAGGACCAGTCCGTCTATCCTTTCCCCAGTCATCGAGGACAAGTCCCTCTATCCTTTCCCCAGTCATCGAGGACCAGTCCCTCTATCCTTTCCCCAGTCATCGAGGACCAGTCCCTCTATCCTTTCCCCAGTCATCGAGGACCAGTCCCTCTATCCTATCCTTTCCCCAGTCATCGAGGACCAGTCCCTCTATCCTATCCTTTCCCCAGTCATCGAGGACCAGTCCCTCTATCCTATCCTTTCCCCAGTCATCGAGGACCACTCCCCCTATCCTATGCTTTCCCCGTCATCGAGGACCAGTCCCCCTATCCTATCCTTTCCCCAGTCATCGAGGACCAGTACCCCTATCCTATGCTTTCCCCAGTCATCGAGGAATAGTCCCTCTATCCTATCCTTTCCCCAGTCATCGAGGACCAGTCCCTCTATCCTATCCTTTCCCCAGTCATCGAGGACCAGTCCCTCTATCCTATCCTTTCCCCAGTCATCGAGGACCAGTCCCCCTATCCTTTCCTTTCCCCAGTCATCGAGGACCAGTCCCTCTATCCTTTCCCCAGTCATCAAGGACCAGTCCCTCTATCCTTTCCCCAGTCATCGAGGACCAGTCCCTCTATCCTATCCTTTCCCCAGTCATCAAGGACCAGTCCCCCTATCCTATCCTTTCCCAGTCATCGAGGACCAGTCCCTCTATCCTTTCCCCAGTCATCGAGGACCAGTCCCTCTATCCTTTCCCCAGTCACCGAGGACCAGTCCCTCTATCCTATCCTTCCCCAGTCATCGAGGACCAGTCCCTCTATCCAATCCTTCCCCCAGTCATCGAGGACCAGTCCCCCTATCCTATCCTTTCCCCAGTCATCAAGGACCAGTCCCTCTATCCTATCGTTTCTCCAATCAGCGAGGACAAGTCACCCTATCCTATCCTTTCCCAAGTCATCGAGGACCAGTCCCCCTATCCTATCCTTTCCCTAGTCATCGAGGACCAGTCCCTCTATCCTATCCTTTCCCAGTCATCGAGGACCAGTCCCTCTATCCTATCCTTTCCCCAGTCATCGAGGACCAGTCCCCCTATCCTATCCTTTCCCCAGTCATCGAGGATCAGTCCCTCTATCCTATCCTTTCCCCAGTCCTCGAGGACCAGTCCCTCTATCCTATCCTTTCCCCAGTCATCGAGGACCAGTCCCTCTATCCTATCCTTTCCCCAGTCATCGAGGACCAGTCCCTCTATCCTATCCTTTCCCCAGTCATCGGGGACCAGTCCCTCTATAATATCATTTCCCCAGTCATCAAGGACCAGTCCCTCTATCCTATCCTTTCCCCAGTCATCGAGGACCAGTCCCTCTATCCTATCCTTTCCCCAGTCATCGAGTACCAGTCCCTCTATCCTATCCTTTCCCCAGTCATCGAGGACCAGTCCCTCTATCCTATCCTTTCCCCAGTCATCGAGGACCAGTCCCTCTATCCTATGCTTTCCCCAGTCATCGAGGACCAGTCCCTCTATCCTATCCTTTCACCAGTCATCAAGGACCAGTCCCTCTATCCTATCCTTTCCCCAGTCATCGAGGACCAGTCCCCCTATAATATCCTTTCCCCAGTCATCGAGGACCAGTCCCCCTATCCTATGCTTTCCCCAGTCATCGAGGACCAGTCCCCCTATCCTATGCTTTCCCCAGTCATCGAGGACCAGTCCCCCTATCCTATCCTTTCCCGAGTCATCGAGGACCAGTCCCCCTATCCTATGCTTTCCCCATTCATCGAGGACCAGTCCCTCTATCCTATCCTTTCCCCAGCCATTGAGGACCAGTCCCTCTATCCTATCCTTTCCCCAGTCATCGAAGACCAGTCCCTCTATCCTATCCTTTCCCCAGTCACCGAGGACCAGTCCCTCTATCCTATCCTTCCCCAGTCATCGAGGACCAGTCCCTCTATCCAATCCTTCCCCCAGTCATCGAGGACCAGTCCCCCTATCCTATCCTTTCCCCAGTCATCAAGGACCAGTCCCTCTATCCTATCGTTTCTCCAATCAGCGAGGACAAGTCACCCTATCCTATCCTTTCCCAAGTCATCGAGGACCAGTCCCCCTATCCTATCCTTTCCCTAGTCATCGAGGACCAGTCCCTCTATCCTATCCTTTCCCAGTCATCGGGGACCAGTCCCTCTATAATATCATTTCCCCAGTCATCAAGGACCAGTCCCTCTATCCTATCCTTTCCCCAGTCATCGAGGACCAGTCCCTCTATCCTATCCTTTCCCCAGTCATCGAGTACCAGTCCCTCTATCCTATCCTTTCCCCAGTCATCGAGGACCAGTCCCTCTATCCTATCCTTTCCCCAGTCATCGAGGACCAGTCCCTCTATCCTATGCTTTCCCCAGTCATCGAGGACCAGTCCCTCTATCCTATCCTTTCACCAGTCATCAAGGACCAGTCCCTCTATCCTATCCTTTCCCCAGTCATCGAGGACCAGTCCCCCTATAATATCCTTTCCCCAGTCATCGAGGACCAGTCCCCCTATCCTATGCTTTCCCCAGTCATCGAGGACCAGTCCCCCTATCCTATGCTTTCCCCAGTCATCGAGGACCAGTCCCCCTATCCTATCCTTTCCCGAGTCATCGAGGACCAGTCCCCCTATCCTATGCTTTCCCCATTCATCGAGGACCAGTCCCTCTATCCTATCCTTTCCCCAGCCATTGAGGACCAGTCCCTCTATCCTATCCTTTCCCCAGTCATCGAAGACCAGTCCCTCTATCCTATCCTTTCCCCAGTCACCGAGGACCAGTCCCTCTATCCTATCCTTCCCCAGTCATCGAGGACCAGTCCCTCTATCCAATCCTTCCCCCAGTCATCGAGGACCAGTCCCCCTATCCTATCCTTTCCCCAGTCATCAAGGACCAGTCCCTCTATCCTATCGTTTCTCCAATCAGCGAGGACAAGTCACCCTATCCTATCCTTTCCCAAGTCATCGAGGACCAGTCCCCCTATCCTATCCTTTCCCTAGTCATCGAGGACCAGTCCCTCTATCCTATCCTTTCCCAGTCATCGAGGACCAGTCCCTCTATCCTATCCTTTCCCCAGTCATCGAGGACCAGTCCCCCTATCCTATCCTTTCCCCAGTCATCGAGGATCAGTCCCTCTATCCTATCCTTTCCCCAGTCCTCGAGGACCAGTCCCTCTATCCTATCCTTTCCCCAGTCATCGAGGACCAGTCCCTCTATCCTATCCTTTCCCCAGTCATCGAGGACCAGTCCCTCTATCCTATCCTTTCCCCAGTCATCGGGGACCAGTCCCTCTATAATATCATTTCCCCAGTCATCAAGGACCAGTCCCTCTATCCTATCCTTTCCCCAGTCATCGAGGACCAGTCCCTCTATCCTATCCTTTCCCCAGTCATCGAGTACCAGTCCCTCTATCCTATCCTTTCCCCAGTCATCGAGGACCAGTCCCTCTATCCTATCCTTTCCCCAGTCATCGAGGACCAGTCCCTCTATCCTATGCTTTCCCCAGTCATCGAGGACCAGTCCCTCTATCCTATCCTTTCACCAGTCATCAAGGACCAGTCCCTCTATCCTATCCTTTCCCCAGTCATCGAGGACCAGTCCCCCTATAATATCCTTTCCCCAGTCATCGAGGACCAGTCCCCCTATCCTATGCTTTCCCCAGTCATCGAGGACCAGTCCCCCTATCCTATGCTTTCCCCAGTCATCGAGGACCAGTCCCCCTATCCTATCCTTTCCCGAGTCATCGAGGACCAGTCCCCCTATCCTATGCTTTCCCCATTCATCGAGGACCAGTCCCTCTATCCTATCCTTTCCCCAGCCATTGAGGACCAGTCCCTCTATCCTATCCTTTCCCCAGTCATCGAAGACCAGTCCCTCTATCCTATCCTTTCCCCCGTCATCGAGGACAAGTCCCCCTATCCTATCCTTTCCCCAGTCATCGAGGACCAGTCCCTCTATCCTTTCCCCAGTCATCGAGGACCAGTCCCTCTATCCTATCCTTTCCCAGTCATCGAGGACCAGTCCCTCTATCCTATCCTTTCCCCAGTCATTGAGTACCAGTCCCTCTATCCTATCATTTCCCCAGTCATCGAGGACCAGTGCCTCTATCCTATCCTTTCGCCAGTCATCGAGGACCAGTCCCTCTATCCTTTCCCCAGTCATCGAGGACCAGTCCCTCTATCCTTTCCCCAGTCATCGAGGACCAGTCCCTCTATCCTATCCTTTCCACAGTCATCGAGGACAACTCCCCCTATTCTATGCTTTCCCCGTCATCGAGGAATAGTCCCTCTATCCTATCCTTTCCCCAGTCATCGAGGACCAGTCCCTCTATCCTATCCTTTCCCCAGTCATCGAGGACCAGTCCCTCTATCCTATCCTTTCCCCAGTCATCGAGGACCAGTACCCCTATCCTTTCCTTTCCCCAGTCATCGAGGACCAGTCCCTCTATCCTTTCCCCAGTCATCGAGGAGCAGTCCCTCTATCCTATCCTTTCCACAGTCATCGAGGACCAGTCCCCATATCATATCCTTTCCCCAGTCATCGAGGACCAGTCCCTCTATCCTATCCTTTCCCCAGTCATCGAGGACCAGTCCCTCTATCATTTCCACAGTAATCGAGGACCAGTCCCTCTATCCTTTCCCCAGTCATCGATGACCAGTCCCTCTATCCTATCCTTTCCCCAGTCATCGAGGACCAGTCCCTCTATCCTATCCTTTCCCCAGTCATCGAGGACCAGTCCCTCTATCCTTTCCCCAGTCATCGAGGACCAGTCCCTCTATCCTTTCCCCAGTCATCGAGGACCACTCCCCCTATCCTATCCTTTCCCCAGTCATCGAGGACCAGTCCCCCTATCCTATGCTTTCCCCAGTCATCGAGGAATAGTCAATCTATCCTATCCTTTCCCCAGTCATCGAGGACCAGTCCCTCTATCCTATCCTTTCCCCAGTCATCGAGGACCAGTCCCTCTATCCTATCCTTTCCCCAGTCATCGAGGACCAGTCCCCCTATCCTTTCCTTTCCCCAGTCATCAAGGACCAGTCCCCCTATCCTATCCTTTCCCCAGTCATCGAGGACCATACCCTCTATCCTTTCCCCAGTCATCGAGGACCAGTCCCTCTATCCTATCCTTTCCCAGTCCTCAAGGACCAGTCCCTCTATCCTATCCTTTCCCCAGTCATTGAGTACCAGTCCCTCTATCCTATCATTTCCCCAGTCATCGAGGACCAGTGCCTCTATCCTATCCTTTCCCCAGTCATCGAGGACCAGTCCATCTATCCTTTCCCCAGTCATCGAGGACCAGTCCCTCTATCCTTTCCCCAGTCATCGAGGACCAGTCCCTCTATCCTATCCTTTCCACAGTCATCGAGGACCACTCCCCCTATTCTATGCTTTCCCCGTCATCGAGGAATAGTCCCTCTATCCTATCCTTTCCCCAGTCATCGAGGACCAGTCCCTCTATCCTATCCTTTCCCCAGTCATCGAGGACCAGTACCCTTATCCTTTCCTTTCCCCAGTCATCGAGGACAAGTCCCTCTATCCTTTCCCCAGTCATCAAGGACCATTCCCCCTATCCTATCATTTCCCCAGTCATCGAGGACCATTCCCTCTATCCTTTCCCCAGTCATCGAGGACCAGTCCCTCTATCCTATCCTTTCCACAGTCATCGAGGAGCAGTCCCCATATCCTATCCTTTCCCCAGTCATCGAGGACCAGTCCCTCTATCCTATCCTTTCCCCAGTCATCGAGGACCAGTCCCTCTATCATTTCCACAGTCATCGAGGACCAGTCCCTCTATCCTTTCCCCAGTCATCGATGACCAGTCCCTCTATCCTATCCTTTCCCCAGTCATCGAGGACCAGTCCCTCTATCCTATCCTTTCCCCAGTCATCGAGGACCAGTCCCTCTATCCTTTCCCCAGTCATCGAGGACCAGTCCCTCTATCCTATCCTTTCCCCAGTCATCGAGGACCAGTCCCTCTATCCTATCCTTTCCCCAGTCATCGAGGACCACTCCCCCTATCCTATCCTTTCCCCAGTCATCGAGGACCAGTCCCCCTATCCTATGCTTTCCCCAGTCATCGAGGAATAGTCCCTCTATCCTATCCTTTCCCCAGTCATCGAGGACCAGTCCCCCTATCCTTTCCTTTCCCCAGTCATCGAGGACCAGTCCCTCTATCCTTTCCCCAGTCATCGAGGACCAGTCCCTCTATCCTTTCCCCAGTCATCGAGGACCAGTCCCTCTATCCTATCCTTTCCCCAGTCATCGAGGACCAGTCCCTCTATCCTATCCTTTCCCCAGTCATCGAGGACCACTCCCCCTATCCTATCCTTTCCCCAGTCATCGAGGACCAGTCCCTCTATCCTATGCTTTCCCCAGTCATCGAGGAATAGTCCCTCTATCCTATCCTTTCCCCAGTCATCGAGTACCAGTCCCTCTATCCTATCCTTTCCCCAGTCATCGAGGACCAGTCCCTCTATCCTATCCTTTCCCCAGTCATCGAGGACCAGTCCCTCTATCCTATGCTTTCCCCAGTCATCGAGGACCAGTCCCTCTATCCTATCCTTTCACCAGTCATCAAGGACCAGTCCCTCTATCCTATCCTTTCCCCAGTCATCGAGGACCAGTCCCCCTATAATATCCTTTCCCCAGTCATCGAGGACCAGTCCCCCTATCCTATGCTTTCCCCAGTCATCGAGGACCAGTCCCCCTATCCTATGCTTTCCCCAGTCATCGAGGACCAGTCCCCCTATCCTATCCTTTCCCGAGTCATCGAGGACCAGTCCCCCTATCCTATGCTTTCCCCATTCATCGAGGACCAGTCCCTCTATCCTATCCTTTCCCCAGCCATTGAGGACCAGTCCCTCTATCCTATCCTTTCCCCAGTCATCGAAGACCAGTCCCTCTATCCTATCCTTTCCCCCGTCATCGAGGACAAGTCCCCCTATCCTATCCTTTCCCCAGTCATCGAGGACCAGTCCCTCTGTCCTTTCCCCAGTCATCGAGGACCAGTCCCTCTATCCTATCCTTTCCCAGTCATCGAGGACCAGTCCCTCTATCCTATCCTTTCCCCAGTCATTGAGTACCAGTCCCTCTATCCTATCATTTCCCCAGTCATCGAGGACCAGTGCCTCTATCCTATCCTTTCCCCAGTCATCGAGGACCAGTCCCTCTATCCTTTCCCCAGTCATCGAGGACCAGTCCCTCTATCCTTTCCCCAGTCATCGAGGACCAGTCCCTCTATCCTATCCTTTCCACAGTCATCGAGGACAACTCCCCCTATTCTATGCTTTCCCCGTCATCGAGGAATAGTCCCTCTATCCTATCCTTTCCCCAGTCATCGAGGACCAGTCCCTCTATCCTATCCTTTCCCCAGTCATCGAGGACCAGTCCCTCTATCCTATCCTTTCCCCAGTCATCGAGGACCAGTACCCCTATCCTTTCCTTTCCCCAGTCATCGAGGACCAGTCCCTCTATCCTTTCCCCAGTCATCGAGGAGCAGTCCCTCTATCCTATCCTTTCCACAGTCATCGAGGACCAGTCCCCATATCATATCCTTTCCCCAGTCATCGAGGACCAGTCCCTCTATCCTATCCTTTCCCCAGTCATCGAGGACCAGTCCCTCTATCATTTCCACAGTAATCGAGGACCAGTCCCTCTATCCTTTCCCCAGTCATCGATGACCAGTCCCTCTATCCTATCCTTTCCCCAGTCATCGAGGACCAGTCCCTCTATCCTATCCTTTCCCCAGTCATCGAGGACCAGTCCCTCTATCCTTTCCCCAGTCATCGAGGACCAGTCCCTCTATCCTTTCCCCAGTCATCGAGGACCACTCCCCCTATCCTATCCTTTCCCCAGTCATCGAGGACCAGTCCCCCTATCCTATGCTTTCCCCAGTCATCGAGGAATAGTCAATCTATCCTATCCTTTCCCCAGTCATCGAGGACCAGTCCCTCTATCCTATCCTTTCCCCAGTCATCGAGGACCAGTCCCTCTATCCTATCCTTTCCCCAGTCATCGAGGACCAGTCCCCCTATCCTTTCCTTTCCCCAGTCATCAAGGACCAGTCCCCCTATCCTATCCTTTCCCCAGTCATCGAGGACCATACCCTCTATCCTTTCCCCAGTCATCGAGGACCAGTCCCTCTATCCTATCCTTTCCCAGTCCTCAAGGACCAGTCCCTCTATCCTATCCTTTCCCCAGTCATTGAGTACCAGTCCCTCTATCCTATCATTTCCCCAGTCATCGAGGACCAGTGCCTCTATCCTATCCTTTCCCCAGTCATCGAGGACCAGTCCATCTATCCTTTCCCCAGTCATCGAGGACCAGTCCCTCTATCCTTTCCCCAGTCATCGAGGACCAGTCCCTCTATCCTATCCTTTCCACAGTCATCGAGGACCACTCCCCCTATTCTATGCTTTCCCCGTCATCGAGGAATAGTCCCTCTATCCTATCCTTTCCCCAGTCATCGAGGACCAGTCCCTCTATCCTATCCTTTCCCCAGTCATCGAGGACCAGTACCCTTATCCTTTCCTTTCCCCAGTCATCGAGGACAAGTCCCTCTATCCTTTCCCCAGTCATCAAGGACCATTCCCCCTATCCTATCATTTCCCCAGTCATCGAGGACCATTCCCTCTATCCTTTCCCCAGTCATCGAGGACCAGTCCCTCTATCCTATCCTTTCCACAGTCATCGAGGAGCAGTCCCCATATCCTATCCTTTCCCCAGTCATCGAGGACCAGTCCCTCTATCCTATCCTTTCCCCAGTCATCGAGGACCAGTCCCTCTATCATTTCCACAGTCATCGAGGACCAGTCCCTCTATCCTTTCCCCAGTCATCGATGACCAGTCCCTCTATCCTATCCTTTCCCCAGTCATCGAGGACCAGTCCCTCTATCCTATCCTTTCCCCAGTCATCGAGGACCAGTCCCTCTATCCTTTCCCCAGTCATCGAGGACCAGTCCCTCTATCCTATCCTTTCCCCAGTCATCGAGGACCAGTCCCTCTATCCTATCCTTTCCCCAGTCATCGAGGACCACTCCCCCTATCCTATCCTTTCCCCAGTCATCGAGGACCAGTCCCCCTATCCTATGCTTTCCCCAGTCATCGAGGAATAGTCCCTCTATCCTATCCTTTCCCCAGTCATCGAGGACCAGTCCCCCTATCCTTTCCTTTCCCCAGTCATCGAGGACCAGTCCCTCTATCCTTTCCCCAGTCATCGAGGACCAGTCCCTCTATCCTATCCTTTCCCCAGTCATCGAGGACCACTCCCCCTATCCTATCCTTTCCCCAGTCATCGAGGACCAGTCCCCCTATCCTATGCTTTCCCCAGTCATCGAGGAATAGTCCCTCTATCCTATCCTTTCCCCAGTCATCGAGGACCAGTCCCTCTATCCTATCCTTTCCCCAGTCATCGAGGACCAGTCCCTCTATCCTATCCTTTCCCCAGTCATCGAGGACCAGTCCCCCTATCCTTTCCTTTCCCCAGTCATCGAGGACCAGTCCCTCTATCCTTTCCCCAGTCATCAAGGACCAGTCCCTCTATCCTTTCCCCAGTCATCGAGGACCAGTCCCTCTATCCTATCCTTCCCCAGTCATCGAGGACCAGTCCCTCTATCCAATCCTTTCCCCAGTCATCAAGGACCAGTCCCCCTATCCTATCCTTTCCCCAGTCATCAAGGACCAGTCCCTCTATCCTATCGTTATTCCAATCAGCGAGGACAAGTCACCCTATCCTATCCTTTCCCCAGTCATCGAGGACCAGTCCCCCTATCCTATCCTTTCCCCAGTCATCGAGGACCAGTCCCTCTATCCTATCCTTTCCCAGTCATCGAGGACCAGTCCCTCTATCCTATCCTTTCCCCAGTCATCGAGGACCAGTCCCCCTATCCTATCCTTTCCCCAGTCATCGAGGATCAGTCCCTCTATCCTATCCTTTCCCCAGTCCTCGAGGACCAGTCCATCTATCCTATCCTTTCCCCAGTCATCGAGGACCAGTCCCTCTATCCTATCCTTTCCCCAGTCATCGAGGACCAGTCCCTCTATCCTATCCGTTCCCCAGTCATCGGGGACCAGTCCCTCTATAATATAATTTCCCCAGTCATCAAGGACCAGTCCCTCTGTCCTATCCTTTCCCCAGTCATCGAGGACCAGTCCCTCTATCCTATCCTTTCCCCAGTCATCGAGGACCAGTCCCTCTATCCTATCCTTTCCCCAGTCATCGAGGACCAGTCCCTCTATCCTATCCTTTCCACAGTCATCGAGGACCAGTCCCCATATCCTATCCTTTCCCCAGTCATCGAGGACCAGTCCCTCTATCCTATCCTTTCCCCAGTCATCGAGGACCAGTCCCTCTATCATTTCCACAGTCATCGAGGACCAGTCCCTCTATCCTTTCCCCAGTCATCGAGGACCAGTCCCTCTATCCTTTCCCCAGTCATCGAGGACCAGTCCCTCTATCCTATCCTTTCCCCTGTCATCGAGGACCAGTCCCTCTATCCTTTCCCCAGTCATCGAGGACCAGTCCCTCTATCCTTTCCCCAGTCATCGAGGACCAGTCCCTCTATCCTATCCTTTCCCCAGTCATCGAGGACCAGTCCCTCTATCCTATCCTTTCCCCAGTCATCGAGGACCAGTCCCCCTATCGTATGCTTTCCCCAGTCATCGAGGAACAGTCCCTCTATCCTATCCTTTCCCCAGTCATCGAGGACCAGTCCCTCTATCCTATCCTTTCCCCAGACATCGAGGACCAGTCCCTCTATCCTATCCTTTCCCCAGTCATCGAGGACCAGTCCCTCTATCCTATCCTTTCCCCAGTCATCGAGGACCAGTCCCTCTATCCTATCCTTTCCCCAGTCATCGAGTACCAGTCACTCTATCCTATCCTTTCCCCAGTCATCGAGGACCAGTCCCTCTATCCTATCCTTTCCCCAGTCATCGAGGACCAGTCCCTCTATCCTATGCTTTCCCCAGTCATCGAGGACCAGTCCCTCTATCCTATCCTTTCCCCAGTCATCAAGGACCAGTCCCTCTATCCTATCCTTTCCCCAGTCATCGAGGACCAGTCCCCCTATAATATCCTTTCCCCAGTCATCGAGGACCAGTCCCCCTATCCTATGCTTTCCCCAGTCATCGAGGACCAATCCCCCTATCCTATGCTTTCCCCAGTCATCGAGGACCAGTCCCCCTATCCTATCCTTTCCCCAGTCATCGAGGACCAGTCCCCCTATCCTATGCTTTCCCCATTCATCGAGGACCAGTCCCTCTATCCTATCCTTTCCCCAGCCATTGAGGACCAGTCCCTCTATCCTATCCTTTCCCCAGTCATCGAAGACCAGTCCCTCTATTCTATCCTTTCCCCAGTCATCGAGGACCAGTCCCCCTATAATATCCTTTCCCCAGTCATCGAGGACCAGTCCCTCTATCCTTTCCCCAGTCATCGAGGACCAGTCCCTCTATCCTATCCTTTCCCCAGTCATCGAGGACCAGTCCCTCTATCCTATCCTTTCCCCAGTCATCGAGGACCAGTCCCCCTATAATATCCTTTCCCCAGTCATCGAGGACCAGTCCCCCTATCCTATGCTTTCCCCAGTCATCGAGGACCAATCCCCCTATCCTATGCTTTCCCCAGTCATTGAGGACCAGTCCCCCTATCCTATCCTTTCCCCAGTCATCAAGGACCTGTCCCTCTATCCTATCATTTCTCCAATCAGCGAGGACAAGTCACCCTATCCTATCCTTTCCCCAGTCATCGAGGACCAGTCCCTCTATCCTTTCCCCAGTCATCGAGGACCAGTCCCTCTATCCTTTCCCCAGTCATCGAGGACCAGTCCCTCTATCCTATCCTTTCCCCAGACATCGAGGACCAGTCCCTCTATCCTATCCTTTCCCCAGTCATCGAGGACCAGTCCCTCTATCCTATCCTTTCCCCAGTCATCGAGGACCAGTCCCTCTATCCTATCCTTTCCCCAGTCATCGAGTACCAGTCACTCTATCCTATCCTTTCCCCAGTCATCGAGGACCAGTCCCTCTATCCTATCCTTTCCCCAGTCATCGAGGACCAGTCCCTCTATCCTATGCTTTCCCCAGTCATCGAGGACCAGTCCCTCTATCCTTTCCCCAGTCATCGAGGACCAGTCCCTCTATCCTTTCCCCAGTCATCGAGGACCAGTCCCTCTATCATTTCCACAGTAATCGAGGACCAGTCCCTCTATCCTTTCCCCAGTCATCGATGACCAGTCCCTCTATCCTATCCTTTCCCCAGTCATCGAGGACCAGTCCCTCTATCCTATCCTTTCCCCAGTCATCGAGGACCAGTCCCTCTATCCTTTCCCCAGTCATCGAGGACCAGTCCCTCTATCCTTTCCCCAGTCATCGAGGACCACTCCCCCTATCCTATCCTTTCCCCAGTCATCGAGGACCAGTCCCCCTATCCTATGCTTTCCCCAGTCATCGAGGAATAGTCAATCTATCCTATCCTTTCCCCAGTCATCGAGGACCAGTCCCTCTATCCTATCCTTTCCCCAGTCATCGAGGACCAGTCCCTCTATCCTATCCTTTCCCCAGTCATCGAGGACCAGTCCCCCTATCCTTTCCTTTCCCCAGTCATCAAGGACCAGTCCCCCTATCCTATCCTTTCCCCAGTCATCGAGGACCATACCCTCTATCCTTTCCCCAGTCATCGAGGACCAGTCCCTCTATCCTATCCTTTCCCAGTCCTCAAGGACCAGTCCCTCTATCCTATCCTTTCCCCAGTCATTGAGTACCAGTCCCTCTATCCTATCATTTCCCCAGTCATCGAGGACCAGTGCCTCTATCCTATCCTTTCCCCAGTCATCGAGGACCAGTCCCTCTATCCTTTCCCCAGTCATCGAGGACCAGTCCCTCTATCCTTTCCCCAGTCATCGAGGACCAGTCCCTCTATCCTATCCTTTCCACAGTCATCGAGGACCACTCCCCCTATTCTATGCTTTCCCCGTCATCGAGGAATAGTCCCTCTATCCTATCCTTTCCCCAGTCATCGAGGACCAGTCCCTCTATCCTATCCTTTCCCCAGTCATCGAGGACCAGTACCCTTATCCTTTCCTTTCCCCAGTCATCGAGGACAAGTCCCTCTATCCTTTCCCCAGTCATCAAGGACCATTCCCCCTATCCTATCATTTCCCCAGTCATCGAGGACCATTCCCTCTATCCTTTCCCCAGTCATCGAGGACCAGTCCCTCTATCCTATCCTTTCCACAGTCATCGAGGAGCAGTCCCCATATCCTATCCTTTCCCCAGTCATCGAGGACCAGTCCCTCTATCCTATCCTTTCCCCAGTCATCGAGGACCAGTCCCTCTATCATTTCCACAGTCATCGAGGACCAGTCCCTCTATCCTTTCCCCAGTCATCGATGACCAGTCCCTCTATCCTATCCTTTCCCCAGTCATCGAGGACCAGTCCCTCTATCCTATCCTTTCCCCAGTCATCGAGGACCAGTCCCTCTATCCTTTCCCCAGTCATCGAGGACCAGTCCCTCTATCCTATCCTTTCCCCAGTCATCGAGGACCAGTCCCTCTATCCTATCCTTTCCCCAGTCATCGAGGACCACTCCCCCTATCCTATCCTTTCCCCAGTCATCGAGGACCAGTCCCCCTATCCTATGCTTTCCCCAGTCATCGAGGAATAGTCCCTCTATCCTATCCTTTCCCCAGTCATCGAGGACCAGTCCCCCTATCCTTTCCTTTCCCCAGTCATCGAGGACCAGTCCCTCTATCCTTTCCCCAGTCATCGAGGACCAGTCCCTCTATCCTTTCCCCAGTCATCGAGGACCAGTCCCTCTATCCTATCCTTTCCCCAGTCATCGAGGACCAGTCCCTCTATCCTATCCTTTCCCCAGTCATCGAGGACCACTCCCCCTATCCTATCCTTTCCCCAGTCATCGAGGACCAGTCCCCCTATCCTATGCTTTCCCCAGTCATCGAGAAATAGTCCCTCTATCCTATCCTTTCCCCAGTCATCGAGGACCAGTCCCTCTATCCTATCCTTTCCCCAGTCATCGAGGACCAGTCCCTCTATCCTATCCTTTCCCCAGTCATCGAGGACCAGTCCCCCTATCCTTTCCTTTCCCCAGTCATCGAGGACCAGTCCCTCTATCCTTTCCCCAGTCATCAAGGACCAGTCCCTCTATCCTTTCCCCAGTCATCGAGGACCAGTCCCTCTATCCTATCCTTCCCCAGTCATCGAGGACCAGTCCCTCTATCCAATCCTTTCCCCAGTCATCAAGGACCAGTCCCCCTATCCTATCCTTTCCCCAGTCATCAAGGACCAGTCCCTCTATCCTATCGTTATTCCAATCAGCGAGGACAAGTCACCCTATCCTATCCTTTCCCCAGTCATCGAGGACCAGTCCCCCTATCCTATCCTTTCCCCAGTCATCGAGGACCAGTCCCTCTATCCTATCCTTTCCCAGTCATCGAGGACCAGTCCCTCTATCCTATCCTTTCCCCAGTCATCGAGGACCAGTCCCCCTATCCTATCCTTTCCCCAGTCATCGAGGATCAGTCCCTCTATCCTATCCTTTCCCCAGTCCTCGAGGACCAGTCCCTCTATCCTATCCTTTCCCCAGTCATCGAGGACCAGTCCCTCTATCCTATCCTTTCCCCAGTCATCGAGGACCAGTCCCTCTATCCTATCCGTTCCCCAGTCATCGGGGACCAGTCCCTCTATAATATAATTTCCCCAGTCATCAAGGACCAGTCCCTCTGTCCTATCCTTTCCCCAGTCATCGAGGACCAGTCCCTCTATCCTATCCTTTCCCCAGTCATCGAGGACCAGTCCCTCTATCCTATCCTTTCCCCAGTCATCGAGGACCAGTCCCTCTATCCTATCCTTTCCACAGTCATCGAGGACCAGTCCCCATATCCTATCCTTTCCCCAGTCATCGAGGACCAGTCCATCTATCCTATCCTTTCCCCAGTCATCGAGGACCAGTCCCTCTATCATTTCCACAGTCATCGAGGACCAGTCCCTCTATCCTTTCCCCAGTCATCGAGGACCAGTCCCTCTATCCTATCCTTTCCCCAGTCATCGAGGACCAGTCCCTCTATCCTATCCTTTCCCCTGTCATCGAGGAACAGTCCCTCTATCCTTTCCCCAGTCATCGAGGACCAGTCCCTCTATCCTTTCCCCAGTCATCGAGGACCAGTCCCTCTATCCTATCCTTTCCCCAGTCATCGAGGACCAGTCCCTCTATCCTATCCTTTCCCCAGTCATCGAGGACCAGTCCCCCTATCGTATGCTTTCCCCAGTCATCGAGGAACAGTCCCTCTATCCTATCCTTTCCCCAGTCATCGAGGACCAGTCCCTCTATCCTATCCTTTCCCCAGACATCGAGGACCAGTCCCTCTATCCTATCCTTTCCCCAGTCATCGAGGACCAGTCCCTCTATCCTATCCTTTCCCCAGTCATCGAGGACCAGTCCCTCTATCCTATCCTTTCCCCAGTCATCGAGTACCAGTCACTCTATCCTATCCTTTCCCCAGTCATCGAGGACCAGTCCCTCTATCCTATCCTTTCCCCAGTCATCGAGGACCAGTCCCTCTATCCTATGCTTTCCCCAGTCATCGAGGACCAGTCCCTCTATCCTATCCTTTCCCCAGTCATCAAGGACCAGTCCCTCTATCCTATCCTTTCCCCAGTCATCGAGGACCAGTCCCCCTATAATATCCTTTCCCCAGTCATCGAGGACCAGTCCCCCTATCCTATGCTTTCCCCAGTCATCGAGGACCAATCCCCCTATCCTATGCTTTCCCCAGTCATCGAGGACCAGTCCCCCTATCCTATCCTTTCCCCAGTCATCGAGGACCAGTCCCCCTATCCTATGCTTTCCCCATTCATCGAGGACCAGTCCCTCTATCCTATCCTTTCCCCAGCCATTGAGGACCAGTCCCTCTATCCTATCCTTTCCCCAGTCATCGAAGACCAGTCCCTCTATTCTATCCTTTCCCCAGTCATCGAGGACCAGTCCCCCTATAATATCCTTTCCCCAGTCATCGAGGACCAGTCCCTCTATCCTTTCCCCAGTCATCGAGGACCAGTCCCTCTATCCTATCCTTTCCCCAGTCATCGAGGACCAGTCCCTCTATCCTATCCTTTCCCCAGTCATCGAGGACCAGTCCCCCTATAATATCCTTTCCCCAGTCATCGAGGACCAGTCCCCCTATCCTATGCTTTCCCCAGTCATCGAGGACCAATCCCCCTATCCTATGCTTTCCCCAGTCATTGAGGACCAGTCCCCCTATCCTATCCTTTCCCCAGTCATCAAGGACCTGTCCCTCTATCCTTTCCCCAGTCATCGAGGACCAGTCCCTCTATCCTATCCTTTCCCCAGTCATCGAGGACCAGTCCCTCTATCCTATCCTTTCCCCAGCCATTGAGGACCAGTCCCTCTATCCTATCATTTCCCCAGTCAGCGAGGACAAGTCACCCTATCCTATCCTTTCCCCAGTCATCGAGGACCAGTCCCTCTATCCTTTCCCCAGTCATCGAGGACCAGTCCCTCTATCCTTTCCCCAGTCATCGAGGACCAGTCCCTCTATCCTATCCTTTCCCCAGTCATCGAGGACCAGTCCCTCTATCCTATCCTTTCCCCAGCCATTGAGGACCAGTCCCTCTATCCTATCCTTTCCCCAGTCATCGAAGACCAGTCCCTCTATTCTATCCTTTCCCCAGTCATCGAGGACAAGTCCCCCTATCCTATCCTTTCCCCAGTCATCGAGGACCAGTCCCTCTATCCTTTCCCCAGTCATCGAGGACCAGTCCCTCTATCCTATCCTTTCCCAGTCATCGAGGACCAGTCCCTCTATCCTATCCTTTCCCCAGTCATTGAGTACCAGTCCCTCTATCCTATCATTTCCCCAGTCATCGAGAACCAGTGCCTCTATCCTATCCTTTCCCCAGTCATCGAGGACCAGTCCCTCTATCCTTTCCCCTGTCATCGAGGACCAGTCCCTCTATCCTTTCCCCAGTCATCGAGGACCAGTCCCTCTATCCTATCCTTTCCACAGTCATCGAGGACCACTCCCTCTATCCTATGCTTTCCCCGTCATCGAGGAATAGTCCCTCTATCCTATCCTTTCCCCAGTCATCGAGGACCAGTCCCTCTATCCTATCCTTTCCCCAGTCATCGAGGACCAGTCCCTCTATCCTATCCTTTCCCCAGTCATCGAGGACCAGTACCCCTATCCTTTCCTTTCCCCAGTCATCGAGAACAAGTCCCTCTATCCTTTCCCCAGTCATCAAGGACCAGTCCCCCTATCCTATCCTTTCCCCAGTCATCGAGGACCAGTCCCTCTATCCTTTCCCCAGTCATCGAGGACCAGTCCCTCTATCCTATCCTTTCCACAGTCATCGAGGACCAGTCCCCATATCCTATCCTTTACCCAGTCATCGAGGACCAGTCCCTCTATCCTATCGTTTCTCCAATCAGCGAGGACAAGTCACCCTATCCTATCCTTTCCCCAGTCATCGAGGACCAGTCCCCCTATCCTATCCTTTCCCCAGTCATCGAGGACCAGTCCCTCTATCCTATCCTTTCCCAGTCATCGAGGACCAGTCCCTCTATCCTATCCTTTCCCCAGTCATCGAGGACCAGTCCCCCTATCCTATCCTTTCCCCAGTCATTGAGGATCAGTCCCTCTATCCTATCCTTTCCCCAGTCCTCGAGGACCAGTCCCTCTATCCTATCCTTTCCCCAGTCATCGAGGACCAGTCCCTCTATCCTATCCTTTCCACAGTCATCGAGGACCAGTCCCCATATCCTATCCTTTCCCCAGTCATTGAGGACCAGTCCCTCTCTCCTATCCTTTCCCCAGTCATCGAGGACCAGTCCCTCTATCCTATTCTTTCCCCAGTCATCGAGGACCAGTCCCTCTATCCTATCCTTTCCACAGTCATCGAGGACCACTCCCCATATCCTATGCTTTCCCCGTCATCGAGGACCAGTCCCCCTATCCTATCCTTTCCCCAGTCATCGAGGACCAGTCCCCCTATCCTATGCTTTCCCCAGTCATCGAGGAATAGTCCCTCTATCCTATCCTTTCCCCAGTCATCGAGGACCAGTCCCTCTATCCTATCCTTTCCCCAGTCATCGAGGACCAGTCCCTCTATCCTATCCTTTCCCCAGTCATCGAGGACCAGTACCCCTATCCTTTCCTTTCCCCAGTCATCGAGGACCAGTCCCTCTATCCTTTCCCCAGTCTCCAAGGACCAGTCCCTCTATCCTTTCCCCAGTCATCGAGGACCAGTCCCTCTATCCTATCCTTTCCCCAGTCATCAAGGACCAGTCCCCCTATCCTATCCTTTCCCCAGTCATCGAGGACCAGTCCCTCTATCCTTTCCCCAGTCATCGAGGACCAGTCCCTCTATCCTTTCCCCAGTCATCGAGGACCAGTCCCTCTATCCTTTCCCCAGTCATAGAGGACCAGTCCCTCTATCCTATCCTTCCCCAGTCATCGAGGACCAGTCCCTCTATCCTATCCTTTCCCCAGTCATCGAGGACCAGTCCCCCTATCCTATCCTTTCCCCAGTCATCAAGGACCAGTCCCTCTATCCTATCGTTTCTCCAATCAGCGAGGACAAGTCACCCTATCCTATCCTTTCCCCAGTCATCGAGGACCAGTCCCTCTATCCTTTCCCCAGTCATCGAGGACCAGTCCCCCTATCCTTTCCCCAGTCATCGAGGACCAGTCCCTCTATCCTATCCTTTCCCCAGACATCGAGGACCAGTCCCTCTATCCTATCCTTTCCCCAGTCATCGAGGACCAGTCCCTCTATCCTATCCTTTCCCCAGTCATCGAGGACCAGTCCCTCTATCCTATCCTTTCCCCAGTCATCGAGGACCAGTCCCTCTATCCTATCCTTTCCCCAGTCATCGAGGACCAGTCCCTCTATCCTATCCTTTCCCCAGTCATCGAGGACCAGTGCCTCTATCCGATCCTTTCCCCAGTCATCGAGGACCATTCCCTCTATCCTATCCTTTCCCCAGTCATAGAGGACCAGTACCCCTATCCTTTCCTTTCCCCAGTCATCGAGGACCAGTCCCTCTATCCTTTCCCCAGTCATCAAGGACCAGTCCCTCTATCCTTTCCCCAGTCATCGAGGACCAGTCCCTCTATCCTATCCTTTCCCCAGTCATCAAGGACCAGTCCCCCTATCCTTTCCCCAGTCATCGAGGACCAGTCCCTCTATCCTTTCCCCAGTCATCGAGGACCAGTCCCTCTATCCTTTCCCCAGTCATCGAGGACCAGTCCATCTATCAATTCCCCAGTCATCGAGGACCAGTCCCTCTATCCTATCCTTCCCCAGTCATCGAGGACCAGTCCCTCTATCCTATCCTTTCCCCAGTCATCGAGGACCAGCCCCCCATCCTATCCTTTCCCCAGTCATCAAGGACCAGTCCCTCTATCCTATCGTTTCTCCAATCAGCGAGGACAAGTCACCCTATCCTATCCTTTCCCCAGTCATCGAGGACCAGTCCCTCTATCCTTTCCCCAGTCATCGAGGACCAGTCCCTCTATCCTTTCCCCAGTCATCGTGGACCAGTCCCTCTATCCTATCCTTTCCCCAGTCATCGAGGACCAGTCCCTCTATCCTATCCTTTCCCAGTCATCGAGGACCAGTCCCCCTATCCTATTCTTTCCCCAGTCATCGAGTACCAGTCCCTCTATCCTATCCTTTCCACAGTCATCGAGGACCAGTCCCTCTATCCTATCCTTTCCCCAGTCATCGAGGACCAGTCCCTCTATCCTATGCTTTCCCCAGTCATCGAGGACCAGTCCCTCTATCCTATCCTTTCCCCAGTCATCAGGGACCAGTCCCTCTATCCTATCCTTTCCCCAGTCATCTATCCTTCCCCAGTCATCGAGGACCTCTCCCCCAATCCTATCCTTTCCCCAGTCATCGAGGACCAGTCCCCAAATCCTATCCTTTCCTAAGTCATCGAGAACTAGTCCCTCTATCCTATCCTTTCCCCGGTCATTGAGGACCAGTCCCTCTATACTATCCTTTCCCCAGTAATCGAGGACCAGTCCCTCTATCCTATCCTTTCCCCAGTCATCGAGGACCAGTCCCCCTATCCTATTCTTTCCCCAGTCATCGAGGACCAGTCCCTCTATCCTTTCCCCAGTCATCGAGGACCAGTCCCCCTATCCTATCCTTTCCCCAGTCATCGAGGACCAGTCCCTCTATCCTTTCCCCAGTCATCGAGCACCAGTCCCTCTATCCTATCCTTTCCCCAGTCATCGAGGACCAGTCCCTCTATCCTATCCTTTTCCCAGTCATCGAGGACCAGTTCCTCTATCCTATCCTTTCCCCAGTCATCGAGGACCAGTCCTTATATCCTATCCTTTCCCCGGTCAACGAGGACCAATCCCTCTATACTATCCTTTCCCCAGTCATCGAGGACCAGTCCCTCTATCCTATCCTTTTCCCCAGTTATCGAGGACCAGTCCCCCTATCCTATCCTTTCCCCAGTCATCGAGGACCAGTCCCCCTATCCTATGCTTTCCCCAGTCATCGAGGAATAGTCCCTCTATCCTATCCTTTCCCCAGTCATCGAGGACCAGTCCCTCTATCCTATCCTTTCCCCAGTCATCGAGGACCAGTCCCTCTATCCTATCCTTTCCCCAGTCATCGAGGACCAGTACCCCTATCCTTTCCTTTCCCCAGTCATCGAGGACCAGTCCCTCTATCCTTTCCCCAGTCATCAAGGACCAGTCCCTCTATCCTTTCCCCAGTCATCGAGGACCAGTCCCTCTATCCTATCCTTTCCCCAGTCATCAAGGACCAGTCCCCCTATCCTATCCTTTCCCCAGTCATCGAGGACCAGTCCCTCTATCCTTTCCCCAGTCATCGAGGACCAGTCCCTCTATCCTTTCCCCAGTCATCGAGGACCAGTCCCTCTATCCTTTCCCCAGTCATCGAGGACCAGTCCCTCTATTCTATCCTTCCCCAGTCATCGAGGACCAGTCCCTCTATCCTATCCTTTCCCCAGTCATCGAGGACCAGTCCCCCTATCCTATCCTTTCCCCAGTCATCAAGGACCAGTCCCTCTATCCTATCGTTTCTCCAATCAGCGAGGACAAGTCACCCTATCCTATCCTTTCCCCAGTCATCGAGGACCAGTCCCTCTATCCTTTCCCCAGTCATCGAGGACCAGTCCCTCTATCCTTTCTCCAGTCATCGAGGACCAGTCCCTCTATCCTATCCTTTCCCCAGACATCGAGGACCAGTCCCTCTATCCTATCCTTTCCCCAGTCATCGAGGACCAGTCCCTCTATCCTATCCTTTCCCCAGTCATCGAGGACCAGTCCCTCTATCCTATCCTTTCCCCAGTCATCGAGGACCAGTCCCTCTATCCTATCCTTTCCCCAGTCATCGAGGACCAGTCCCTCTATCCTATCCTTTCCCCAGTCATCGAGGACCAGTGCCTCTATCCGATCCTTTCCCCAGTCATCGAGGACCATTCCCTCTATCCTATCCTTTCCCCAGTCATAGAGGACCAGTACCCCTATCCTTTCCTTTCCCCAGTCATCGAGGACCAGTCCCTCTATCCTTTCCCCAGTCATCAAGGACCAGTCCCTCTATCCTTTCCCCAGTCATCGAGGACCAGTCCCTCTATCCTATCCTTTCCCCAGTCATCAAGGACCAGTCCCCCTATCCTTTCCCCAGTCATCGAGGACCAGTCCCTCTATCCTTTCCCCAGTCATCGAGGACCAGTTCCTCTATCCTATCCTTTCCCCAGACATCGAGGACCAGTCCCTCTATCCTATCCTTTCCCCAGTCATCGAGGACCAGTCCCTCTATCCTATCCTTTCCCCAGTCATCGAGGACCAGTCCCTCTATCCTATCCTTTCCCCAGTCATCGAGGACCAGTCCCTCTATCCTATCCTTTCCCCAGTCATCGAGAACCAGTCCCTCTATCCTATCCTTTCCCCAGTCATCGAGGACCAGTGCCTCTATCCGATCCTTTCCCCAGTCATCGAGGACCATTCCCTCTATCCTATCATTTCCCCAGTCATAGAGGACCAGTACCCCTATCCTTTCCTTTCCCCAGTCATCGAGGACCAGTCCCTCTATCCTTTCCCCAGTCATCAAGGACCAGTCCCTCTATCCTTTCCCCAGTCATCGAGGACCAGTCCCTCTATCCTATCCTTTCCCCAGTCATCAAGGACCAGTCCCCCTATCCTTTCCCCAGTCATCGAGGACCAGTCCCTCTATCCTTTCCCCAGTCATCGAGGACCAGTCCCTCTATCCTTTCCCCAGTCATCGAGGACCAGTCCATCTATCAATTCCCCAGTCATCGAGGACCAGTCCCTCTATCCTATCCTTCCCCAGTCATCGAGGACCAGTCCCTCTATCCTATCCTTTCCCCAGTCATCGAGGACCAGCCCCCCTATCCTATCCTTTCCCCAGTCATCAAGGACCAGTCCCTCTATCCTATCGTTTCTCCAATCAGCGAGGACAAGTCACCCTATCCTATCCTTTCCCCAGTCATCGAGGACCAGTCCCTCTATCCTTTCCCCAGTCATCGAGGACCAGTCCCTCTATCCTTTCCCCAGTCATCGTGGACCAGTCCCTCTATCCTATCCTTTCCCCAGTCATCGAGGACCAGTCCCTCTATCCTATCCTTTCCCAGTCATCGAGGACCAGTCCCCCTATCCTATTCTTTCCCCAGTCATCGAGTACCAGTCCCTCTATCCTATCCTTTCCACAGTCATCGAGGACCAGTCCCTCTATCCTATCCTTTCCCCAGTCATCGAGGACCAGTCCCTCTATCCTATGCTTTCCCCAGTCATCGAGGACCAGTCCCTCTATCCTATCCTTTCCCCAGTCATCAGGGACCAGTCCCTCTATCCTATCCTTTCCCCAGTCATCTATCCTTCCCCAGTCATCGAGGACCTCTCCCCCAATCCTATCCTTTCCCCAGTCATCGAGGACCAGTCCCCAAATCCTATCCTTTCCTAAGTCATCGAGAACTAGTCCCTCTATCCTATCCTTTCCCCGGTCATTGAGGACCAGTCCCTCTATACTATCCTTTCCCCAGTAATCGAGGACCAGTCCCTCTATCCTATCCTTTCCCCAGTCATCGAGGACCAGTCCCCCTATCCTATTCTTTCCCCAGTCATCGAGGACCAGTCCCTCTATCCTTTCCCCAGTCATCGAGGACCAGTCCCCCTATCCTATCCTTTCCCCAGTCATCGAGGACCAGTCCCTCTATCCTTTCCCCAGTCATCGAGCACCAGTCCCTCTATCCTATCCTTTCCCCAGTCATCGAGGACCAGTCCCTCTATCCTATCCTTTTCCCAGTCATCGAGGACCAGTTCCTCTATCCTATCCTTTCCCCAGTCATCGAGGACCAGTCCTTATATCCTATCCTTTCCCCGGTCAACGAGGACCAATCCCTCTATACTATCCTTTCCCCAGTCATCGAGGACCAGTCCCTCTATCCTATCCTTTTCCCCAGTTATCGAGGACCAGTCCCCCTATCCTATCCTTTCCCCAGTCATCGAGGACCAGTCCCCCTATCCTATGCTTTCCCCAGTCATCGAGGAATAGTCCCTCTATCCTATCCTTTCCCCAGTCATCGAGGACCAGTCCCTCTATCCTATCCTTTCCCCAGTCATCGAGGACCAGTCCCTCTATCCTATCCTTTCCCCAGTCATCGAGGACCAGTACCCCTATCCTTTCCTTTCCCCAGTCATCGAGGACCAGTCCCTCTATCCTTTCCCCAGTCATCAAGGACCAGTCCCTCTATCCTTTCCCCAGTCATCGAGGACCAGTCCCTCTATCCTATCCTTTCCCCAGTCATCAAGGACCAGTCCCCCTATCCTATCCTTTCCCCAGTCATCGAGGACCAGTCCCTCTATCCTTTCCCCAGTCATCGAGGACCAGTCCCTCTATCCTTTCCCCAGTCATCGAGGACCAGTCCCTCTATCCTTTCCCCAGTCATCGAGGACCAGTCCCTCTATTCTATCCTTCCCCAGTCATCGAGGACCAGTCCCTCTATCCTATCCTTTCCCCAGTCATCGAGGACCAGTCCCCCTATCCTATCCTTTCCCCAGTCATCAAGGACCAGTCCCTCTATCCTATCGTTTCTCCAATCAGCGAGGACAAGTCACCCTATCCTATCCTTTCCCCAGTCATCGAGGACCAGTCCCTCTATCCTTTCCCCAGTCATCGAGGACCAGTCCCTCTATCCTTTCTCCAGTCATCGAGGACCAGTCCCTCTATCCTATCCTTTCCCCAGACATCGAGGACCAGTCCCTCTATCCTATCCTTTCCCCAGTCATCGAGGACCAGTCCCTCTATCCTATCCTTTCCCCAGTCATCGAGGACCAGTCCCTCTATCCTATCCTTTCCCCAGTCATCGAGGACCAGTCCCTCTATCCTATCCTTTCCCCAGTCATCGAGGACCAGTCCCTCTATCCTATCCTTTCCCCAGTCATCGAGGACCAGTGCCTCTATCCGATCCTTTCCCCAGTCATCGAGGACCATTCCCTCTATCCTATCCTTTCCCCAGTCATAGAGGACCAGTACCCCTATCCTTTCCTTTCCCCAGTCATCGAGGACCAGTCCCTCTATCCTTTCCCCAGTCATCAAGGACCAGTCCCTCTATCCTTTCCCCAGTCATCGAGGACCAGTCCCTCTATCCTATCCTTTCCCCAGTCATCAAGGACCAGTCCCCCTATCCTTTCCCCAGTCATCGAGGACCAGTCCCTCTATCCTTTCCCCAGTCATCGAGGACCAGTTCCTCTATCCTATCCTTTCCCCAGACATCGAGGACCAGTCCCTCTATCCTATCCTTTCCCCAGTCATCGAGGACCAGTCCCTCTATCCTATCCTTTCCCCAGTCATCGAGGACCAGTCCCTCTATCCTATCCTTTCCCCAGTCATCGAGGACCAGTCCCTCTATCCTATCCTTTCCCCAGTCATCGAGAACCAGTCCCTCTATCCTATCCTTTCCCCAGTCATCGAGGACCAGTGCCTCTATCCGATCCTTTCCCCAGTCATCGAGGACCATTCCCTCTATCCTATCATTTCCCCAGTCATAGAGGACCAGTACCCCTATCCTTTCCTTTCCCCAGTCATCGAGGACCAGTCCCTCTATCCTTTCCCCAGTCATCAAGGACCAGTCCCTCTATCCTTTCCCCAGTCATCGAGGACCAGTCCCTCTATCCTATCCTTTCCCCAGTCATCAAGGACCAGTCCCCCTATCCTTTCCCCAGTCATCGAGGACCAGTCCCTCTATCCTTTCCCCAGTCATCGAGGACCAGTCCCTCTATCCTTTCCCCAGTCATCGAGGACCAGTCCATCTATCAATTCCCCAGTCATCGAGGACCAGTCCCTCTATCCTATCCTTCCCCAGTCATCGAGGACCAGTCCCTCTATCCTATCCTTTCCCCAGTCATCGAGGACCAGCCCCCCTATCCTATCCTTTCCCCAGTCATCAAGGACCAGTCCCTCTATCCTATCGTTTCTCCAATCAGCGAGGACAAGTCACCCTATCCTATCCTTTCCCCAGTCATCGAGGACCAGTCCCTCTATCCTTTCCCCAGTCATCGAGGACCAGTCCCTCTATCCTTTCCCCAGTCATCGTGGACCAGTCCCTCTATCCTATCCTTTCCCCAGTCATCGAGGACCAGTCCCTCTATCCTATCCTTTCCCAGTCATCGAGGACCAGTCCCCCTATCCTATTCTTTCCCCAGTCATCGAGTACCAGTCCCTCTATCCTATCCTTTCCACAGTCATCGAGGACCAGTCCCTCTATCCTATCCTTTCCCCAGTCATCGAGGACCAGTCCCTCTATCCTATGCTTTCCCCAGTCATCGAGGACCAGTCCCTCTATCCTATCCTTTCCCAAGTCATCAGGGACCAGTCCCTCTATCCTATCCTTTCCCCAGTCATCTATCCTTCCCCAGTCATCGAGGACCTCTCCTCCAATCCTATCCTTTCCCCAGTCATCGATGACCAGTCCCCAAATCCTATCCTTTCACAAGTCATCGAGGACTAGTCCCTCTATCCTATCCTTTCCCCGGTCATCGAGGACCAGTCCCTCTATACTATCCTTTCCCCAGTAATCGAGGACCAGTCCCTCTATCCTATCCTTTCCCCAGTCATCGAGGACCAGTCTCCCTATCCTATTCTTTCCCCAGTCATCGAGGACCAGTCCCTCTATCCTTTCCCCAGTCATCGAGGACCAGTCCCCCTATCCTATCCTTTCCCCAGTCATCGAGGACCAGTCCCTCTATCCTTTCCCCAGTCATCGAGCACCAGTCCCTCTATCCTATCCTTTCCCCAGTCATCGAGGACCAGTCCATCTATCCTATCCTTTTCCCAGTCATCGAGGACCAGTTCCTCTATCCTATCCTTTCCCCAGTCATCGAGGACCAGTCCTTATATCCTATCCTTTCCCCGGTCAACGAGGACCAATCCCTCTATACTATCCTTTCCCCAGTCATCGAGGACCAGTCCCTCTATCCTATCCTTTTCCCCAGTTATCGAGGACCAGTCCCCCTATCCTATCCTTTCCCCAGTCATCGAGGACCAGTCCCCCTATCCTATGCTTTCCCCAGTCATCGAGGAATAGTCCCTCTATCCTATCCTTTCCCCAGTCATCGAGGACCAGTCCCTCTATCCTATCCTTTCCCCAGTCATCGAGGACCAGTCCCTCTATCCTATCCTTTCCCCAGTCATCGAGGACCAGTACCCCTATCCTTTCCTTTCCCCAGTCATCGAGGACCAGTCCCTCTATCCTTTCCCCAGTCATCAAGGACCAGTCCCTCTATCCTTTCCCCAGTCATCGAGGACCAGTCCCTCTATCCTATCCTTTCCCCAGTCATCAAGGACCAGTCCCCCTATCCTATCCTTTCCCCAGTCATCGAGGACCAGTCCCTCTATCCTTTCCCCAGTCATCGAGGACCAGTCCCTCTATCCTTTCCCCAGTCATCGAGGACCAGTCCCTCTATCCTTTCCCTAGTCATCGAGGACCAGTCCCTCTATCCTATCCTTCCCCAGTCATCGAGGACCAGTCCCTCTATCCTATCCTTTCCCCAGTCATCGAGGACCAGTCCCCCTATCCTATCCTTTCCCCAGTCATCAAGGACCAGTCCCTCTATCCTATCGTTTCTCCAATCAGCGAGGACAAGTCACCCTATCCTATCCTTTCCCCAGTCATCGAGGACCAGTCCCTCTATCCTTTCCCCAGTCATCGAGGACCAGTCCCTCTATCCTTTCCCCAGTCATCGAGGACCAGTCCCTCTATCCTATCCTTTCCCCAGACATCGAGGACCAGTCCCTCTATCCTATCCTTTCCCCAGTCATCGAGGACCAGTCCCTCTATCCTATCCTTTCCCCAGTCATCGAGGACCAGTCCCTCTATCCTATCCTTTCCCCAGTCATCGAGGACCAGTCCCTCTATCCTATCCTTTCCCCAGTCATCGAGGACCAGTCCCTCTATCCTATCCTTTCCCCAGTCATCGAGGACCAGTGCCTCTATCCGATCCTTTCCCCAGTCATCGAGGACCATTCCCTCTATCCTATCCTTTCCCCAGTCATAGAGGACCAGTACCCCTATCCTTTCCTTTCCCCAGTCATCGAGGACCAGTCCCTCTATCCTTTCCCCAGTCATCAAGGACCAGTCCCTCTATCCTTTCCCCAGTCATCGAGGACCAGTCCCTCTATCCTATCCTTTCCCCAGTCATCAAGGACCAGTCCCCCTATCCTTTCCCCAGTCATCGAGGACCAGTCCCTCTATCCTTTCCCCAGTCATCGAGGACCAGTCCCTCTATCCTTTCCCCAGTCATCGAGGACCAGTCCATCTATCAATTCCCCAGTCATCGAGGACCAGTCCCTCTATCCTATCCTTCCCCAGTCATCGAGGACCAGTCCCTCTATCCTATCCTTTCCCCAGTCATCGAGGACCAGCCCCCCTATCCTATCCTTTCCCCAGTTATCAAGGACCAGTCCCTCTATCCTATCGTTTCTCCAATCAGCGAGGACAAGTCACCCTATCCTATCCTTTCCCCAGTCATCGAGGACCAGTCCCTCTATCCTTTCCCCAGTCATCGAGGACCAGTCCCTCTATCCTTTCCCCAGTCATCGTGGACCAGTCCCTCTATCCTATCCTTTCCCCAGTCATCGAGGACCAGTCCCTCTATCCTATCCTTTCCCAGTCATCGAGGACCAGTCCCCCTATCCTATTCTTTCCCCAGTCATCGAGTACCAGTCCCTCTATCCTATCCTTTCCACAGTCATCGAGGACCAGTCCCTCTATCCTATCCTTTCCCCAGTCATCGAGGACCAGTCCCTCTATCCTATGCTTTCCCCAGTCATCGAGGACCAGTCCCTCTATCCTATCCTTTCCCCAGTCATCAGGGACCAGTCCCTCTATCCTATCCTTTCCCCAGTCATCTATCCTTCCCCAGTCATCGAGGACCTCTCCCCCAATCCTATCCTTTCCCCAGTCATCGAGGACCAGTCCCCAAATCCTATCCTTTCCCAAGTCATCGAGGACTAGTCCCTCTATCCTATCCTTTCCCCAGTCATCGAGGACCAGTCCCTCTATACTATCCTTTCCCCAGTAATCGAGGACCAGTCCCTCTATCCTATCCTTTCCCCAGTCATCGAGGACCAGTCCCCCTATCCTATTCTTTCCCCAGTCATCGAGGACCAGTCCCTCTATCCTTTCCCCAGTCATCGAGGACCAGTCCCCCTATCCTATCCTTTCCCCAGTCATCGAGGACCAGTCCCTCTATCCTTTCCCCAGTCATCGAGCACCAGTCCCTCTATCCTATCCTTTCCCCAGTCATCGAGGACCAGTCCCTCTATCCTATCCTTTTCCCAGTCATCGAGGACCAGTTCCTCTATCCTATCCTTTCCCCAGTCATCGAGGACCAGTCCTTATATCCTATCCTTTCCCCGGTCAATGAGGACCAATCCCTCTATACTATCCTTTCCCCAGTCATCGAGGACCAGTCCCTCTATCCTATCCTTTTCCCCAGTTATCGAGGACCAGTCCCCCTATCCTATCCTTTCCCCAGTCATCAAGGACCAGTCCCTCTATCCTATCCTTTTCCCCAGTTATCGAGGACCAGTCCCCCTATCCTATCCTTTCCCCAGTCATCGAGGACCAGTCCCCCTATCCTATGCTTTCCCCAGTCATCGAGGAATAGTCCCTCTATCCTATCCTTTCCCCAGTCATCGAGGACCAGTCCTTATATCCTATCCTTTCCCCGGTCAATGAGGACCAATCCCTCTATACTATCCTTTCCCCAGTCATCGAGGACCAGTCCCTCTATTCTATCCTTTTCCCCAGTTATCGAGGACCAGTCCCCCTATCCTATCCTTTCCCCAGTCATCGAGGACCAGTCCCCCTATCCTATCCTTTCCCCAGTCATCGAAGACCAGTCCCTCTATCCTATCCTTTCCCCAGTCATCGAGGACCAGTCCCCCTATCCTATCCTTTCCCCAGTCATCGAGGACCAGTCCCTCTAATCCTTTCCCCAGTCATCGAGGACCAGTCCCTCTATCCTATCCTTTCCCAGTCATCGAGGACCAGTCCCTCTATCCTTTCCCCAGTCATCGAGTACCAGTCCCTCTGTCCTATCCTTTCCCCAGTCATCAAGGACCAGTCCCTCTATCCTATCGTTTCTCCAATCAGCGAGGACAAGTCACCCTATCCTATCCTTTCCCCAGTCATCGAGGACCAGTCCCTCTATCCTTTCCCCAGTCATCGAGGACCAGTCCCTCTATCCTTTCCCCAGTCATCGAGCACCAGTCCCTCTATCCTATCCTTTCCCCAGTCATCGAGGACCAGTCCCTCTATCCTATCCTTTTCCCAGTCATCGAGGACCAGTTCCTCTATCCTATCCTTTCCCCAGTCATCGAGGACCAGTCCTTATATCCTATCCTTTCCCCGGTCAATGAGGACCAATCCCTCTATACTATCCTTTCCCCAGTCATCGAGGACCAGTCCCTCTATCCTATCCTTTTCCCCAGTTATCGAGGACCAGTCCCCCTATCCTATCCTTTCCCCAGTCATCAAGGACCAGTCCCTCTATCCTATCCTTTCCCCAGTCATCGAGGACCAGTCCCCCTATAATATCCTTTCCACAGTCATAGAGGACCAGTCCCCCTATCCTATCCCTCTATACTATCCTTTCCCCAGTAATCGAGGACCAGTCCCTCTATCCTATCCTTTCCCCAGTCATCGAGGACCAGTCCCCCTATCCTATTCTTTCCCCAGTCATCGAGGACCAGTCCCTCTATCCTTTCCCCAGTCATCGAGGACCAGTCCCCCTATCCTATCCTTTCCCCAGTCATCGAGGACCAGTCCCTCTATCCTTTCCCCAGTCATCGAGCACCAGTCCCTCTATCCTATCCTTTCCCCAGTCATCGAGGACCAGTCCCTCTATCCTATCCTTTTCCCAGTCATCGAGGACCAGTTCCTCTATCCTATCCTTTCCCCAGTCATCGAGGACCAGTCCTTATATCCTATCCTTTCCCCGGTCAATGAGGACCAATCCCTCTATACTATCCTTTCCCCAGTCATCGAGGACCAGTCCCTCTATCCTATCCTTTTCCCCAGTTATCGAGGACCAGTCCCCCTATCCTATCCTTTCCCCAGTCATCAAGGACCAGTCCCTCTATCCTATCCTTTCCCCAGTCATCGAGGACCAGTCCCCCTATAATATCCTTTCCACAGTCATAGAGGACCAGTCCCCCTATCCTATGCTTTCCCCAATCATCGAGGACCAGTCCCCCTATCCTATCCTTTCCCCAGTCATCGAAGACCAGTCCCTCTATCCTATCCTTTCCCCAGTCATCGAGGACCAGTCCCCCTATCCTATCCTTTCCCCAGTCATCGAGGACCAGTCCCTCTAATCCTTTCCCCAGTCATCGAGGACCAGTCCCTCTATCCTATCCTTTCCCAGTCATCGAGGACCAGTCCCTCTATCCTTTCCCCAGTCATCGAGTACCAGTCCCTCTGTCCTATCCTTTCCCCAGTCATCAAGGACCAGTCCCTCTATCCTATCGTTTCTCCAATCAGCGAGGACAAGTCACCCTATCCTATCCTTTCCCCAGTCATCGAGGACCAGTCCCTCTATCCTTTCCCCAGTCATCGAGGACCAGTCCCTCTATCCTTTCCCCAGTCATCGAGGACCAGTCCCTCTATCCTATCCTTTCCCCAGTCATCGAGGACCAGTCCCTCTATCCTATCCTTTCCCCAGTCATCGAGGACCAGTCCCTCTATCCTATCCTTTCCCCAGTCATCGAGTACCAGTCCCTCTATCATATCCTTTCCCCAGTCATCGAGGACCAGTCCCTCTATCCTATCCTTTCCCCAGTCATCGAGGACCAGTCCCTCTATCCTATGCTTTCCCCAGTCATCGAGGACCAGTCCCTCTATCCTATCCTTTCCCCAGTCATCAAGGACCAGTCCCTCTATCCTATCCTTTCCCCAGTCATCGAGGACCAGTCCCCCTATAATATCCTTTCCCCAGTCATCGAGGACCAGTCCCCCTATCCTATGCTTTCCCCAGTCATCGAGGACCAGTCCCCCTATCCTATGCTTTCCCCAGTCATCGAGGACCAGTCCCCCTATCCTATATTTTCCCCAGTCATCGAGGACCAGTGCCCCTATCCTATGCTTTCCCCATTCATCGAGGACCAGTCCCTCTATACTATCCTTTCCCCAGTAATCGAGGACCAGTCCCTCTATCCTATCCTTTCCCCAGTCATCGAGGACCAGTCCCCCTATCCTATTCTTTCCCCAGTCATCGAGGACCAGTCCCTCTATCCTTTCCCCAGTCATCGAGGACCAGTCCCCCTATCCTATCCTTTCCCCAGTCATCGAGGACCAGTCCCTCTATCCTTTCCCCAGTCATCGAGCACCAGTCCCTCTATCCTATCCTTTCCCCAGTCATCGAGGACCAGTCCATCTATCCTATCCTTTTCCCTGTCATCGAAGACCAGTTCCTCTATCCTATCCTTTCCCCAGTCATCGAGGACCAGTCCTTATATCCTATCCTTTCCCCGGTCAACGAGGACCAATCCCTCTATACTATCCTTTCCCCAGTCATCGAGGACCAGTCCCTCTATCCTATCCTTTTCCCCAGTTATCGAGGACCAGTCCCCCTATCCTATCCTTTCCCCAGTCATCGAGGACCAGTCCCCCTATCCTATGCTTTCCCCAGTCATCGAGGAATAGTCCCTCTATCCTATCCTTTCCCCAGTCATCGAGGACCAGTCCCTCTATCCTTTCCCCAGTCATCGAGGACCAGTCCCCCTATCCTATCCTTTCCCCAGTCATCGAGGACCAGTCCCTCTATCCTTTCCCCAGTCATCGAGCACCAGTCCCTCTATCCTATCCTTTCCCCAGTCATCGAGGACCAGTCCCTCTATCCTATCCTTTTCCCAGTCATCGAGGACCAGTTCCTCTATCCTATCCTTTCCCCAGTCATCGAGGACCAGTCCTTATATCCTATCCTTTCCCCGGTCAATGAGGACCAATCCCTCTATACTATCCTTTCCCCAGTCATCGAGGACCAGTCCCTCTATCCTATCCTTTTCCCCAGTTATCGAGGACCAGTCCCCCTATCCTATCCTTTCCCCAGTCATCAAGGACCAGTCCCTCTATCCTATCCTTTCCCCAGTCATCGAGGACCAGTCCCCCTATAATATCCTTTCCACAGTCATAGAGGACCAGTCCCCCTATCCTATGCTTTCCCCAATCATCGAGGACCAGTCCCCCTATCCTATCCTTTCCCCAGTCATCGAAGACCAGTCCCTCTATCCTATCCTTTCCCCAGTCATCGAGGACCAGTCCCCCTATCCTATCCTTTCCCCAGTCATCGAGGACCAGTCCCTCTAATCCTTTCCCCAGTCATCGAGGACCAGTCCCTCTATCCTATCCTTTCCCAGTCATCGAGGACCAGTCCCTCTATCCTTTCCCCAGTCATCGAGTACCAGTCCCTCTGTCCTATCCTTTCCCCAGTCATCAAGGACCAGTCCCTCTATCCTATCGTTTCTCCAATCAGCGAGGACAAGTCACCCTATCCTATCCTTTCCCCAGTCATCGAGGACCAGTCCCTCTATCCTTTCCCCAGTCATCGAGGACCAGTCCCTCTATCCTTTCCCCAGTCATCGAGGACCAGTCCCTCTATCCTATCCTTTCCCCAGTCATCGAGGACCAGTCCCTCTATCCTATCCTTTCCCCAGTCATCGAGGACCAGTCCCTCTATCCTATCCTTTCCCCAGTCATCGAGTACCAGTCCCTCTATCATATCCTTTCCCCAGTCATCGAGGACCAGTCCCTCTATCCTATCCTTTCCCCAGTCATCGAGGACCAGTCCCTCTATCCTATGCTTTCCCCAGTCATCGAGGACCAGTCCCTCTATCCTATCCTTTCCCCAGTCATCAAGGACCAGTCCCTCTATCCTATCCTTTCCCCAGTCATCGAGGACCAGTCCCCCTATAATATCCTTTCCCCAGTCATCGAGGACCAGTCCCCCTATCCTATGCTTTCCCCAGTCATCGAGGACCAGTCCCCCTATCCTATGCTTTCCCCAGTCATCGAGGACCAGTCCCCCTATCCTATATTTTCCCCAGTCATCGAGGACCAGTGCCCCTATCCTATGCTTTCCCCATTCATCGAGGACCAGTCCCTCTATACTATCCTTTCCCCAGTAATCGAGGACCAGTCCCTCTATCCTATCCTTTCCCCAGTCATCGAGGACCAGTCCCCCTATCCTATTCTTTCCCCAGTCATCGAGGACCAGTCCCTCTATCCTTTCCCCAGTCATCGAGGACCAGTCCCCCTATCCTATCCTTTCCCCAGTCATCGAGGACCAGTCCCTCTATCCTTTCCCCAGTCATCGAGCACCAGTCCCTCTATCCTATCCTTTCCCCAGTCATCGAGGACCAGTCCATCTATCCTATCCTTTTCCCTGTCATCGAAGACCAGTTCCTCTATCCTATCCTTTCCCCAGTCATCGAGGACCAGTCCTTATATCCTATCCTTTCCCCGGTCAACGAGGACCAATCCCTCTATACTATCCTTTCCCCAGTCATCGAGGACCAGTCCCTCTATCCTATCCTTTTCCCCAGTTATCGAGGACCAGTCCCCCTATCCTATCCTTTCCCCAGTCATCGAGGACCAGTCCCCCTATCCTATGCTTTCCCCAGTCATCGAGGAATAGTCCCTCTATCCTATCCTTTCCCCAGTCATCGAGGACCAGTCCCTCTATCCTATCCTTTCCCCAGTCATCGAGGACCAGTCCCTCTATCCTATCCTTTCCCCAGTCATCGAGGACCAGTACCCCTATCCTTTCCTTTCCCCAGTCATCGAGGACCAGTCCCTCTATCCTTTCCCCAGTCATCAAGGACCAGTCCCTCTATCCTTTCCCCAGTCATCGAGGACCAGTCCCTCTATCCTATCCTTTCCCCAGTCATCAAGGACCAGTCCCCCTATCCTATCCTTTCCCCAGTCATCGAGGACCAGTCCCTCTATCCTTTCCCCAGTCATCGAGGACCAGTCCCTCTATCCTTTCCCCAGTCATCGAGGACCAGTCCCTCTATCCTTTCCCCAGTCATCGAGGACCAGTCCCTCTATCCTATCCTTCCCCAGTCATCGAGGACCAGTCCCTCTATCCTATCCTTTCCCCAGTCATCGAGGACCAGTCCCAATACCCTATCCTTTCCCCAGTCATCAAGGACCAGTCCCTCTATCCTATCGTTTCTCCAATCAGCGAGGACAAGTCACCCTATCCTATCCTTTCCCCAGTCATCGAGGACCAGTCCCTCTATCCTTTCCCCAGTCATCGAGGACCAGTCCCTCTATCCTTTCCCCAGTCATCGAGGACCAGTCCCTCTATCCTATCCTTTCCCCAGACATCGAGGACCAGTCCCTCTATCCTATCCTTTCCCCAGTCATCGAGGACCAGTCCCTCTATCCTATCCTTTCCCCAGTCATCGAGGACCAGTCCCTCTATCCTATCCTTTCCCCAGTCATCGAGGACCAGTCCCACTATCCTATCCTTTCCCCAGTCATCGAGGACCAGTCCCTCTATCCTATCCTTTCCCCAGTCATCCAGGACCAGTGCCTCTATCCGATCCTTTCCCCAGTCATCGAGGACCATTCCCTCTATCCTATCCTTTCCCCAGTCATAGAGGACCAGTACCCCTATCCTTTCCTTTCCCCAGTCATCGAGGACCAGTCCCTCTATCCTTTCCCCAGTCATCAAGGACCAGTCCCTCTATCCTTTCCCCAGTCATCGAGGACCAGTCCCTCTATCCTATCCTTTCCCCAGTCATCAAGGACCAGTCCCCCTATCCTTTCCCCAGTCATCGAGGACCAGTCCCTCTATCCTTTCCCCAGTCATCGAGGACCAGTCCATCTATCAATTCCCCAGTCATCGAGGACCAGTCCCTCTATCCTATCCTTCCCCAGTCATCGAGGACCAGTCCCTCTATCCTATCCTTTCCCCAGTCATCGAGGACCAGCCCCCCTATCCTATCCTTTCCCCAGTCATCAAGGACCAGTCCCTCTATCCTATCGTTTCTCCAATCAGCGAGGACAAGTCACCCTATCCTATCCTTTCCCCAGTCATCGAGGACCAGTCCCTCTATCCTTTCCCCAGTCATCGAGGACCAGTCCCTCTATCCTTTCCCCAGTCATCGTGGACCAGTCCCTCTATCCTATCCTTTCCCCAGTCATCGAGGACCAGTCCCTCTATCCTATCCTTTCCCAGTCATCGAGGACCAGTCCCCCTATCCTATTCTTTCCCCAGTCATCGAGTACCAGTCCCTCTATCCTATCCTTTCCACAGTCATCGAGGACCAGTCCCTCTATCCTATCCTTTCCCCAGTCATCGAGGACCAGTCCCTCTATCCTATGCTTTCCCCAGTCATCGAGGACCAGTCCCTCTATCCTATCCTTTCCCAAGTCATCAGGGACCAGTCCCTCTATCCTATCCTTTCCCCAGTCATCTATCCTTCCCCAGTCATCGAGGACCTCTCCCCCAATCCTATCCTTTCCCCAGTCATCGAGGACCAGTGCCCAAATCCTATCCTTTCCCAAGTCATCGAGGACTAGTCCCTCTATCCTATCCTTTCCCCGGTCATCGAGGACCAGTCCCTCTATACTATCCTTTCCCCAGTAATCGAGGACCAGTCCCTCTATCCTATCCTTTCCCCAGTCATCGAGGACCAGTCCCCCTATCCTATTCTTTCCCCAGTCATCGAGGACCAGTCCCTCTATCCTTTCCCCAGTCATCGAGGACCAGTCCCCCTATCCTATCCTTTCCCCAGTCATCGAGGACCAGTCCCTCTATCCTTTCCCCAGTCATCGAGCACCAGTCCCTCTATCCTATCCTTTCCCCAGTCATCGAGGACCAGTCCCTCTATCCTATCCTTTCCCCAGTCATCGAGGACCAGTCCCCCTATAATATCCTTTCCACAGTCATAGAGGACCAGTCCCCCTATCCTATGCTTTCCCCAATCATCGAGGACCAGTCCCCCTATCCTATCCTTTCCCCAGTCATCGAAGACCAGTCCCTCTATCCTATCCTTTCCCCAGTCATCGAGGACCAGTCCCCCTATCCTATCCTTTCCCCAGTCATCGAGGACCAGTCCCTCTAATCCTTTCCCCAGTCATCGAGGACCAGTCCCTCTATCCTATCCTTTCCCAGTCATCGAGGACCAGTCCCTCTATCCTTTCCCCAGTCATCGAGTACCAGTCCCTCTGTCCTATCCTTTCCCCAGTCATCAAGGACCAGTCCCTCTATCCTATCGTTTCTCCAATCAGCGAGGACAAGTCACCCTATCCTATCCTTTCCCCAGTCATCGAGGACCAGTCCCTCTATCCTTTCCCCAGTCATCGAGGACCAGTCCCTCTATCCTTTCCCCAGTCATCGAGGACCAGTCCCTCTATCCTATCCTTTCCCCAGTCATCGAGGACCAGTCCCTCTATCCTATCCTTTCCCCAGTCATCGAGGACCAGTCCCTCTATCCTATCCTTTCCCCAGTCATCGAGTACCAGTCCCTCTATCATATCCTTTCCCCAGTCATCGAGGACCAGTCCCTCTATCCTATCCTTTCCCCAGTCATCGAGGACCAGTCCCTCTATCCTATGCTTTCCCCAGTCATCGAGGACCAGTCCCTCTATCCTATCCTTTCCCCAGTCATCAAGGACCAGTCCCTCTATCCTATCCTTTCCCCAGTCATCGAGGACCAGTCCCCCTATAATATCCTTTCCCCAGTCATCGAGGACCAGTCCCCCTATCCTATGCTTTCCCCAGTCATCGAGGACCAGTCCCCCTATCCTATGCTTTCCCCAGTCATCGAGGACCAGTCCCCCTATCCTATATTTTCCCCAGTCATCGAGGACCAGTGCCCCTATCCTATGCTTTCCCCATTCATCGAGGACCAGTCCCTCTATACTATCCTTTCCCCAGTAATCGAGGACCAGTCCCTCTATCCTATCCTTTCCCCAGTCATCGAGGACCAGTCCCCCTATCCTATTCTTTCCCCAGTCATCGAGGACCAGTCCCTCTATCCTTTCCCCAGTCATCGAGGACCAGTCCCCCTATCCTATCCTTTCCCCAGTCATCGAGGACCAGTCCCTCTATCCTTTCCCCAGTCATCGAGCACCAGTCCCTCTATCCTATCCTTTCCCCAGTCATCGAGGACCAGTCCATCTATCCTATCCTTTTCCCTGTCATCGAGGACCAGTTCCTCTATCCTATCCTTTCCCCAGTCATCGAGGACCAGTCCTTATATCCTATCCTTTCCCCGGTCAACGAGGACCAATCCCTCTATACTATCCTTTCCCCAGTCATCGAGGACCAGTCCCTCTATCCTATCCTTTTCCCCAGTTATCGAGGACCAGTCCCCCTATAATATCCTTTCCACAGTCATAGAGGACCAGTCCCCCTATCCTATGCTTTCCCCAATCATCGAGGACCAGTCCCCCTATCCTATCCTTTCCCCAGTCATCGAAGACCAGTCCCTCTATCCTATCCTTTCCCCAGTCATCGAGGACCAGTCCCCCTATCCTATCCTTTCCCCAGTCATCGAGGACCAGTCCCTCTAATCCTTTCCCCAGTCATCGAGGACCAGTCCCTCTATCCTATCCTTTCCCAGTCATCGAGGACCAGTCCCTCTATCCTTTCCCCAGTCATCGAGTACCAGTCCCTCTGTCCTATCCTTTCCCCAGTCATCAAGGACCAGTCCCTCTATCCTATCGTTTCTCCAATCAGCGAGGACAAGTCACCCTATCCTATCCTTTCCCCAGTCATCGAGGACCAGTCCCTCTATCCTTTCCCCAGTCATCGAGGACCAGTCCCTCTATCCTTTCCCCAGTCATCGAGGACCAGTCCCTCTATCCTATCCTTTCCCCAGTCATCGAGGACCAGTCCCTCTATCCTATCCTTTCCCCAGTCATCGAGGACCAGTCCCTCTATCCTATCCTTTCCCCAGTCATCGAGTACCAGTCCCTCTATCATATCCTTTCCCCAGTCATCGAGGACCAGTCCCTCTATCCTATCCTTTCCCCAGTCATCGAGGACCAGTCCCTCTATCCTATGCTTTCCCCAGTCATCGAGGACCAGTCCCTCTATCCTATCCTTTCCCCAGTCATCAAGGACCAGTCCCTCTATCCTATCCTTTCCCCAGTCATCGAGGACCAGTCCCCCTATAATATCCTTTCCCCAGTCATCGAGGACCAGTCCCCCTATCCTATGCTTTCCCCAGTCATCGAGGACCAGTCCCCCTATCCTATGCTTTCCCCAGTCATCGAGGACCAGTCCCCCTATCCTATATTTTCCCCAGTCATCGAGGACCAGTGCCCCTATCCTATGCTTTCCCCATTCATCGAGGACCAGTCCCTCTATACTATCCTTTCCCCAGTAATCGAGGACCAGTCCCTCTATCCTATCCTTTCCCCAGTCATCGAGGACCAGTCCCCCTATCCTATTCTTTCCCCAGTCATCGAGGACCAGTCCCTCTATCCTTTCCCCAGTCATCGAGGACCAGTCCCCCTATCCTATCCTTTCCCCAGTCATCGAGGACCAGTCCCTCTATCCTTTCCCCAGTCATCGAGCACCAGTCCCTCTATCCTATCCTTTCCCCAGTCATCGAGGACCAGTCCATCTATCCTATCCTTTTCCCTGTCATCGAGGACCAGTTCCTCTATCCTATCCTTTCCCCAGTCATCGAGGACCAGTCCTTATATCCTATCCTTTCCCCGGTCAACGAGGACCAATCCCTCTATACTATCCTTTCCCCAGTCATCGAGGACCAGTCCCTCTATCCTATCCTTTTCCCCAGTTATCGAGGACCAGTCCCCCTATCCTATCCTTTCCCCAGTCATCGAGGACCAGTCCCCCTATCCTATGCTTTCCCCAGTCATCGAGGAATAGTCCCTCTATCCTATCCTTTCCCCAGTCATCGAGGACCAGTCCCTCTATCCTATCCTTTCCCCAGTCATCGAGGACCAGTCCCTCTATCCTATCCTTTCCCCAGTCATCGAGGACCAGTACCCCTATCCTTTCCTTTCCCCAGTCATCGAGGACCAGTCCCTCTATCCTTTCCCCAGTCATCAAGGACCAGTCCCTCTATCCTTTCCCCAGTCATCGAGGACCAGTCCCTCTATCCTATCCTTTCCCCAGTCATCAAGGACCAGTCCCCCTATCCTATCCTTTCCCCAGTCATCGAGGACCAGTCCCTCTATCCTTTCCCCAGTCATCGAGGACCAGTCCCTCTATCCTTTCCCCAGTCATCGAGGACCAGTCCCTCTATCCTTTCCCCAGTCATCGAGGACCAGTCCCTCTATCCTATCCTTCCCCAGTCATCGAGGACCAGTCCCTCTATCCTATCCTTTCCCCAGTCATCGAGGACCAGTCCCCCTACCCTATCCTTTCCCCAGTCATCAAGGACCAGTCCCTCTATCCTATCGTTTCTCCAATCAGCGAGGACAAGTCACCCTATCCTATCCTTTCCCCAGTCATCGAGGACCAGTCCCTCTATCCTTTCCCCAGTCATCGAGGACCAGTCCCTCTATCCTTTCCCCAGTCATCGAGGACCAGTCCCTCTATCCTATCCTTTCCCCAGACATCGAGGACCAGTCCCTCTATCCTATCCTTTCCCCAGTCATCAAGGACCAGTCCCTCTATCCTATCCTTTCCCCAGTCATCGAGGACCAGTCCCCCTATAATATCCTTTCCCCAGTCATCGAGGACCAGTCCCCCTATCCTATGCTTTCCCCAGTCATCGAGGACCAGTCCCCCTATCCTATGCTTTCCCCAGTCATCGAGGACCAGTCCCCCTATCCTATATTTTCCCCAGTCATCGAGGACCAGTGCCCCTATCCTATGCTTTCCCCATTCATCGAGGACCAGTCCCTCTATACTATCCTTTCCCCAGTAATCGAGGACCAGTCCCTCTATCCTATCCTTTCCCCAGTCATCGAGGACCAGTCCCCCTATCCTATTCTTTCCCCAGTCATCGAGGACCAGTCCCTCTATCCTTTCCCCAGTCATCGAGGACCAGTCCCCCTATCCTATCCTTTCCCCAGTCATCGAGGACCAGTCCCTCTATCCTTTCCCCAGTCATCGAGCACCAGTCCCTCTATCCTATCCTTTCCCCAGTCATCGAGGACCAGTCCATCTATCCTATCCTTTTCCCTGTCATCGAGGACCAGTTCCTCTATCCTATCCTTTCCCCAGTCATCGAGGACTAGTCCTTATATCCTATCCTTTCCCCGGTCAACGAGGACCAATCCCTCTATACTATCCTTTCCCCAGTCATCGAGGACCAGTCCCTCTATCCTATCCTTTTCCCCAGTTATCGAGGACCAGTCCCCCTATCCTATCCTTTCCCCAGTCATCGAGGACCAGTCCCCCTATCCTATGCTTTCCCCAGTCATCGAGGAATAGTCCCTCTATCCTATCCTTTCCCCAGTCATCGAGGACCAGTCCCTCTATCCTATCCTTTCCCCAGTCATCGAGGACCAGTCCCTCTATCCTATCCTTTCCCCAGTCATCGAGGACCAGTACCCCTATCCTTTCCTTTCCCCAGTCATCGAGGACCAGTCCCTCTATCCTTTCCCCAGTCATCAAGGACCAGTCCCTCTATCCTTTCCCCAGTCATCGAGGACCAGTCCCTCTATCCTATCCTTTCCCCAGTCATCAAGGACCAGTCCCCCTATCCTATCCTTTCCCCAGTCATCGAGGACCAGTCCCTCTATCCTTTCCCCAGTCATCGAGGACCAGTCCCTCTATCCTTTCCCCAGTCATCGAGGACCAGTCCCTCTATCCTTTCCCCAGTCATCGAGGACCAGTCCCTCTATCCTATCCTTCCCCAGTCATCGAGGACCAGTCCCTCTATCCTATCCTTTCCCCAGTCATCGAGGACCAGTCCCCCTACCCTATCCTTTCCCCAGTCATCAAGGACCAGTCCCTCTATCCTATCGTTTCTCCAATCAGCGAGGACAAGTCACCCTATCCTATCCTTTCCCCAGTCATCGAGGACCAGTCCCTCTATCCTTTCCCCAGTCATCGAGGACCAGTCCCTCTATCCTTTCCCCAGTCATCGAGGACCAGTCCCTCTATCCTATCCTTTCCCCAGACATCGAGGACCAGTCCCTCTATCCTATCCTTTCCCCAGTCATCGAGGACCAGTCCCTCTATCCTATCCTTTCCCCAGTCATCGAGGACCAGTCCCTCTATCCTATCCTTTCCCCAGTCATCGAGGACCAGTCCCTCTATCCTATCCTTTCCCCAGTCATCGAGGACCAGTCCCTCTATCCTATCCTTTCCCCAGTCATCCAGGACCAGTGCCTCTATCCGATCCTTTCCCCAGTCATCGAGGACCATTCCCTCTATCCTATCCTTTCCCCAGTCATAGAGGACCAGTACCCCTATCCTTTCCTTTCCCCAGTCATCGAGGACCAGTCCCTCTATCCTTTCCCCAGTCATCAAGGACCAGTCCCTCTATCCTTTCCCCAGTCATCGAGGACCAGTCCCTCTATCCTATCCTTTCCCCAGTCATCAAGGACCAGTCCCCCTATCCTTTCCCCAGTCATCGAGGACCAGTCCCTCTATCCTTTCCCCAGTCATCGAGGACCAGTCCCTCTATCCTTTCCCCAGTCATCGAGGACCAGTCCATCTATCAATTCCCCAGTCATCGAGGACCAGTCCCTCTATCCTATCCTTCCCCAGTCATCGAGGACCAGTCCCTCTATCCTATCCTTTCCCCAGTCATCGAGGACCAGCCCCCCTATCCTATCCTTTCCCCAGTCATCAAGGACCAGTCCCTCTATCCTATCGTTTCTCCAATCAGCGAGGACAAGTCACCCTATCCTATCCTTTCCCCAGTCATCGAGGACCAGTCCCTCTATCCTTTCCCCAGTCATCGAGGACCAGTCCCTCTATCCTTTCCCCAGTCATCGTGGACCAGTCCCTCTATCCTATCCTTTCCCCAGTCATCGAGGACCAGTCCCTCTATCCTATCCTTTCCCAGTCATCGAGGACCAGTCCCCCTATCCTATTCTTTCCCCAGTCATCGAGTACCAGTCCCTCTATCCTATCCTTTCCACAGTCATCGAGGACCAGTCCCTCTATCCTATCCTTTCCCCAGTCATCGAGGACCAGTCCCTCTATCCTATGCTTTCCCCAGTCATCGAGGACCAGTCCCTCTATCCTATCCTTTCCCCAGTCATCAGGGACCAGTCCCTCTATCCTATCCTTTCCCCAGTCATCTATCCTTCCCCAGTCATCGAGGACCTCTCCCCCAATCCTATCCTTTCCCCAGTCATCGAGGACCAGTCCCCAAATCCTATCCTTTCCCAAGTCATCGAGGACTAGTCCCTCTATCCTATCCTTTCCCCGGTCATCGAGGACCAGTCCCTCTATACTATCCTTTCCCCAGTAATCGAGGACCAGTCCCTCTATCCTATCCTTTCCCCAGTCATCGAGGACCAGTCCCCCTATCCTATTCTTTCCCCAGTCATCGAGGACCAGTCCCTCTATCCTTTCCCCAGTCATCGAGGACCAGTCCCCCTATCCTATCCTTTCCCCAGTCATCGAGGACCAGTCCCTCTATCCTTTCCCCAGTCATCGAGCACCAGTCCCTCTATCCTATCCTTTCCCCAGTCATCGAGGACCAGTCCCTCTATCCTATCCTTTTCCCAGTCATCGAGGACCAGTTCCTCTATCCTATCCTTTCCCCAGTCATCGAGGACCAGTCCTTATATCCTATCCTTTCCCCGGTCAACGAGGACCAATCCCTCTATACTATCCTTTCCCCAGTCATCGAGGACCAGTCCCTCTATCCTATCCTTTTCCCCAGTTATCGAGGACCAGTCCCCCTATCCTATCCTCTCCCCAGTCATCAAGGACCAGTCCCTCTATCCTATCCTTTCCCCAGTCATCGAGGACCAGTCCCCCTATAATATCCTTTCCACAGTCATAGAGGACCAGTCCCCCTATCCTATGCTTTCCCCAATCATCGAGGACCAGTCCCCCTATCCTATCCTTTCCCCAGTCATCGAAGACCAGTCCCTCTATCCTATCCTTTCCCCAGTCATCGAGGACCAGTCCCCCTATCCTATCCTTTCCCCAGTCATCGAGGACCAGTCCCTCTAATCCTTTCCCCAGTCATCGAGGACCAGTCCCTCTATCCTATCCTTTCCCAGTCATCGAGGACCAGTCCCTCTATCCTTTCCCCAGTCATCGAGTACCAGTCCCTCTGTCCTATCCTTTCCCCAGTCATCGAGGACCAGTCCCCCTATCCTATCCTTTCCCCAGTCATCAAGGACCAGTCCCTCTATCCTATCGTTTCTCCAATCAGCGAGGACAAGTCACCCTATCCTATCCTTTCCCCAGTCATCGAGGACCAGTCCCTCTATCCTTTCCCCAGTCATCGAGGACCAGTCCCTCTATCCTTTCCCCAGTCATCGAGGACCAGTCCCTCTATCCTATCCTTTCCCCAGTCATCGAGGACCAGTCCCTCTATCCTATCCTTTCCCCAGTCATCGAGGACCAGTCCCTCTATCCTATCCTTTCCCCAGTCATCGAGTACCAGTCCCTCTATCATATCCTTTCCCCAGTCATTGAGGACCAGTCCCTCTATCCTATCCTTTCCCCAGTCATCGAGGACCAGTCCCTCTATCCTATGCTTTCCCCAGTCATCGAGGACCAGTCCCTCTATCCTATCCTTTCCCCAGTCATCAAGGACCAGTCCCTCTATCCTATCCTTTCCCCAGTCATCGAGGACCAGTCCCCCTATAATATCCTTTCCCCAGTCATCGAGGACCAGTCCCCCTATCCTATGCTTTCCCCAGTCATCGAGGACCAGTCCCCCTATCCTATATTTTCCCCAGTCATCGAGGACCAGTCCCCCTATCCTATGCTTTCCCCATTCATCGAGGACCAGTCCCTCTATCCTATCCTTTCCCCAGCCATTGAGGACCAGTCCCTCTATCCTATCCTTTCCCCAGTCATCGAAGACCAGTCCCTCTATCCTATCCTTTCCCCAGTCATCGAGGACCAGTCCCTCTATCCTTTCCCCAGTCATCGAGGACCAGTCCCTCTATCCTATCCTTTCCCAGTCATCGAGGACCAGTCCCTCTATCCTATCCTTTCACCAGTCATTGAGTACCAGTCCCTCTATCCTATCCTTTCCCCAGTCATCGAGGACCAGTGCCTCTATCCGATCCTTTCCCCAGTCATCGAGGACCATTCCCTCTATCCTATCCTTTCCCCAGTCATAGAGGACCAGTACCCCTATGCTTTCCTTTCCCCAGTCATCGAGGACCAGTCCCTCGATCCTTTCCCCAGTCATCAAGGACCAGTCCCTCTATCCTTTCCCCAGTCATCGAGGACCAGTCCCCCTATCCTATCCTTTCCCCAGTCATCGAGGACCAGTCCCTCTATCCTTTCCCCAGTCATCGAGGACCAGTCCCTCTATCCTATCCTTTCCCAGTCATCGAGGACCAGTCCCTCTATCCTATCCTTTCCCCAGTCATCGAGGACCAGTGCCTCTATCCGATCCTTTCCCCAGTCATCGAGGACCATTCCCTCTATCCTATCCTTTCCCCAGTCATAGAGGACCAGTACCCCTATCCTTTCCTTTCCCCAGTCATCGAGGACCAGTCCCTCTATCCTTTCCCCAGTCATCAAGGACCAGTCCCTCTATCCTTGCCCCAGTCATCGAGGACCAGTCCCTCTATCCTATCCTTTCCCCAGTCATCAAGGACCAGTCCCCCTATCCTATCCTTTCCCCAGTCATCGAGGACCAGTCCCTCTATCCTTTCCCCAGTCATCGAGGACCAGTCCCTCTATCCTTTCCCCAGTCATCGAGGACCAGTCCCTCTATCCTTTCCCCAGTCATCGAGGACCAGTCCCTCTATCCTATCCTTCCCCAGTCATCGAGGACCAGTCCCTCTATCCTATCCTTTCCCCAGTCATCGAGGACCAGTCCCCCTATCCTATCCTTTCCCCAGTCATCAAGGACCAGTCCCTCTATCCTATCGTTTCTCCAATCAGCGAGGACAAGTCACCCTATCCTATCCTTTCCCCAGTCATCGAGGACCAGTCCCTCTATCCTTTCCCCAGTCATCGAGGACCAGTCCCTCTATCCTATCCTTTCCCAGTCATCGAGGACCAGTCCCTCTATCCTATCCTTTCCCCAGTCATCGAGGACCAGTGCCTCTATCCGATCCTTTCCCCAGTCATCGAGGACCATTCCCTCTATCCTATCCTTTCCCCAGTCATAGAGGACCAGTACCCCTATCCTTCCTTTCCCCAGTCATCGAGGACCAGTCCCTCTATCCTTTCCCCAGTCATCAAGGACCAGTCCCTCTATCCTTGCCCCAGTCATCGAGGACCAGTCCCCCTATCCTATGCTTTCCCCAGTCATCGAGGACCAGTCCCCCTATCCTATGCTTTCCCCAGTCATCGAGGACCAGTCCCCCTATCCTATATTTTCCCCAGTCATCGAGGACCAGTCCCCCTATCCTATGCTTTCCCCATTCATCGAGGACCAGTCCCTCTATCCTATCCTTTCCCCAGCCATTGAGGACCAGTCCCTCTATCCTATCCTTTCCCCAGTCATCGAGGACCAGTCCCTCTATCCTTTCCCCAGTCATCGAGGACCAGTCCCTCTATCCTATCCTTTCCCAGTCATCGAGGACCAGTCCTTCTATCCTATCCTTTCACCAGTCATTGAGTACCAGTCCCTCTATCCTATCCTTTCCCCAGTCATCGAGGACCAGTGCCTCTATCCGATCCTTTCCCCAGTCATCGAGGACCATTCCCTCTATCCTATCCTTTCCCCAGTCATAGAGGACCAGTACCCCTATCCTTTCCTTTCCCCAGTCATCGAGGACCAGTCCCTCGATCCTTTCCCCAGTCATCAAGGACCAGTCCCTCTATCCTTTCCCCAGTCATCGAGGACCAGTCCCCCTATCCTATCCTTTCCCCAGTCATCGAGGACCAGTCCCTCTATCCTTTCCCCAGTCATCGAGGACCAGTCCCTCTATCCTATCCTTTCCCAGTCATCGAGGACCAGTCCCTCTATCCTATCCTTTCCCCAGTCATCGAGGACCAGTGCCTCTATCCGATCCTTTCCCCAGTCATCGAGGACCATTCCCTCTATCCTATCCTTTCCCCAGTCATAGAGGACCAGTACCCCTATCCTTTCCTTTCCCCAGTCATCGAGGACCAGTCCCTCTATCCTTTCCCCAGTCATCAAGGACCAGTCCCTCTATCCTTGCCCCAGTCATCGAGGACCAGTCCCTCTATCCTATCCTTTCCCCAGTCATCAAGGACCAGTCCCCCTATCCTATCCTTTCCCCAGTCATCGAGGACCAGTCCCTCTATCCTTTCCCCAGTCATCGAGGACCAGTCCCTCTATCCTTTCCCCAGTCATCGAGGACCAGTCCCTCTATCCTTTCCCCAGTCATCGAGGACCAGTCCCTCTATCCTATCCTTCCCCAGTCATCGAGGACCAGTCCCTCTATCCTATCCTTTCCCCAGTCATCGAGGACCAGTCCCCCTATCCTATCCTTTCCCCAGTCATCAAGGACCAGTCCCTCTATCCTATCGTTTCTCCAATCAGCGAGGACAAGTCACCCTATCCTATCCTTTCCCCAGTCATCGAGGACCAGTCCCTCTATCCTTTCCCCAGTCATCGAGGACCAGTCCCTCTATCCTATCCTTTCCCAGTCATCGAGGACCAGTCCCTCTATCCTATCCTTTCCCCAGTCATCGAGGACCAGTGCCTCTATCCGATCCTTTCCCCAGTCATCGAGGACCATTCCCTCTATCCTATCCTTTCCCCAGTCATAGAGGACCAGTACCCCTATCCTTTCCTTTCCCCAGTCATCGAGGACCAGTCCCTCTATCCTTTCCCCAGTCATCAAGGACCAGTCCCTCTATCCTTGCCCCAGTCATCGAGGACCAGTCCCTCTATCCTATCCTTTCCCCAGTCATCAAGGACCAGTCCCCCTATCCTATCCTTTCCCCAGTCATCGAGGACCAGTCCATCTATCCTTTCCCCAGTCATCGAGGACCAGTCCCTCTATCCTTTCCCCAGTCATCGAGGACCAGTCCCTCTATCCTTTCCCCAGTCATCGAGGAACAGTCCCTCTATCCTATCCTTCCCCAGTCATCGAGGACCAGTCCCTCTATCCTATCCTTTCCCCAGTCATCGAGGACCAGTCCCCCTATCCTATCCTTTCCCCAGTCATCAAGGACCAGTCCCTCTATCCTATCGTTTCTCCAATCAGCGAGGACAAGTCACCCTATCCTATCCTTTCCCCAGTCATCGAGGACCAGTCCCTCTATCCTTTCCCAAGTCATCGAAGACCAGTCCCTCTATCCTATCCTTTCCCCAGTCATCGAGGACCAGTCCCTCTATCCTATGCTTTCCCCAGTCATCGAGGACCAGTCCCTCTATCCTATCCTTTCCCCAGTCATCAGGAACCAGTCCCTCTATCCTATCCTTTCCCCAGTCATCGAGGACCAGTCCCTCTATCCTTTCCCCAGTCATCGAGGACCAGTCCCTCTATCCTATCCTTTCCCAGTCATCGAGGACCAGTCCCTCTATCCTATCCTTTCCCCAGTCATCGAGGACCAGTGCCTCTATCCGATCCTTTCCCCAGTCATCGAGGACCATTCCCTCTATCCTATCCTTTCCCCAGTCATAGAGGACCAGTACCCCTATCCTTTCCTTTCCCCAGTCATCGAGGACCAGTCCCTCTATCCTTTCCCCAGTCATCAAGGACCAGTCCCTCTATCCTTGCCCCAGTCATCGAGGACCAGTCCCTCTATCCTATCCTTTCCCCAGTCATCAAGGACCAGTCCCCCTATCCTATCCTTTCCCCAGTCATCGAGGACCAGTCCCTCTATCCTTTCCCCAGTCATCGAGGACCAGTCCCTCTATCCTTTCCCCAGTCATCGAGGACCAGTCCCTCTATCCTTTCCCCAGTCATCGAGGACCAGTCCCTCTATCCTATCCTTCCCCAGTCATCGAGGACCAGTCCCTCTATCCTATCCTTTCCCCAGTCATCGAGGACCAGTCCCCCTATCCTATCCTTTCCCCAGTCATCAAGGACCAGTCCCTCTATCCTATCGTTTCTCCAATCAGCGAGGACAAGTCACCCTATCCTATCCTTTCCCCAGTCATCGAGGACCAGTCCCTCTATCCTTTCCCCAGTCATCGAGGACCAGTCCCTCTATCCTATCCTTTCCCAGTCATCGAGGACCAGTCCCTCTATCCTATCCTTTCCCCAGTCATCGAGGACCAGTGCCTCTATCCGATCCTTTCCCCAGTCATCGAGGACCATTCCCTCTATCCTATCCTTTCCCCAGTCATAGAGGACCAGTACCCCTATCCTTTCCTTTCCCCAGTCATCGAGGACCAGTCCCTCTATCCTTTCCCCAGTCATCAAGGACCAGTCCCTCTATCCTTGCCCCAGTCATCGAGGACCAGTCCCTCTATCCTATCCTTTCCCCAGTCATCAAGGACCAGTCCCCCTATCCTATCCTTTCCCCAGTCATCGAGGACCAGTCCCTCTATCCTTTCCCCAGTCATCGAGGACCAGTCCCTCTATCCTTTCCCCAGTCATCGAGGACCAGTCCCTCTATCCTTTCCCCAGTCATCGAGGAACAGTCCCTCTATCCTATCCTTCCCCAGTCATCGAGGACCAGTCCCTCTATCCTATCCTTTCCCCAGTCATCGAGGACCAGTCCCCCTATCCTATCCTTTCCCCAGTCATCAAGGACCAGTCCCTCTATCCTATCGTTTCTCCAATCAGCGAGGACAAGTCACCCTATCCTATCCTTTCCCCAGTCATCGAGGACCAGTCCCTCTATCCTTTCCCCAGTCATCGAAGACCAGTCCCTCTATCCTATCCTTTCCCCAGTCATCGAGGACCAGTCCCTCTATCCTATGCTTTCCCCAGTCATCGAGGACCAGTCCCTCTATCCTATCCTTTCCCCAGTCATCAGGAACCAGTCCCTCTATCCTATCCTTTCCCCAGTCATCGAGGACCAGTCCCTCTATCCTATGCTTTCCCCAGTCATCGAGGACCAGTCCCTCTATCCTATCCTTTCCCCAGTCATCAGGGACCAGTCCCTCTATCCTATCCTTTCCCCAGTCATCTATCCTTCCCCAGTCATCGAGGACCTCTCTCCCAATCCTATCCTTTCCCCAGTCATCGAGGACCAGTCCCTCTATCCTTTCCCCAGTCATCGAGGACCAGTCCCTCTATCCTTTCCCCAGTCATCGAGGACCAGTCCCTCTATCCTATCCTTTCCCCAGTCATCGAGGACCAGTCCCTCTATCCTATCCTTTCCCCAGTCATCGAGGACCAGTCCCTCTATCCTATCCTTTCCCCAGTCATCGAGTACCAGTCCCTCTATCATATCCTTTCCCCAGTCATTGAGGACCAGTCCCTCTATCCTATCCTTTCCCCAGTCATCGAGGACCAGTCCCTCTATCCTATGCTTTCCCCAGTCATCGAGGACCAGTCCCTCTATCCTATCCTTTCCCCAGTCATCAAGGACCAGTCCCTCTATCCTATCCTTTCCCCAGTCATCGAGGACCAGTCCCCCTATAATATCCTTTCCCCAGTCATCGAGGACCAGTCCCCCTATCCTATGCTTTCCCCAGTCATCGAGGACCAGTCCCCCTATCCTATGCTTTCCCCAGTCATCGAGGACCAGTCCCTCTATCCTATATTTTCCCCAGTCATCGAGGACCAGTCCCCCTATCCTATGCTTTCCCCATTCATCGAGGACCAGTCCCTCTATCCTATCCTTTCCCCAGCCATTGAGGACCAGTCCCTCTATCCTATCCTTTCCCCAGTCATCGAAGACCAGTCCCTCTATCCTATCCTTTCCCCAGTCATCGAGGACCAGTCCCTCTATCCTTTCCCCAGTCATCGAGGACCAGTCCCTCTATCCTATCCTTTCCCAGTCATCGAGGACCAGTCCCTCTATCCTATCCTTTCACCAGTCATTGAGTACCAGTCCCTCTATCCGATCCTTTCCCCAGTCATCGAGGACCATTCCCTCTATCCTATCCTTTCCCCAGTCATAGAGGACCAGTACCCCTATCCTTTCCTTTCCCCAGTCATCGAGGACCAGTCCCTCGATCCTTTCCCCAGTCATCAAGGACCAGTCCCTCTATCCTTTCCCCAGTCATCGAGGACCAGTCCCCCTATCCTATCCTTTCCCCAGTCATCGAGGACCAGTCCCTCTATCCTTTCCCCAGTCATCGAGGACCAGTCCCTCTATCCTATCCTTTCCCAGTCATCGAGGACCAGTCCCTCTATCCTATCCTTTCCCCAGTCATCGAGGACCAGTGCCTCTATCCGATCCTTTCCCCAGTCATCGAGGACCATTCCCTCTATCCTATCCTTTCCCCAGTCATAGAGGACCAGTACCCCTATCCTTTCCTTTCCCCAGTCATCGAGGACCAGTCCCTCTATCCTTTCCCCAGTCATCAAGGACCAGTCCCTCTATCCTTGCCCCAGTCATCGAGGACCAGTCCCTCTATCCTATCCTTTCCCCAGTCATCAAGGACCAGTCCCCCTATCCTATCCTTTCCCCAGTCATCGAGGACCAGTCCCTCTATCCTTTCCCCAGTCATCGAGGACCAGTCCCTCTATCCTTTCCCCAGTCATCGAGGACCAGTCCCTCTATCCTTTCCCCAGTCATCGAGGACCAGTCCCTCTATCCTATCCTTCCCCAGTCATCGAGGACCAGTCCCTCTATCCTATCCTTTCCCCAGTCATCGAGGACCAGTCCCCCTATCCTATCCTTTCCCCAGTCATCAAGGACCAGTCCCTCTATCCTATCGTTTCTCCAATCAGCGAGGACAAGTCACCCTATCCTATCCTTTCCCCAGTCATCGAGGACCAGTCCCTCTATCCTTTCCCCAGTCATCGAGGACCAGTCCCTCTATCCTATCCTTTCCCAGTCATCGAGGACCAGTCCCTCTATCCTATCCTTTCCCCAGTCATCGAGGACCAGTGCCTCTATCCGATCCTTTCCCCAGTCATCGAGGACCATTCCCTCTATCCTATCCTTTCCCCAGTCATAGAGGACCAGTACCCCTATCCTTTCCTTTCCCCAGTCATCGAGGACCAGTCCCTCTATCCTTTCCCCAGTCATCAAGGACCAGTCCCTCTATCCTTGCCCCAGTCATCGAGGACCAGTCCCCCTATCCTATGCTTTCCCCAGTCATCGAGGACCAGTCCCCCTATCCTATGCTTTCCCCAGTCATCGAGGACCAGTCCCCCTATCCTATGCTTTCCCCATTCATCGAGGACCAGTCCCTCTATCCTATCCTTTCCCCAGCCATTGAGGACCAGTCCCTCTATCCTATCCTTTCCCCAGTCATCGAAGACCAGTCCCTCTATCCTATCCTTTCCCCAGTCATCGAGGACCAGTCCCTCTATCCTTTCCCCAGTCATCGAGGACCAGTCCCTCTATCCTATCCTTTCCCAGTCATCGAGGACCAGTCCCTCTATCCTATCCTTTCACCAGTCATTGAGTACCAGTCCCTCTATCCTATCCTTTCCCCAGTCATCGAGGACCAGTGCCTCTATCCGATCCTTTCCCCAGTCATCGAGGACCATTCCCTCTATCCTATCCTTTCCCCAGTCATAGAGGACCAGTACCCCTATCCTTTCCTTTCCCCAGTCATCGAGGACCAGTCCCTCGATCCTTTCCCCAGTCATCAAGGACCAGTCCCTCTATCCTTTCCCCAGTCATCGAGGACCAGTCCCCCTATCCTATCCTTTCCCCAGTCATCGAGGACCAGTCCCTCTATCCTTTCCCCAGTCATCGAGGACCAGTCCTTCTATCCTATCCTTTCCCAGTCATCGAGGACCAGTCCCTCTATCCTATCCTTTCCCCAGTCATCGAGGACCAGTGCCTCTATCCGATCCTTTCCCCAGTCATCGAGGACCATTCCCTCTATCCTATCCTTTCCCCAGTCATAGAGGACCAGTACCCCTATCCTTTCCTTTCCCCAGTCATCGAGGACCAGTCCCTCTATCCTTTCCCCAGTCATCAAGGACCAGTCCCTCTATCCTTGCCCCAGTCATCGAGGACCAGTCCCTCTATCCTATCCTTTCCCCAGTCATCAAGGACCAGTCCCCCTATCCTATCCTTTCCCCAGTCATCGAGGACCAGTCCCTCTATCCTTTCCCCAGTCATCGAGGACCAGTCCCTCTATCCTTTCCCCAGTCATCGAGGACCAGTCCCTCTATCCTTTCCCCAGTCATCGAGGACCAGTCCCTCTATCCTATCCTTCCCCAGTCATCGAGGACCAGTCCCTCTATCCTATCCTTTCCCCAGTCATCGAGGACCAGTCCCCCTATCCTATCCTTTCCCCAGTCATCAAGGACCAGTCCCTCTATCCTATCGTTTCTCCAATCAGCGAGGACAAGTCACCCTATCCTATCCTTTCCCCAGTCATCGAGGACCAGTCCCTCTATCCTTTCCCCAGTCATCGAGGACCAGTCCCTCTATCCTATCCTTTCCCAGTCATCGAGGACCAGTCCCTCTATCCTATCCTTCCCCAGACATCGAGGACCAGTCCCTCTATCCTATCCTTTCCCCAGTCATTGAGGACCAGTCCCCCTATCCTATCCTTTCTCCAGTCATCGAGGACCAGTGCCTCTATCCGATCCTTTCCCCAGTCATCGAGGACCATTCCCTCTATCCTATCCTTTCCCCAGTCATAGAGGACCAGTACCCCTATCCTTTCCTTTCCCCAGTCATCGAGGACCAGTCCCTCTATCCTTTCCCCAGTCATCAAGGACCAGTCCCTCTATCCTTGCCCCAGTCATCGAGGACCAGTCCCTCTATCCTATCCTTTCCCCAGTCATCAAGGACCAGTCCCCCTATCCTATCCTTTCCCCAGTCATCGAGGACCAGTCCCTCTATCCTTTCCCCAGTCATCGAGGACCAGTCCCTCTATCCTTTCCCCAGTCATCGAGGACCAGTCCCTCTATCCTTTCCCCAGTCATCGAGGACCAGTCCCTCTATCCTATCCTTCCCCAGTCATCGAGGACCAGTCCCTCTATCCTATCCTTTCCCCAGTCATCGAGGACCAGTCCCCCTATCCTATCCTTTCCCCAGTCATCAAGGACCAGTCCCTCTATCCTATCGTTTCTCCAATCAGCGAGGACAAGTCACCCTATCCTATCCTTTCCCCAGTCATCGAGGACCAGTCCCTCTATCCTTTCCCCAGTCATCGAAGACCAGTCCCTCTATCCTATCCTTTCCCCAGTCATCGAGGACCAGTCCCTCTATCCTATGCTTTCCCCAGTCATCGAGGACCAGTCCCTCTATCCTATCCTTTCCCCAGTCATCAGGAACCAGTCCCTCTATCCTATCCTTTCCCCAGTCATCGAGGACCAGTCCCTCTATCCTATGCTTTCCCCAGTCATCGAGGACCAGTCCCTCTATCCTATCCTTTCCCCAGTCATCAGGGACCAGTCCCTCTATCCTATCCTTTCCCCAGTCATCTATCCTTCCCCAGTCATCGAGGACCTCTCCCCCAATCCTATCCTTTCCCCAGTCATCGAGGACCAGTCCCCAAATCCTATCCTTTCCCAAGTCATCGAGGACTAGTCCCTCTATCCTATCCTTTCCCCGGTCATCAAGGACCAGTCCCTCTACACTATCCTTTCCCCAGTAATCGAGGAACAGTCCCTCTATCCTATCATTTCCCCAGTCATCGAGGACCAGTCCCCCTATCCTATTCTTTCCCCAGTCATCGAGGACCAGTCCCTCTATCCTTTCCCCAGTCATCGAGGACCAGTCCCCCTATCCTATCCTTTCCCCAGTCATCGAGGACCAGTCCCTCTATCCTTTCCCCAGTCATCGAGCACCAGTACCTCTATCCTATCTTTTCCCCAGTCATCGAGGACCAGTCCCTCTATCCTATCCTTTTCCCAGTCATCGAGGACCAGTTCCTCTATCCTATCCTTTCCCCAGACATCGAGGACCAGTCCTTATATCCTATCCTTTCCCCGGTCAACGAGGACCAATCCCTCTATACCATCCTTTCCCCAGTCATCGAGGACCAGTCCCTCTATCCTATCCTTTCCCCAGTCATCGAGGACCAGTCCCCCTATCCTATCCTTTCCCCAGTCATCGAGGACCAGTCCCTCTAATCCTTTCCCCAGTCATCGAGGACCAGTCCCTCTATCCTATCCTTTCCCAGTCATCGAGGACCAGTCCCTCTGTCCTATCCTTTCCCCAGTCATCGAGGACCAGTGCCTCTATCCGATCCTTTCCCCAATCATCGAGGACCAGTCCCTCTATCCTATCCTTTCCCCAGTCATAGAGGACCAGTCCCTCTATCCTATTCTTTCCCCAGTCATCGAGGACCAGTTCCTCTATACTATCCTTTCCCCAGTCATCGAGGACCAGTCCCTCTCTCCTATCCTTTCCCCAGTCATTGAGGACCAGTCCCTCTATCCTATACTTTCCCCAGTCATCGAGGACCAGTCCCTCTATCCTATCCTTTCCCCAGTCATCGAGGACCAGTCCCTCTATCCTATCCTTCCCCAGTCATCGAGGACCTCTCCCCCAATCCTATCCTTTCCCCAGTCATCGAGGACCAGTCCCCAAATCCTATCCTTTCCCAAGTCATCGAGGACTAGTCCCTCTATCCTATCCTTTCCCCGGTCATCGAGGACCAGTCCCTCTATACTATCCTTTCCCCAGTAATCGAGGACCAGTCCCTCTATCCTATCATTTCCCCAGTCATCGAGGACCAGTCCCTCTATCCTATTCTTTCCCCAGTCATCGAAGACCAGTCCCTCTATCCTTTCCCCAGTCATCGAGGAACCGTCCCCCTATCCTATCCTTTCCCCAGTCATCGAGGACCAGTCCCTCTATCCTTTCCCGAGTCATCGAGGACCAGTCCCCCTATCCTATCCTTTCCCCAGTCATCGAGGACCAGTCCCTCTATCCTTTCCCCAGTATTCGAGGACCAGTCCCTCTATCCTATCCTTCCCCAGTCATCGAGGACCAGTCCCTCTATCCTATCCTTTCCCCAGTCATCGAGGACCAGTCCCCCTATCCTATCCTTTCCCCAGTCATCAAGGACCAGTCCCTCTATCCTATCGTTTCTCCAATCAGCGAGGACAAGTCACCCTATCCTATCCTTTCCCCAGTCATCGAGGACCAGTCCCTCTATCCTATCCTTTCCCCAGTCATCAGGGACCAGTCCCTCTATCCTATCCTTTCCCCAGTCATCTATCCTTCCCCAGTCATCGAGGACCTCTCCCCCAATCCTATCCTTTCCCCAGTCATCGAGGACCAGTCCCCAAATCCTATCCTTTCCCAAGTCATCGAGGACTAGTCCCTCTATCCTATCCTTCCCCCGGTCATCGAGGACCAGTCCCTCTACACTATCCTTTCCCCAGTAATCGAGGAACAGTCCCTCTATCCTATCATTTCCCCAGTCATCGAGGACCAGTCCCCCTATCCTATTCTTTCCCCAGTCATCGAGGACCAGTCCCTCTATCCTTTCCCCAGTCATTGAGGACCAGTCCCCCTATCCTATCCTTTCCCCAGTCATCGAGGACCAGTCCCTCTATCCTTTCCCCAGTCATCGAGCACCAGTACCTCTATCCTATCCTTTCCCCAGTCATCGAGGACCAGTCCCTCTATCCTATCCTTTTCCCAGTCATCGAGGACCAGTTCCTCTATCCTATCCTTTCCCCAGACATCGAGGACCAGTCCTTATATCCTATCCTTTCCCCGGTCAACGAGGACCAATCCCTCTATACCATCCTTTCCCCAGTCATCGAGGACCAGTCCCTCTATCCTATCCTTTCCCCAGTCATCGAGGACCAGTCCCCCTATCCTATCCTTTCCCCAGTCATCGAGGACCAGTCCCTCTAATCCTTTCCCCAGTCATCGAGGACCAGTCCCTCTATCCTATCCTTTCCCAGTCATCGAGCACCAGTACCTCTATCCTATCCTTTCCCCAGTCATCGAGGACCAGTCCCTCTATCCTATCCTTTTCCCAGTCATCGAGGACCAGTTCCTCTATCCTATCCTTTCCCCAGACATCGAGGACCAGTCCTTATATCCTATCCTTTCCCCGGTCAACGAGGACCAATCCCTCTATACCATCCTTTCCCCAGTCATCGAGGACCAGTCCCTCTATCCTATCCTTTCCCCAGTCATCGAGGACCAGTCCCCCTATCCTATCCTTTCCCCAGTCATCGAGGACCAGTCCCTCTAATCCTTTCCCCAGTCATCGAGGACCAGTCCCTCTATCCTATCCTTTCCCAGTCATCGAGGACCAGTCCCTCTGTCCTATCCTTTCCCCAGTCATCGAGGACCAGTGCCTCTATCCGATCCTTTCCCCAATCATCGAGGACCAGTCCCTCTATCCTATCCTTTCCCCAGTCATAGAGGACCAGTCCCTCTATCCTATTCTTTCCCCAGTCATCGAGGACCAGTTCCTCTATACTATCCTTTCCCCAGTCATCGAGGACCAGTCCCTCTCTCCTATCCTTTCCCCAGTCATTGAGGACCAGTCCCTCTATCCTATACTTTCCCCAGTCATCGAGGACCAGTCCCTCTATCCTATCCTTTCCCCAGTCATCGAGGACCAGTCCCTCTATCCTATCCTTCCCCAGTCATCGAGGACCTCTCCCCCAATCCTATCCTTTCCCCAGTCATCGAGGACCAGTCCCCAAATCCTATCCTTTCCCAAGTCATCGAGGACTAGTCCCTCTATCCTATCCTTTCCCCGGTCATCGAGGACCAGTCCCTCTATACTATCCTTTCCCCAGTAATCGAGGACCAGTCCCTCTATCCTATCATTTCCCCAGTCATCGAGGACCAGTCCCTCTATCCTATTCTTTCCCCAGTCATCGAGGACCAGTCCCTCTATCCTTTCCCCAGTCATCGAGGAACCGTCCCCCTATCCTATCCTTTCCCCAGTCATCGAGGACCAGTCCCTCTATCCTTTCCCGAGTCATCGAGGACCAGTCCCCCTATCCTATCCTTTCCCCAGTCATCGAGGACCAGTCCCTCTATCCTTTCCCCAGTCATCGAGGACCAGTCCCTCTATCCTATCCTTTCCCAGTCATCGAGGACCAGTCCCTCTATCCTATCCTTTCCCCAGTCATCGAGGACCAGTGCCTCTATCCGATCCTTTCCCCAGTCATCGAGGACCATTCCCTCTATCCTATCCTTTCCCCAGTCATAGAGGACCAGTACCCCTATCCTTTCCTTTCCCCAGTCATCGAGGACCAGTCCCTCTATCCTTTCCCCAGTCATCAAGGACCAGTCCCTCTATCCTTGCCCCAGTCATCGAGGACCAGTCCCTCTATCCTATCCTTTCCCCAGTCATCAAGGACCAGTCCCCCTATCCTATCCTTTCCCCAGTCATCGAGGACCAGTCCCTCTATCCTTTCCCCAGTCATCGAGGACCAGTCCCTCTATCCTTTCCCCAGTCATCGAGGACCAGTCCCTCTATCCTTTCCCCAGTCATCGAGGACCAGTCCCTCTATCCTATCCTTCCCCAGTCATCGAGGACCAGTCCCTCTATCCTATCCTTTCCCCAGTCATCGAGGACCAGTCCCCCTATCCTATCCTTTCCCCAGTCATCAAGGACCAGTCCCTCTATCCTATCGTTTCTCCAATCAGCGAGGACAAGTCACCCTATCCTATCCTTTCCCCAGTCATCGAGGACCAGTCCCTCTATCCTTTCCCCAGTCATCGAAGACCAGTCCCTCTATCCTATCCTTTCCCCAGTCATCGAGGACCAGTCCCTCTATCCTATGCTTTCCCCAGTCATCGAGGACCAGTCCCTCTATCCTATCCTTTCCCCAGTCATCAGGAACCAGTCCCTCTATCCTATCCTTTCCCCAGTCATCGAGGACCAGTCCCTCTATCCTATGCTTTCCCCAGTCATCGAGGACCAGTCCCTCTATCCTATCCTTTCCCCAGTCATCAGGGACCAGTCCCTCTATCCTATCCTTTCCCCAGTCATCTATCCTTCCCCAGTCATCGAGGACCTCTCCCCCAATCCTATCCTTTCCCCAGTCATCGAGGACCAGTCCCCAAATCCTATCCTTTCCCAAGTCATCGAGGACTAGTCCCTCTATCCTATCCTTTCCCCGGTCATCGAGGACCAGTCCCTCTACACTATCCTTTCCCCAGTAATCGAGGAACAGTCCCTCTATCCTATCATTTCCCCAGTCATCGAGGACCAGTCCCCCTATCCTATTCTTTCCCCAGTCATCGAGGACCAGTCCCTCTATCCTTTCCCCAGTCATCGAGGACCAGTCCCCCTATCCTATCCTTTCCCCAGTCATCGAGGACCAGTCCCTCTATCCTTTCCCCAGTCATCGAGCACCAGTACCTCTATCCTATCCTTTCCCCAGTCATCGAGGACCAGTCCCTCTATCCTATCCTTTTCCCAGTCATCGAGGACCAGTTCCTCTATCCTATCCTTTCCCCAGACATCGAGGACCAGTCCTTATATCCTATCCTTTCCCCGGTCAACGAGGACCAATCCCTCTATACCATCCTTTCCCCAGTCATCGAGGACCAGTCCCTCTATCCTATCCTTTCCCCAGTCATCGAGGACCAGTCCCCCTATCCTATCCTTTCCCCAGTCATCGAGGACCAGTCCCTCTAATCCTTTCCCCAGTCATCGAGGACCAGTCCCTCTATCCTATCCTTTCCCAGTCATCGAGGACCAGTCCCTCTGTCCTATCCTTTCCCCAGTCATCGAGGACCAGTGCCTCTATCCGATCCTTTCCCCAATCATCGAGGACCAGTCCCTCTATCCTATCCTTTCCCCAGTCATAGAGGACCAGTCCCTCTATCCTATTCTTTCCCCAGTCATCGAGGACCAGTTCCTCTATACTATCCTTTCCCCAGTCATCGAGGACCAGTCCCTCTCTCCTATCCTTTCCCCAGTCATTGAGGACCAGTCACTCTATCCTATACTTTCCCCAGTCATCGAGGACCAGTCCCTCTATCCTATCCTTTCCCCAGTCATCGAGGACCAGTCCCTCTATCCTATCCTTCCCTAGTCATCGAGGACCTCTCCCCCAATCCTATCCTTTCCCCAGTCATCGAGGACCAGTCCCCAAATCCTATCCTTTCCCAAGTCATCGAGGACTAGTCACTCTATCCTATCCTTTCCCCGGTCATCGAGGACCAGTCCCTCTATACTATCCTTTCCCCAGTAATCGAGGACCAGTCCCTCTATCCTATCATTTCCCCAGTCATCGAGGACCAGTCCCTCTATCCTATTCTTTCCCCAGTCATCGAGGACCAGTCCCTCTATCCTTTCCCCAGTCATTGAGGAACCGTCCCCCTATCCTATCCTTTCCCCAGTCATCGAGGACCAGTCCCTCTATCCTTTCCCGAGTCATCGAGGACCAGTCCCCCTATCCTATCCTTTCCCCAGTCATCGAGGACCAGTCCCCCTATCCTATCCTTTCCTCAGTCATCAAGGACCAGTCCCTCTATCCTATCCTTTCCCCATTCATCGAGGACCAGTCCCTCTATCCTGTCCTTTCCCCAGTATTCGAGGACCAGTCCCTCTATCCTATCCTTCCCCAGTCATCGAGGACCAGTCCCTCTATCCTATCCTTTCCCCAGTCATCGAGGACCTCTCCCCCAATCCTATCCTTTCCCCAGTCATCGAGGACCAGTCCCCCAATCCTATCCTTTCCCAAGTCATCGAGGACTAGTCCCTCTATCCTATCCTTTCCCCGGTCATCGAGGACCAGTCCCTCTATACTATCCTTTCCCCAGTCATCGAGGACCAGTCCCTCTATCCTATCCTTTCCCCAGTCATCGAGGACAAGTCCCTCTATCCTATCCTTTCCCCAGTCATCGAGGACCAGCCCCTCTACCCTATCCTTTCCCCAGTCATCGAGGACCAGTCCCCCTATCCTATTCTTTCCCCAGTCATCGAGGACCAGTCCCTCTATCCTTTCCCCAGTCATCGAGGACCAGTCCCCCTATCCTATTCTTTCCCCAGTCATCGAGGACCAGTCCCTCTATCCTTTCCCCAGTCATCGAGGACCAGTCCCCCTATCCTATCCTTTCCCCAGTCATTGAGGACCAGTCCCTCTATCCTTTCCCCAGTCATCGAGGACCAGTCCCTCTATCCTATCCTTTCCCCAGTCATCGAGGTCCAGTCCCTCTATCCTTTCCCCGGTCATCGAGGACCAGTCCCTCTATCCTTTCCCCAGTCATCGAGGACCAGTCCCCATATCCTATCCTTTCCCCAGTCATCGAGGACCAGTCCCTCTATCCTATCCTTTCCCCAGTCATCGAAGACCAGTCCCTCTATCCTATCCTTTCCCCAGTCATCGAGGACCAGTCCCTCTATCCTATCCTTTTCCCAGTCATCGAGGACCAGTCCCTCTATCCTTTCCCCGGTCATCGAGGACCAGTCCCTCTATCCTTTCCCCAGTCATCGAGGACCAGTCCCTCTATCCTATCCTTTCCCAGTCATTGAGGACCAATCCCTCTATCCTATCCTTTCCCCAGTCATCGAAGACCAGTCCCTCTATCCTATCCTTTCCCCAGTCATTGAGGACCAGTCCCTCTATCCTATCCTTTCCCCAGTCATCGAAGACCAGTCCCTCTATCCTATCCTTTCCCCAGTCATCGAGGACCAGTCCCCCTATCCTATCCTTTCCCCAGTCATCGAGGACCAGTCCCTCTATCCTTTCCCCAGTCATCGAGGACCAGTCCCTCTATCCTATCCTTTCCCATTCATCGAGGACCAGTCCCTGTATCCTATCCTTTCCCCAGTCATCGAGGACCAGTCCCCCTATCCTATTCTTTCCCCAGTCATCGAGGACCAGTCCCTCTATCCTTTCCCCAGTCATCGAGGACCAGTCCCCCTATCCTATCCTTTCCCCAGTCATTGAGGACCAGTCCCTCTATCCTTTCCCCAGTCATCGAGGACCAGTCCCTCTATCCTATCCTTTCCCCAGTCATCGAGGTCCAGTCCCTCTATCCTTTCCCCGGTCATCGAGGACCAGTCCCTCTATCCTTTCCCCAGTCATCGAGGACCAGTCCCCATATCCTATCCTTTCCCCAGTCATCGAGGACCAGTCCCTCTATCCTATCCTTTCCCCAGTCATCGAAGACCAGTCCCTCTATCCTATCCTTTCCCCAGTCATCGAGGACCAGTCCCTCTATCCTATCCTTTTCCCAGTCATCGAGGACCAGTCCCTCTATCCTTTCCCCGGTCATCGAGGACCAGTCCCTCTATCCTTTCCCCAGTCATCGAGGACCAGTCCCTCTATCCTATCCTTTCCCAGTCATTGAGGACCAATCCCTCTATCCTATCCTTTCCCCAGTCATCGAAGACCAGTCCCTCTATCCTATCCTTTCCCCAGTCATTGAGGACCAGTCCCTCTATCCTATCCTTTCCCCAGTCATCGAAGACCAGTCCCTCTATCCTATCCTTTCCCCAGTCATCGAGGACCAGTCCCCCTATCCTATCCTTTCCCCAGTCATCGAGGACCAGTTCCTCTATACTATCCTTTCCCCAGTCATCGAGGACCAGTCCCTCTCTCCTATCCTTTCCCCAGTCATTGAGGACCAGTCCCTCTATCCTATACTTTCCCCAGTCATCGAGGACCAGTCCCTCTATCCTATCCTTTCCCCAGTCATCGAGGACCAGTCCCTCTATCCTATCCTTCCCCAGTCATCGAGGACCTCTCCCCCAATCCTATCCTTTCCCCAGTCATCGAGGACCAGTCCCCAAATCCTATCCTTTCCCAAGTCATCGAGGACTAGTCACTCTATCCTATCCTTTCCCCGGTCATCGAGGACCAGTCCCTCTATACTATCCTTTCCCCAGTAATCGAGGACCAGTCCCTCTATCCTATCATTTCCCCAGTCATCGAGGACCAGTCCCTCTATCCTATTCTTTCCCCAGTCATCGAGGACCAGTCCCTCTATCCTTTCCCCAGTCATCGAGGAACCGTCCCCCTATCCTATCCTTTCCCCAGTCATCGAGGACCAGTCCCTCTATCCTTTCCCGAGTCATCGAGGACCCGTCCCCCTATCCTATCCTTTCCCCAGTCATCGAGGACCAGTCCCCCTATCCTATCCTTTCCTCAGTCATCAAGGACCAGTCCCTCTATCCTATCCTTTCCCCATTCATCGAGGACCAGTCCCTCTATCCTGTCCTTTCCCCAGTATTCGAGGACCAGTCCCTCTATCCTATCCTTCCCCAGTCATCGAGGACCAGTCCCTCTATCCTATCCTTTCCCCAGTCATCGAGGACCTCTCCCCCAATCCTATCCTTTCCCCAGTCATCGAGGACCAGTCCCCCAATCCTATCCTTTCCCAAGTCATCGAGGACTAGTCCCTCTATCCTATCCTTTCCCCGGTCATCGAGGACCAGTCCCTCTATACTATCCTTTCCCCAGTCATCGAGGACCAGTCCCTCTATCCTATCCTTTCCCCAGTCATCGAGGACAAGTCCCTCTATCCTATCCTTTCCCCAGTCATCGAGGACCAGCCCCTCTACCCTATCCTTTCCCCAGTCATCGAGGACCAGTCCCCCTATCCTATTCTTTCCCCAGTCATCGAGGACCAGTCCCTCTATCCTTTCCCCAGTCATCGAGGACCAGTCCCCCTATCCTATTCTTTCCCCAGTCATCGAGGACCAGTCCCTCTATCCTTTCCCCAGTCATCGAGGACCAGTCCCCCTATCCTATCCTTTCCCCAGTCATTGAGGACCAGTCCCTCTATCCTTTCCCCAGTCATCGAGGACCAGTCCCTCTATCCTATCCTTTCCCCAGTCATCGAGGTCCAGTCCCTCTATCCTTTCCCCGGTCATCGAGGACCAGTCCCTCTATCCTTTCCCCAGTCATCGAGGACCAGTCCCCATATCCTATCCTTTCCCCAGTCATCGAGGACCAGTCCCTCTATCCTATCCTTTCCCCAGTCATCGAAGACCAGTCCCTCTATCCTATCCTTTCCCCAGTCATCGAGGACCAGTCCCTCTATCCTATCCTTTTCCCAGTCATCGAGGACCAGTCCCTCTATCCTTTCCCCAGTCATCGAGGACCAGTCCCCCTATCCTATCCTTTCCCCAGTCATTGAGAACCAGTCCCTCTATCCTTTTCCCAGTCATCGAGGACCAGTCCCTCTATCCTATCCTTTCCCCAGTCATCGAAGACCAGTCCCTCTATCCTATCCTTTCCCCAGTCATCGAGGACCAGTCCCTCTATCCTATCCTTTTCCCAGTCATCGAGGACCAGTCCCTCTATCCTTTTCCCGGTCATCGAGGACCAGTCCCTCTATCCTTTCCCAAGTCATCGAGGACCAGTCCCTCTATCCTATCCTTTCCCAGTCATCGAGGACCAATCCCTCTATCCTATCCTTTCCCCAGTCATCGAGTACCAGTCCCTCTATCCTATCCTTTCCCTAGTCATCGGGGACCAGTGTCTCTATCCTTTCCCCAGTCATCGAGGACCAGTCCCTCTATCCTATCCTTTCCCCAGTCATTGAGGACCAGTCCCTCTATCCTATCCTTTCCCCAGTCATCGAAGACCAGTCCCTCTATCCTATCCTTTCCCCAGTCATCGAGGACCAGTCCCCCTATCCTATCCTTTCCCCAGTCATCGAGGACCAGTCCCTCTATCCTTTCCCCAGTCATCGAGGACCAGTCCCTCTATCCTATCCTTTCCCATTCATCGAGGACCAGTCCCTGTATCCTATCCTTTCCCCAGTCATCGAGTACCAGTCCCTCTCTCCTATCCTTTCCCTAGTCATCGAGGACCAGTGCCTCTATCCTTTCCCCAGTCATCGAGGACCAGTCCCTCTATCCAATGCTTTCCCCAGTCATTGAGGACCAGTCCCCCTATCCTATCCTTTCCCCAGTCATCGAGGACCAGTCCCCCTATCCTATCCTTTCCTCAGTCATCAAGGACCAGTCCCTCTATCCTATCCTTTCCCGAGTCATCGAGGACCAGTCCCCCAATCCTATCCTTTCCCCAGTCATCGAGGACCAGTCCCCCAATCCTATCCTTTCCCAAGTCATCGAGGACTAGTCCCTCTATCCTATCCTTTCCCCGGTCATCGAGGACCAGTCCCTCTATACTATCCTTTCCCCAGTCATCGAGGACCAGTCCCTCTATCCTATCCTTTCCCCAGTCATCGAGGACAAGTCCCTCTATCCTATCCTTTCCCCAGTCATCGAGGACCAGTCCCTCTATCCTATCCTTTCCCCAGTCATCGAGGACCAGTCCCCCTATCCTATTCTTTCCCAGTCATCGAGGACCAGTCCCTCTATCCTTTCCCCAGTCATCGAGGACCAGTCCCCCTATCCTATCCTTTCCCCAGTCATCGAGGACCAGTCCCTCTATCCTTTCCCCAGTCATCGAGGACCAGTCCCTCTATCCTATCCTTTCCCCAGTCATCGAAGACCAGTCCCTCTATCCTATCCTTTCCCCAGTCATCGAGGACCAGTCCCTCTATCCTATCCTTTTCCCAGTCATCGAGGACCAGTCCCTCTATCCTTTCCCCGGTCATCGAGGACCAGTCCCTCTATCCTTTCCCCAGTCATCGAGGACCAGTCCCCCTATCCTATCCTTCCCCCAGTCATCGAGGACCAGTCCCTCTATCCTATCCTTTCCCCAGTCATCGAAGACCAGTCCCTCTATCCTATCCTTTCCCCAGTCATCGAGGACCAGTCCCTCTATCCTATCCTTTTCCCAGTCATCGAGGACCAGTCCCTCTATCCTTTCCCCGGTCATCGAGGACCAGTCCCTCTATCCTTTCCCCAGTCATCGAGGACCAGTCCCCCTATCCTATCCTTTCCCCAGTCATCGAGGACCAGTCCCTCTATCCTTTCCCCAGTCATCGAGGACCAGTCCCTCTATCCTATCCTTTCCCAGTCATCGAGGACCAATCCCTCTATCCTATCCTTTCCCCAGTCATCGAGTACCAGTCCCTCTATCCTTTCCCTAGTCATCGGGGACCAGTGTCTCTATCCTTTCCCCAGTCATCGAGGACCAGTCCCTCTATCCTATCCTTTCCCCAGTCATTGAGGACCAGTCCCTCTATCCTATGCTTTCCCCAGTCATTGAGGACCAGTCCATCTATCCTATCCTTTCCCCAGTCATCGAGGACCAGTCCCTCTATCCTATCCTTTCCCCAGTCATCGAGGACCAGTCCCTCTATCCTATCCTTCCCCAGTCATCGAGGACCAGTCCCTCTATCCTATCCTTTCCCCAGTCATCGAGGACCTCTCCCCCAATCCTATCCTTTCCCCAGTCATCGAGGACCAGTCCCCCAATCCTATCCTTTCCCAAGTCATCGAGGACTAGTCCCTCTATCCTATCCTTTCCCCGCTCATCGAGGACCAGTCCCTCTATACTATCCTTTCCCCAGTCATCAAGGACCAGTCCCTCTATCCTATCCTTTCCCCAGTCATCGAGGACCAGTCCCCCTATCCTATTCTTTTCCCAGTCATCGAGGACCAGTCCCTCTATCCTTTCCCCAGTCATCGAGGACCAGTCCCCCTATCTTATCCTTTCCCCAGTCATCGAGGACCAGTCCCTCTATCCTATCCTTTCCCCAGTCATCGAGGACCAGTCCCTCTATCCTTACTTGAATTAATCTTAAGATAGCTAGGTGAGACAACTGGAGGGGCTGGTTCTCAGTTAGTGAATTAATCTAAAGATAGCAGGGTGAGACAACTGGAGAGGCTGGTTCTCAGTTAGTGAATTCATCTTAAGATAGCTAGGTGAGACAACTGGAGGGGCTGGTTCTCAGTTAGTGAATTCGTCTTAAGATAGCTAGGTGAGACAACTGAAGGGGCTGGTTTTCAGTTAGTGAATTCGTCTTAAGATAGCTAGGTGAGACAACTGGAGGGGCTGGTTCTCAGTTAGTGTATTCGTCTTAAGATAGCTAGGTGAGACAACTGGAGGGGCTGGTTCTCAGTTAGTGAATTCGTCTTAAAATAGCTAGGTGAGACAACTGCATATCACAGTTGTATTTAAGTGATTTTTCATCGATAAAGTAGCTATCAGCAAGTCAGAGCTAGTACGGAAAAGAGCCGTGTGAGGTACTTTGCAGGAGAGGTTGATTGCAGGTTAGCATCTCCTCATTGCTGGATGAGTAGAGTGTCTTTATGAGGTCATCTCTAATTGACAGACAGGACTTCATGATGATGAGTGACAGCTCCGGCTCTGCCCCTCCCCTACCTCTCTCGCCAGTCGTCGCCTTGTGGTTGCTATGGCAGAGGTGAGGGCAATTTAACCGTCAGCGCTCCACCGAGGGGGTGCCCTCTGTGTAAGTGGCTTCACCGTACAAAGCTGATGCCTGCCACTGCCGTCAGACGTGTTGTCATAGGCGACTCTCTAAAGCGGCGAATCGGCATGTTTAGGAGAGATGAATGTTGCAGAAGAGGAAGAGAAGAGAGATAGGGAAAGAGAGAGAGAAGGAAGAGAGAAAGAGAAAGAGAGAGAGAGAGAGAGAGAAGGAGGAGAGAAAGAGAGAGAGAAAGAGAGAGAGAGAAAGAGAGAGAGAGAGCGAGAGAAGGAAGAGAGAAAGAGAGAGAGAGAGAGAGAGAGCGAGAGAGAGAGAGAGAGAGAGTGAGAGAGAGAGAAGGAAGAGAGAGAGTGAGAGAGAAAGAGAGAGAGAGAGAGAGAGAGAGAGAGAGAAGGAAGAGAGAAAGAGAGAGAGAGAAAGAGAGAGAGAGAAAGAGAGAGAGAGAGAGGGATGGAAGGAGAAGAATTACAAAAGGATAGAAGCCTGGAAAGTGAGATGAGGTTCCTGTATGTTGCTTACATCAGAACGCACAGGAATATTGCCTAATCAGTCAAATCCTCTCTATCTGACAACTCTGGTGGAGGGGCTGATGATACCCACTGACCCCCCCTCCCCCCCGCGGCTCAGCCCTGAGGGAGCCCCCCAAGTGAGACTTAGTGATTCTCTGGTTCCTCTTGACAGACGTCCTCAAAATTACCAGGGGTAGTTTTGCATACAGCGCAGTACCCCCAGCCCCAGCCATCTACCCGTCTAACAGGGTTATTCAGCCATCTACCCGTCTAACAGGGTTACTCAGCCATCTACCCGTCTAACAGGGTTACTCAGCCATCTACCCGTCTAACAGGGTTACTCAGCCATCTACCCGTCTAACAGGGTTACTCAGCCATCTACCCGTCTAACAGGGTTACTCAGCCATCTACCCGTCTAACAGGGTTACTCAGCCATCTACCCGTCTAACAGGGTTACTCAGCCCGCAATTAAACATGTTGAGGTTAAGCTGCAGACTGTGTGTTTCTGTAACAATGCAAGGGTGTTAAACTCAACGCGATCTTAATAGGATTTTCTACACAGATTATATTCTTTATACTGCCCGAGCTGCTCTCTAGCTGTCCCAACAGGAGAGAATGTTTTAATCTGGGCGTGGATTAGACAAAACAGATGAAACAGTGTTTTAATCTGGACCTGGACAGATGAGGTTTGAAATGAGAAGACAAAGAATCAAACGTTTAAACATGCTGTCAACACATTTGAGGTCATGTGGTGGGTCGTCCAAAACGTATTTGTCTTAACACTTCATCATTTGAGGTTATCTTTGGAAAAATAGAGTGGTTGTAATGTTTTACAGAGCAGCTTGTATTTGAGTTATGTGGATACAATAATTACAACAATAATTTGTTTTTCTAGGGAAAGATACATTGGCTGAAATTTAGCCTATGTTGGAAAGTCAAGGTTTGACTAAAGGTGTGTGTACAACACATTAATATTGAGTTCTATTCCCCTTTTGCCCTCAGAACAGCCTCAGTTCGCCGGGGGGCGTGGACTCTACAAGGTGTTGAAAGCGTTCCACAGGGATGCTGGCCCATGTTGACTACAACGCTTCCCTCAATTATATCAAGTTGGCTGGACGTCATTTGGGTGGTGGACCATTCTTGATAGACACAGGGAATTGTTGAGCGTGAAAAACACAGCCGTGTTGCAGTTCTTGACTCAAACCGGTGCACCTGGCATCTACTACCGTACCCTTCTGTAAAGCACTTAAATATTGTGTCTTGCCCGTTCACCATCAAAATGGCACACATACACTATCCATGTTTTAATGATCTCAAGGCTTAACAATCCTTCTTTAAACCCGTCTCCTCCCCTTCTTCTATACTGATTGACATCAATACGGGATTATAGCTTTCACCTGGATTCTCCTGGTCGGTCTGTCATGGAAAGAGCAGGTGTCCTTTAATGTTTTCTACACATGTATAGACTTAGGGCCACTCCCAGATCTACAAACTGTATGCTAATAACTAAAGGAAACATGAAGGCAGCATCAGGAAGTTCTCTCTGTAATCAAATCTGCAGACATCCCCTGATGACAGGTAATCAAGAGAGCCGTTTGGACAAATACAACTAACTATATTAAAGCTTGTATAAAACATGCATGATATTATACTAATTATATTTTAATATATAATTATATTGGGGTTTAAAGGGTTAATTTAATCTATTAAGGATGAAGTCTCTTTTCCAAATGATCAGCTGTTTATTGGTTATGTTGGTGAGCTAGTATAGATTGGTGCCCGGAGCACTATTTAATAATGGTTGTGATGGGTAGAGGAAGGGGGAGAGGCTGATGAAGAGGGAGAGGAAGGGGGAGAGGCTGACGAAGAGGGAGAGGAAGGGGGAGAGACCAAAGGAGATGAAGAAGAAGGGTGAGAGACTGACAGAGAGGCAGAAGAAGGGTGAGAGACCGACAAAGTGGGAGTGGAAGGAGGAGAGACCGACAAAGTGGGAGTGGAAGGAGGAGAGACCGACAGAGAGGGAGAGGAAAGGGGAGAGACCGACAGAGAGGGAGAGGAAAGGGGAGAGACCGACAGAGAGGGAGAGGAAAGGGGAGAGACCGACTGAGAGGGAGAGGAAAGGGGAGAGACCGACTGGGAGGGCGAGGAAGGCGAGAGACTGACGAAGAGGAAGAGGAAGAGGAGAGACTGACGAAGAGGGAGAGACTGACGAAGAGGGAGAGGAAGGGGGAGAGACCAACGAAGAGGAAGGGGGAGAGACTGACAAAGAGGAAGAGGAAGGGGAGAGACCGATGAAGAGGAAGGGGGAGAGACTGACAAAGAGGAAGAGGAAGGGGAGAGACCGATGAAGAGGAAGGGGGAGAGGCCAACGGAGAGGGAGAGGATGGGGGAGACTGATGGAGAGGGAGAGGAAGAGGAAAGACTGATGGAGAGGGAGAGGAAGAGGAGCGACTGATAGAGAGGGAAAGGAAGAGGGGGAGACTGATGGAGAGAGAGAGGAAGAGGGGAGACTGATGGAGGGAGAGGAAGAGGGGAGACTGATAGAGAGGGAGAGGAAGGGGGAAGACCGACGGAGAGGGAGAGGGAGGGGGAGACTGATGGAGAAAGAGAGGTAGAGGAAGTGGGGGAGACAGACGTAGAGGGAGAGGAAGGGTGAGAGACCGACGAAGAGGGAGAGGAAGGGGGAGAGAGGGAGACTGATGGAGAGGGAGAGGAAGGGGGAGAGAGACGGAGAGGAAGGGGGAGAGAGGGAGACTGATGGAGAGGGAGACGAAGGGGGAGAGACAGATGGAGAGGGAGAGGAAGGGGGATAAATCCTTGGAGAGGAAGGGGGAGAGACTGATTAAGAGGGAGAGGATGAGAGGGAGACTGATGGAGGAGGGAGAGGAAGAGGGAGAGACAGATGGAGAGGGAGAGGAAGGGGGAGAGACTGATTAAGAGGGTGAAGAAAGGGGAGAGACAGACGGAGAGGGAGAGGAAGGGGGAGAGACTGAGTAAGAGGGTGAAGAAGGGGGAGACCGATAGAGAGGGAGAGGAAGAGGAGAGACTGATGGAGAGGGAGAGGAAGAGGAGCGGCTGATAAAGAGGGAGACCGACGGAGAGGAAGGGGAGGACCGACGGAGAGGGAGAGGACAGGGAGGGACCAACGGAGAGGGAGAGGAAGTGGGGGAGACTTCTGGAAAAGGAGTAGGAGGGGAGACCGACGGAGAGGGAGAAGAAGGGGTGGAGACTGACAGAAAGGGAGAGGAGGGGGATAGAGGGAGAGGAAGGGGGATAGAGGGAGGGGAAGGTGGGGTGACCGATAGAAAGGGAGAGGAAGTGGGATAGAGGGAGAGGAAGGGGGGTAGAGGGAGAGGAAGGGGGATAGAGGGAGAGGAAGGGTGGGGGACCGATAGAAAGGGAGAGGAGGGGGGACAGAGGGAGAGGAAGGGGGATAGAGGGAGAGGAAGGGTGGGGGGCCGATAGAAAGGGAGAGGAAGGGGGATAGAGGGAGAGGAAGGGTGGGGGACCGATAGAAAGGGAGAGGAAGGGGGATAGAGGGAGAGGAAGGGTGGGGGACCGATAGAAAGGGAGAGGAAGGGGGATAGAGTACATGTATGTGTACATATGCAGTTCATACAGAGGGGGACAATACTACGTAGTGGGGCGGCAGGGTAGCCTAGTGGTTAGAGCGTTGGACTAGTTCAAATCCCCGAGCTGACAAGGTACAAATCTGTCGTTCTGCCCCTGAACAGGCAGTATAACCCACTGTTCCTATGCCGTCATTGAAAATAAGAATTTGTTCTGAACTGACTTGCCTAGTAAAATAAAGGTTAAAAAAATAAAAAACGACAAATATACAGTACATACAGAGAGACAGAGGGGGACACTACGACAGATAAACAGTACATACAGAGACACAGAGGGGGACACTACGACAGATAAACAGTACATACAGAGGGGGACACTACTACAGATATACAGTACATACAGAGGGGGACACTACGACAGATATACAGTACATACAGAGAGACAGAGGGGGACACTACGACAGATAAACAGTACATACAGAGGGGGACACTACGACAGATATACAGTACATACAGAGGGGGAAACTACGACAGATATACAGTACATACAGAGGGGGGCACTACGACAGATATACAGTACATACAGAGAGACAGAGGGGGACACTACGACAAATATACAGTACGTACAGAGGGGGACACTACGACAGATTTACAGAACATACAGAGAGACAGAGGGGGACACTACGACAGATATACAGTACATACAGAGACACAGAGGGGGACACTACGACAGATAAACAGTACATACAGAGGGGGACACTACTACAGATATACAGTACATACAGAGGGGGACACTACGACAGATATACAGTACATACAGAGAGACAGAGGGGGACACTACGACAGATAAACAGTACATACAGAGGGGGACACTACGACAGATATACAGTACATACAGAGGGGGAAACTACGACAGATATACAGTACATACAGAGGGGGGCACTACGACAGATATACAGTACATACAGAGAGACAGAGGGGGACACTACGACAAATATACAGTACGTACAGAGGGGGACACTACGACAGATATACAGTACATACAGAGGGGGACACTACGGCAGATATACAGTACATACAGAGAGACAGAGGGGGACACTACGACAAATATACAGTACATACAGAGGGGGACACTACCACAGATATACAGTACATACAGAGAGACAGAGGGGGACACTACGACAGATATACAGTACATACAGAGACACAGAGGGGGACACTACGACAGATAAACAGTACATACAGAGGGGGACACTACGACAGATATACAGTACATACAGAGGGGGACACTACGACAGATATACAGTACATACAGAGAGACAGAGGGGGACACTACGACAGATAAACAGTACATACAGAGAGACAGAGGGGGACACTACGACAGATAAACAGTACATACAGAGGGGGACACTACGACAGATATACAGTACATACAGAGGGGGAAACTACGACAGATATACAGTACATACAGAGGGGGGCACTACGACAGATATACAGTACATACAGAGAGACAGAGGGGGACACTACGACAAATATACAGTACGTACAGAGGGGGACACTACGACAGATATACAGTACATACAGAGGGGGACACTACGACAGATATACAGTACATACAGAGAGACAGAGGGGGACACTACGACAAATATACAGTACGTACAGAGGGGGACACTACGACAGATATACAGTACATACAGAGAGACAGAGGGGGACACTACTACAGACATACAGTACATACAGAGAGACAGAGGGGGACACTACGACAAATATACAGTACGTACAGAGGGGGACACTACGACAGATATACAGTACATACAGAGGGGGACACTACGACAGATATACAGTACATACAGAGAGACAGAGGGGGACACTACGACAAATATACAGTACATACAGAGGGGGACACTACGACAGATATACAGGACATACAGAGGGGGACACTACTACAGATATACAGAACATACAGAGGGGGACACTACTACAGACATACAGTACATACAGAGACACAAAGGGGGACACTACGACAAATATACAGTACGTACAGAGGGACAGAGGGGGACTCTACTACAGATATACAGTACATACAGAGAGACAGAGGGGGACACTATGCCAGATATACAGTACATACAGGGAGACAGAGGGGGAAACTATGACAGATATACAGTACATACAGGGAGACAGAGGGGGACACTAGGACAGATATACAGTACATACAGAGGGGGACACTACGACAGATATACAGTACATACAGAGAGACAGAGGGAGACACTAGGACAGATATACAGTACATACAGAGGGGGACAATACTACAGATATAGAGTACATACAGAGAGACAGAGGGAGACACTAGGACAGATATACAGTACATACAGAGGGGGACACTACTACAGATATACAGTACATACAGAGAGACAGAGGGAGACACTAGGACAGATATACAGTACATAAAGAGGGGGACACTACTACAGATATACAGTACATACAGAGGGGGACACTACGACAGATATACAGTACACACAGAGAGACAGAGGGGGACACTATGACAGATATACAGTACATACAGAGGGGGACACTACTACAGATATACAGTACATACAGAGGGGGACACTACTACAGATATACAGTACATACAGAGGGGGACACTACTACAGATATACAGTACACACAGAGAGACAGAGGGGGACACTACAACAGATATACAGTACATACAGAGGGGGACACTTCTACATATATACAGTACATACAGAGGGGGACACTACTACAGATATACAGGAGATACAGAGGGGGACACTACTACAGATATACAGTACATACAGAGGGGGACACTACTACAGATATACAGTACATACAGAGAGACAGAGGGGGACACTACGAAATATATACAGTACATACAGAGAGACAGAGGGGGACACTACGAAATATATACAGTACATACAGAGGGGGACATTACTACAGACATACAGTACATACAGAGGGGGACACTACTACAGATATCCAGTACATACAGAGAGACAGAGGGGGACACTACGACAGATATACAGTACATACAGAGGGGGACACTACTACAGATATACAGTACATACAGAGGGGGTCACTACTACATATATACAGTACATACAGAGGGGGACACTACGACAGATATACAGTACATTCCGAGAGACAGAGGGGGACACTACGACAGATATACAGTACATACAGATGGGGACACTACTACAGATATACAGGAGATACAGAGGGGGACACTACTACAGATATACAGTACATACAGAGGGGGACACTACTACAGATATACAGTACATACAGAGGGGGACACTACAACAGATATACAGTACATACAGATGGGGACACTACTACAGATATACAGTACATACAGATGGGAGCACTATTACAGATATACAGTACATACAGAGGGGGACACTACTACAGATATACTGTACATACAGATGGGGACACTACTACAGATATACAGAGAGACAGAGGGGGACACTACTAGAGATATACAGTTCATACAGATGGGGACACTACTACAGATATACAGTACATACAGAGAGACATAGGGAAACACTACTACAGATATACAGTACATACAGAGGGGACACTACTACAGATATACAGTACATACAGAGAGACAGAGTGGGACACTACTACAGATATACAGTACATACAAATCAAATCAAATCAAATTTATTTATATAGCCCTTCGTACATCAGCTGATATCTCAAAGTGCTGTACAGAAACCCAGCCTAAAACCCCAAACAGCAAGCAATGCAGGTGTAGAAGCACATACAGAGAGACAGAGGGGGACACTACTACAGATATACAGTACATACAGAGGGGGACACTACAACAGATATACAGTACATACAGAGGGGGACACTACTACAGATATACAGTACATACAGAGAGACAGAGGGGGACACTACGACAGATATACAGTACATACAGAGGGGGACACTACGACAGATATACAGTACATACAGTGTGTGTGTGTGTGTGTGTGTTTGTGTGTGTGTGTGTGTGTGTGTGGGTGTGTGCTTGCGAGCGCGTGCGTGCGCGTGCGTGTGTACGTGCGTGTGTGTGGATAGCCTTATGAGTACTGTAGTGTGCAGTCACCAAAGGTTAATCAGGCTTAGAGGAGAGCAGTCTTTTCATCATGCTGAATCAGAGAAAGATCAACCTGCTTTCAACATACTGTAGATGACCTTCTCAATCTGAGAGACTGCTGCACCACTGCAAATGTGTGTGTGTGTCTGTGAGTGTAGTTTGTCTGTTTGTGGGTGTAGATGTCTGTGTGTGTAGTTGTGTGTGTGTAGTTGTGAATGTGTGTGTGTGTGTGTGTGTGTGTGTGTGGGTGTAGTTATGTGTGTGTGTGTGTGTGTGTGTGTGTGGGTGTAGCCTCCAGCTACCTTATTCTAGTAGAACAGCCTCCAGCCTCAACCTTATTCTAGTAGAACAGTCTCCAGCTACCTTATTCTAGTAGAACAGCCTCCAGCCTCAATCTTATTCTAGTAGAACAGTCTCCAGCTACCTTATTCAAGTAGAACAGTCTCCAGCTACCTTATTCTAGTAGAACAGTCTCCAGCTACCTTATTCAAGTAGAACAGCCTCCAGCCTCAATCTTATTCTAGTAGAACAGCCTCCAGCCTCAACCTTACTCTAGTAGAACAGCTTCCAGCTACCTTATTCTAGTAGAACAGATTCCAGGCTCAACCTTATTCTAGTAGAACAGCCTCCAGCCTCAACCTTAATCTAGTAGAACAGCCTCCAGCCTCAACCTTATTCTAGTAGAACAGCCTCCAGCCTCAACCTTATTCTAGTAGAACAGCCTCCAGCCTCAACCTTAGTCTAGTAGAACAGCCTCCAGCCTCAACCTTATTCTAGTAGAACAGCCTCCAGCCTCAACCTTATTCTAGTAGAACAGCCTCCAGCCTCAACCTTAGTCTAGTAGAACAGCCTCCAGCCTCAACCTTATTCTAGTAGAACAGCCTACAGCCTCAACCTTATTCTAGTAGAACAGCCTCCAGCCTCAACCTTATTCTAGTAGAACAGCCTCCAGCCTCAACCTTATTCTAGTAGAACAGCCTCCAGCCTCAACCTTATTCTAGTAGAACAGCTTCCAGCTACCTTATTCTAGTAGAACAGCCTCCAGCCTCAACCTTATTCTAGTAGAACAGTCTCCAGCTACCTTATTCTAGTAGAACAGCCTCCAGCCTCAACCTTATTCTAGTAGAACAGCCTCCAGCCTCAACCTTAGTCTAGTAGAACAGCCTCCAGCCTCAACCTTATTCTAGTAGAACAGCCTCCAGCCTCATCCTTATTCTATTAGAACATCCTCCAGCCTCAACCTTATTCTAGTAGAACAGCCTCCAGCCTCAACCTTATTCTAGTAGAACAGCCTCCAGCCTCAACCTTATTCTAGTAGAACAATCTCCAACTACCTTATTCTAGTAGAACAGCCTCCAGCTACCTTATTCTAGTAGAACAGACTCCAGGCTCAACCTTATTCTAGTAGAACAGCCTCCAGCCTCAACCTTAATCTAGTAGAACAGCCTCCAGACTCAACCTTATTCTAGTAGAACAGCCTCCAGCCTCAACCTTATTCTAGTAGAACAGCCTCCAGCCTCAACCTTAGTCTAGTAGAACAGCCTCCAGCCTCAACCTTATTCTAGTAGAACAGCCTCCAGCCTCAACCTTATTCTAGTAGAACAGCCTCCAGCCTCAACCTTATTCTAGTAGAACAGCCTCCAGCCTCAACCTTAGTCTAGTAGAACAGCCTCCAGCCTCAACCTTATTCTAGTAGAACAGCCTCCAGCCTCAACCTTATTCTAGTAGAACAGCCTCCATCCTCAACCTTATTCTAGTAGAACAGCCTCCAGCCTCAACCTTATTCTAGTAGAACAGCCTCCAGCCTCAACCTTATTCTAGTAGAACAGCTTCCAGCTACCTTATTCTAGTAGAACAGCCTCCAGCCTCAACCTTATTCTAGTAGAACAGTCTCCAGCTACCTTATTCTAGTAGAACAGCCTCCAGCCTCAACCTTATTCTAGTAGAACAGCCTCCAGCCTCAACCTTAGTCTAGTAGAACAGCCTCCAGCCTCAACCTTATTCTAGTAGAACAGCTTCCAGCTACCTTATTCTAGTAGAACAGCCTACAGCCTCAACCTTATTCTAGTAGAACAGCCTCCAGCCTCAACCTTATTCTAGTAGAACAGCCTCCAGCCTTAACCTTATTCTAGTAGAACAGCCTCCAGCCTCAACCTTATTCTAGTAGAACAGCCTCCAGCCTCAACCTTATTCTAGTAGAACAGCCTCCAGCCTCAACCTTATTCTAGTAGAACAGCCTCCAGCCTCAACCTTATTCTAGTAGAACAGCCTCCAGCCTCAACCTTATTCTAGTAGAACAGCTTCCAGCTACCTCATTCTAGTAGAACAGCCTCCAGCCTCAACCTTATTCTAGTAGAACAGTCTCCAGCTACCTTATTCTAGTAGAACAGCCTCCAGCCTCAACCTTATTCTAGTAGAACAGCCTCCAGCCTCAACCTTAGTCTAGTAGAACAGCCTCCAGCCTCAACCTTATTCTAGTAGAACAGCCTCCAGCCTCAACCTTATTCTAGTAGAACAGTCTCCAGCTACCTTATTCTAGTAGAACAGCCTCCAGCCTCAACCTTATTCTAGTAGAACAGTCTCCAGCTACCTTATTCTAGTAGAACAGCCTCCAGCATCAACCTTATTCTAGTAGAACAGTCTCCAGCTACCTTATTCTAGTAGAACAGCCTCCAGCCTCAACCTTATTCTAGTAGAACAGCCTCCAGCCTCAACCTTATTCTAGTAGAACAGTCTCCAGCTACCTTATTCTAGTAGAACAGCCTCCAGCCTCAACCTTATTCTAGTAGAACAGCCTCCAGCCTCAACCTTAGTCTAGTAGAACAGCCTCCAGCCTCAACCTTATTCTAGTAGAACAGCCTCCAGCCTCAACCTTATTCTATTAGAACATCCTCCAGCCTCAACCTTATTCTAGTAGAACAGCCTCCAGCCTCAACCTTATTCTAGTAGAACAGCCTCCAGCCTCAACCTTATTCTAGTAGAACAGCCTCCAGCCTCAACCTTATTCTAGTAGAACAGCCTCCAGCCTCAACCTTATTCTAGTAGAACAGCCTCCAGCCTCAACCTTATTCTAGTAGAACAGCTTCCAGCTACCTTATTCTAGTAGAACAGCCTACAGCCTCAACCTTATTCTAGTAGAACAGCCTCCAGCCTCAACCTTATTCTAGTAGAACAGCCTCCAGCCTTAACCTTATTCTAGTAGAACAGCCTCCAGCCTCAACCTTATTCTAGTAGAACAGTCTCCAGATACCTTATTCTAGTAGAACAGCCTCCAGCTACCTTATTCTAGTAGAACAGACTCCAGGCTCAAACTTATTCTAGTAGAACAGCCTCCAGCCTCAACCTTAATCTAGTAGAACAGCCTCCAGACTCAACCTTATTCTAGTAGAACAGCCTCCAGCCTCAACCTTATTCTAGTAGAACAGCCTCCAGCCTCAACCTTAGTCTAGTAGAACAGCCTCCAGCCTCAACCTTATTTTAGTAGAACAGCCTCCAGCCTCAACCTTATTCTAGTAGAACAGCCTCCAGCCTCAACCTTATTCTAGTAGAACAGCCTCCAGCCTCAACCTTAGTCTAGTAGAACAGCCTCCAGCCTCAACCTTATTCTAGTAGAACAGCCTCCAGCCTCAACCTTATTCTAGTAGAACAGCCTCCAGCCTCAACCTTATTCTAGTAGAACAGCCTCCAGCCTCAACCTTATTCTAGTAGAACAGCCTCCAGCCTCAACCTTATTCTAGTAGAACAGCTTCCAGCTACCTTATTCTAGTAGAACAGCCTCCAGCCTCAACCTTATTCTAGTAGAACAGTCTCCAGCTACCTTATTCTAGTAGAACAGCCTCCAGCCTCAACCTTATTCTAGTAGAACAGCCTCCAGCCTCAACCTTATTCTAGTAGAACAGCCTCCAGCCTTAACCTTATTCTATTAGAACATCCTCCAGCCTCAACCTTATTCTAGTAGAACAGCCTCCAGCCTCAACCTTATTCTAGTAGAACAGCCTCCAGCCTCAACCTTATTCTAGTAGAACAGCCTCCAGCCTCAACCTTATTCTAGTAGAACAGCCTCCAGCCTCAACCTTATTCTAGTAGAACAGCCTCCAGCCTCAACCTTATTCTAGTAGAACAGCTTCCAGCTACCTTATTCTAGTAGAACAGCCTACAGCCTCAACCTTATTCTAGTAGAACAGCCTCCAGCCTCAACCTTATTCTAGTAGAACAGCCTCCAGCCTTAACCTTATTCTAGTAGAACAGCCTCCAGCCTCAACCTTATTCTAGTAGAACAGCCTACAGCCTCAACCTTATTCTAGTAGAACAGCCTCCAGCCTCAACCTTATTCTAGTAGAACAGCCTCCAGCCTCAACCTTATTCTAGTAGAACAGCCTCCAGCCTCAACCTTATTCTAGTAGAACAGCTTCCAGCTACCTTATTCTAGTAGAACAGCCTCCAGCCTCAACCTTATTCTAGTAGAACAGTCTCCAGCTACCTTATTCTAGTAGAACAGCCTCCAGCCTCAACCTTATTCTAGTAGAACAGCCTCCAGCCTCAACCTTAGTCTAGTAGAACAGCCTCCAGCCTCAACCTTATTCTAGTAGAACAGCCTCCAGCCTCAACCTTATTCTATTAGAACATCCTCCAGCCTCAACCTTATTCTAGTAGAACAGCCTCCAGCCTCAACCTTATTCTAGTAGAACAGCCTCCAGCCTCAACCTTATTCTAGTAGAACAGCCTCCAGCCTCAACCTTATTCTAGTAGAACAGCCTCCAGCCTCAACCTTATTCTAGTAGAACAGCCTCCAGCCTCAACCTTATTCTAGTAGAACAGCTTCCAGCTACCTTATTCTAGTAGAACAGCCTACAGCCTCAACCTTATTCTAGTAGAACAGCCTCCAGCCTCAACCTTATTCTAGTAGAACAGCCTCCAGCCTTAACCTTATTCTAGTAGAACAGCCTCCAGCCTCAACCTTATTCTAGTAGAACAGCCTCCAGCCTCAACCTTATTCTAGTAGAACAGCCTCCAGCCTCAACCTTATTCTAGTAGAACAGCCTCCAGCCTCAACCTTAGTCTAGTAGAACAGCCTCCAGCCTCAACCTTATTCTAGTAGAACAGCCTCCAGCCTCAACCTTATTCTAGTAGAACAGCCTCCAGCCTCAACCTTATTCTAGTAGAACAGCCTCCAGCCTCAACCTTATTCTAGTAGAACAGCCTCCAGCCTCAACCTTATTCTAGTAGAACAGCCTCCAGCCTCAACCTTATTCTAGTAGAACAATCTCCAACTACCTTATTCTAGTAGAACAGCCTCCAGCTACCTTATTCTAGTAGAACAGCCTCCAGCCTCAACCTTATTCTAGTAGAACAGTCTCCAGATACCTTATTCTAGTAGAACAGCCTCCAGCTACCTTATTCTAGTAGAACAGACTCCAGGCTCAACCTTATTCTAGTAGAACAGCCTCCAGCCTCAACCTTAATCTAGTAGAACAGCCTCCAGACTCAACCTTATTCTAGTAGAACAGCCTCCAGCCTCAACCTTATTCTAGTAGAACAGCCTCCAGCCTCAACCTTAGTCTAGTAGAACAGCCTCCAGCCTCAACCTTATTCTAGTAGAACAGCCTCCAGCCTCAACCTTATTCTAGTAGAACAGCCTCCAGCCTCAACCTTATTCTAGTAGAACAGCCTCCAGCCTCAACCTTATTCTAGTAGAACAGCCTCCAGCCTCAACCTTATTCTAGTAGAACAGCCTCCAGCCTCAACCTTATTCTAGTAGAACAGCCTCCAGCCTCAACCTTATTCTAGTAGAACAGCCTCCAGCCTCAACCTTATTCTAGTAGAACAGCTTCCAGCTACCTTATTCTAGTAGAACAGTCTCCAGCTACCTTATTCTAGTAGAACAGCCTCCAGCTACCTTATTCTAGTAGAACAGTCTCCAGCCTCAACCTTATTCTAGAAGAACAGCCTCCAGCTACCTTATTCTAGTAGAACAGCCTCCAGCCTCAACCTTATTCTAGTAGAACAGCCTCCAGCCTCAACCTTATTCTAGTAGAACAGCCTCCAGCTACCTTATTCTAGTAGAACAGCCTCCAGCCTCAACCTTATTCTAGTAGAACAGTCTCCAGCTACCTTATTCTAGTAGAACAGCCTCCAGCCTCAACCTTATTCTAGTAGAACAGTCTCCAGCCTCAACCCTATTCTAGTAGAACAGCCTCCAGCCTCCAGAATAGCCCCCTTATTCTAGTAGGAAGGGAATACCCCCTTATTCTAGTAGGAAGGGAATACCCCCCTTATTCTAGTAGGAAGGGAATACCCCCTTATTCTAGTAGGAAGGGAATAACCCCCTTATTC